>NC_041224.1:45076247-45119395 GCF_002837175.3 Physeter macrocephalus
ACACGAACCTGTGTCCCCTGCATCGGCAGGCGGACTCTCAACCACTGCGCCACCAGGGAAGCGAAGCCCCCAAAAGCAAATATTGATTAACCATGCCAAGCATATGCTGAGGCCTGTGAGGAAGAGGAATAACAACAACAACAGACTACATTTATGTCACTCTTCAACTTACAAAGCAAGTTTACATGCATCTCACTTCAGGCTAAATGTAAAAAATCCAATTTAATTACCAGTGATGAAAAATGACACGTTCACCTTTGAAAATATTTTAGACTATTTAAACCCTTGCTTTCTACAGGGACTCACACTAAGAATAATATTTTAAGATATCGATTTCTAGTTGGTACAGTTATTTGAATGATTTGATAATTATTCATAAATATAGGGATACGCCAATGAAGTCAAATTTACTCCAATTTCAACCATATCTATAATGATGCTTAATTTTTCAAATAAATTGCTCTCTGGAGACCGAAGAACTTTAAAGTTTTATTCCATGATCTAAGTGGGGCTCTTTTTGCCAGTTTGATGTTTACTCATTCACTTCTGCTCTGAGTCACTGAAAATCTTTTTAAAAAATCATCCAAGGGGTGAAATAAGCATTACAATACCCATAAACTCATTCCAATGCTATCATTTGTCAAGTTTATGGCTAGATAATGGAATTAAGATGAAAAGGTCGTCTCTAAGATAACTTTCCCCTAAATATCCTATCATCCCCCCTTTTTTTTAAATCTTTTTAAAAATTTATTTATTTATTTATTTTTGGCTGTGTTGGGTCTTCGTTGCTGCATGCAGGCTTTCTCTAGTTGCAGCGAGCAGGGGCTACTCTTCACTGCAGTGTGTGGCTTCTCTTGTGGAGCACGGGCTCCAGGCACGCAGACTCACTAGTTGTGGCTCGCGGACTCTAGGGCACAGGCTCAGTAGTTGTGGAGCACAGACTTAGTTGCTCTTCGGCATGTGGGATCTTCCCAGACCAGGGCTTGAACCCGTGTCCCCTGCACTGACAGGTGGATTCTTAACCACTGTGCCGCCAGGGAAGTCCCCCCGTATCTTCTTTACAGAAGCCAGAAAAGAGAAAGCAGCTTATTTAATTAATAAATTGATAATAAGTTGACTAACTCACGGGGATGCTTTTATTTTTAAAGCAACACAGGAGGGGAAAATTCGTGTCTTTATTCAAGCCCCAAGGCATTCTGTTGGAAATGTCCAAAAATAGTGAGGCTGTCTTCTTCCCTATGAGTCAGCAGGTGTTCCAGGAGCTAAGGCAGGCCAGAGACCTACCACCAACACAGGATTTTCCAGGAGAGCAAAGGAGAATTTCTCCCCATATACAGAAACCACGGATCTTCTTTTCAGAATTCACTCCTTAATTTACAAATAAGTAAACCAAGCCTTAGAAGATGAACAGTCTCGCCCAAGAGCTCATAGGCAAAGAGTGGCAGAGCTGGGGCTTGAACTTCTGTCCCTTGACTCTCACCAGTGCTCATCCCAGCATCCCATGCTGCATCTTGCAGGCATGTCAAATGGCATCAATTTGCACAAGTTCTTTTTTTTTTGGCAACGCCGTTCGGCTTGTGGGATCATTATTATTATTTTGGCGGGGAGGTGCGTTGGGTTTTTGCTGCTGCGCGTGGGCTTTCTCTAGTTGTGTGAGCGGGGGCTACTCATCGTTGCAGTGCACGAGCTTCTCATTGATGTGGCTTCTCTTGTTGCAGAACATGGGCTCTAGGCTCGCGGGCTTCAGCAGTTGTGGCACGTGGGCTCAGTAGTTGGGGCTCGCAGGCTCTAGAGCGCAGGCTCAGTAGTTGTGGCGCACGGGCTTAGTTGCTCCGAGGCATGTGGGATCTTCCTGGACCAGGGCTCGAACCCGTGTCCCCTGCATTAGCAGGCGTATTCTTAACCACTGTGCCACCAGGGAAGCCCAGCTTGTGAGATCTTATTTCCCTGACCAGGGATTGAACCCGGGCCCTCGGCAATGAAAGCGCCAAGTCCTAACCACTGGACCACCAGGGAATTCCCACAAAAATTCTTTAATTGATTGGCTCTGGGGCCCACCTTGACATCCATGATACCAGTATCAGTTGCTTTGTTCAAACCTATAATCATATAATCTTTACTATATGGAATTTTAAGCATTATATCAAACAATTTTCATAAGCACTCTTTTCAAACATCTAATATCTTTAGTATATCCAATATTCAGTAGGTTAAAGCTATTGATTTCTACCGAGTTGTTTGTTTTGTCTTGGTTTGGTTTGGTTTGGTTTTTTTGAGGGGGATTTTGCAGATCAGGGGAGCATATCAGGATCAGGACAAATTCATGTATAATAAAGGATGTTTCTCTTGCAGGGCTGAGAACCAGAACAGCCAGAAAAACAGGGCTGCATCTTGACTCTGGCCCTCTTCCCATCTGCTTCAGCATACGTTTTAAGGCTTGTGCCATATTACCTCAGCCATGAGCTATTTTTTTCCAAAGGAAGCTGAAATTAATTTGAAAAAAATAAGCCAGTTTTCCAAAGTGGACTCTCATGGGCTTTTAATGCACACTGTGTAAATAAAAGATTTGCTTTACAGCTCCCGAGAAGAGAACATGTAAACAGGAACCAGCTGCTTGTCTCTAAGAGCAGAGGAACACCTGCTTTTATTCCCTTTGTTTCCAGCGCCCCAGCAAACGTGTGGAGGTCCCACTACTGGTGGCAGTGGTTCCCAAATTTTGCCCCACATTCGAATCACCTCAGGATTGCTTTAAGAAAAGCCTGATACTTGGTCCCTCCTCCAGAGATTCTGATCTATTTGGTATGAGGAGTTACCCGGGCATCAGGATTTTTAAAAGCTCCCCCAAGTGATTCCAATGTGCAGCCAAGTTTGAGAACCACTGCCTGTTGGCCAGTTTGGTAATGACAACAACAGTCACTAAATCGCTAGTGGAAAAGGTGAATTTTACCCAGTTCCACTCATTAGAGGTTCCAGATTCATTCTGGTTCAAGATCAGGCTCTGACCCTTACTCAGCTGTCTGCTTGGGCACATCACTTAGCCTCTCTGAGCCTGAGTTTCCTCATGAGTAAAATGGGAATAATAATGCTTATTTCATAGAGCTCTGGGAAGATTAAGTGACACATGGATATAGTATGTTTAGCACATTGGTAGGTGTTTTTATTTATTTATTTAGTTAGTTAGTTAGTTAGTTAGTTAGTTTTGCCTGCGTTGGGTCTTCGTTGCTGCACGCGGGCTTTCTCTAGTAGCGGCGAGCAGCGGCTACTCTTTGTTGCGGTGCACAGGCTTCTCATTGTGGTGGCTTCTTTCTGTGGAGCATGGGTTCTGGGTGCTTGGGCTTCAGTATTTGTGGCACGTGGGCTCAGTAACTGTGGCTCGCGGGCTGTAGAGTGCAGGCTCAGTAGTTGTAGCGCACAGGCTTAGTTGCTCTGCGGCATGTGGGATCTTCCTGGACCAGGGCTCGAACCTGTGTCCCCTGCATTGGCAGGCGGATTGTGCCAATGCAGAATCCGCCTGCCAATGTGCCACCAGGGAAGCCCTCGTAGGTGTTTTAAATTGTTTCTGATGTAATTATCATTTAAATTCAGAATCCATTGAATTTCAAGTCTTGTAAATAAACAATTCATTTTTTGAGGAAGGAGGGAAGGAAGGGAGGGAAGGAAGGAAGGGAGGGAGGGAGGGAGGGAAGGGAGGGAAGGGAGGGAGGGAGGGAGGGAGGGAGGGAGGAAGGAAGGAAGGAAGGAAGGAAGGAAGGAAGGAAGGAAGGAAGGAAGACTTATACCATTTATTCTTTTTAAAAATTGTAGTTTCCCTAGTTTGGATTCCATGCTCACCAAACAATCTTCTGATTAGGATTAGCTTCTATATAAGAAGCCTTCATCCATTTACTCACTCAACAAATATTTACTGAGTGCCTATTTTGTATTAGGCTTTATTCTAGGCATGGGAGTACATCAGCAAACGAGAAATATTTCTAAGGGAGGAAGACAAATAATAAGCTTAATAAATTATGTGATACGGTAGAAAGTGATACATACTATGGATAAAAATAAAGCAGAAAATGGGAATGAGGGTGATGGGGGCGGGGGAATTCTATTTTAAGTTAGAGAAACAGCCCTAATCATGTATGTTATGATCTACAAGATAGTAGTCTTTTAATGGATTACAGTCTAGCTTTCTTTAAGCTGCAGTAAACTCAGTCTTTATTGTGGGATGATAATGTTAATATGGTGAATAAAATTATTTTTCATGCATTTCATACTTTTAAAAATTCAACACCATTTTTATAGGTAATTGGTCACTGAGCAAAAAGCAACCTGACAAGATGACGCTGAGTCCCCTACTTCCACTGTCTTAGGTTGGGTTCCCTCCAAAGCAGACCGAGAGGAGGATTTGAGGTGGAGTTTTTAATTGGCAGGTGACCCCAGGAAGCTCTACTGGGGGATAGGTCCATGAGACAGGGAAGGGAAAGAAGCCACTGTGGTGTGTTAATGAGCAGACTTCAGCTGTGGGTATGGAGCTCAGTCCCGTGAGGACCTCTGGGGACCATGTGGACTGAGCCGAGGAGTGAGGAAGCTGGGGTGTATATCTGCCAATCCTGTCCATCACTGGCTGAGGGCTCCTCTATTAGCATATCTAGAATACGGGAAGCATAGTGTCTGCTACACTATGGCCAAAACCTCATATTTATATTTTACTCTCCTAATTCAGAATTTTTAATATAGTGTCTAAACAGAGTCTAAGCTGGGATATTCCTTTTCCCAAATAAGCTCTCCACAGGGTGTGGAGAAAAGGGAACTCTCCTACGCTGTTGGTGGGAGTGTAAATTGGTGCAGCCACTATGGAGATTCCTTAAAAAACTAAAAATAGAACTACCATATGATCCAGCAATCCCACTCCTGGGCATATATCTGGAAAAAACCGTAATTCGAAAAGATACATGCACCCCAATGTTCATTGCAGCACTATTTTCAATAGCCAAGACATGGAAACAACCTAAATGTCCATAGACAGATAAATGGATAAAGAGGATGTGGTACATCACTCAGCCATAAAAAGGAACGAAATTGAGTTATTTGTAATGAGGTGGATGGAACTAGAGTCTGTCATACAGGGTGAAGTAAGTCAGAAAAAGAAAAACAAACACGGTATGCTAACGCATATAATATGGAATCTATAAAACGGTATTGAACCTAGTGGCAGGGCAGGAATAAAGATGCAGACATAGAGAATGGACTTGAGGACACAGTGGGGGAAGGGGAAGCTGGGACAAACTGATAGAGTAGCATTGACATATATACCCTACCAAGTGTAAAATAGATAGCTAGTGGGAAGCAGCCGCATAGCACAGGGAGATCAGCTCGGTGCTTTGTGACCACCTAGAGGGGTGGGATAGGGAGGGTGGGAGGCAGGCTCAAGAGCGAGAGGGTTTGGGGACATATGTATACATATAGCTGATTCACTTTGTTGTACAGCAGAAACTAACACACCATTGTAAAGCAATTATACTCCAATAAAGATGTTTAAAAAAAAAGATATGGTATGTAAATGGAATACTACTCAGCCATTAAAAAAATGAAATAATGCCATTTGCAGCAACATGGATGGACCTAGAGATTATCATACTAAGAAAGTCAGAAAGAGAAAGACAAATATCATATATCACTTATATGTGAAATCTAAAATATGACACAAATGAACTTATCTATGAAACAGAAACAGACTTATAGACATAGAAAACAGACTTGTGGTTGCCAGTGGCAGGGGAGGGGATGGACTGGGAGTTTGGGATTAGCAGATGCAAACTATTATATATAGGATGGATAAACAACAAGGTCCTACTGTACAGCTCAGGGAACTATATTCAATATCCTGTGATAAACCATAATGGAAAAGAATATGAAAAAGAATGTATATATATGTGTGTATATATATAACTGAATCACTTTGCTGTACAGCACAAATTAACACAACATTGTAAATCAACTATACTTCAATAAAATAAATTTTAAAACTTAAAAAAAATAAGGGGACTTCCCTGGTGGCGCAGGGGTTAAGAATCCGCCTGCCAATGCAGGGTACAGGGGTTCGAGCCCTGGTCCAGGAAGATCCCACATGCCGTGGAACAGCTAAGCCTGTGCTCCACAGCTACTGGGCCTGCACTCTACAGCCCGTGAGCCACAACTACTGAGATCATGTGCCACAACTACTGATGTCCGTGCACCTAGAGCCCATGCTCCGCAACAAGAGAAGCCACAGCAATGAGAAGCCCACGCACCACAACGAAGTGTAGCCCCTGCTCGCAGCAACTAGAGAAAGCCCGCGCGCAGCAGCGGAAGACCCAATGCAGCCAAAAATAAAAATAAATAAATAAATTTATTTTAAAAAATAAGCTCTCCATATTAGGATATAATATCATAGGTAAGATTGTGGGAAGAATGCTTAAAGTTATTCAAAGAGCAAGACTTTTTTTTTTAACATCTTTATTGGAGTATAATTGCTTTACAATGGTGTGTTAGTTTCTGCTTTATAACAAAGTGAATCAGCTGTACATATACATATATCCCCATATCTCCTCCCTCTTGCGTCTCCCTCCCACCCTCCCTATCCCACCCTTCTAGATGGTCACAAAGCGCCGAGCTGATCTCCCTGTGCTATGTGGCTGCTTTCCACTTGCTATCTATTTTACATTTGGTAGTGTATATATGTCCATGCCACTCTCTCACTTTGTCCCAGCTTACCCTTCCCCATCCCCGTGTCCTCAAGTCCATTCTCTACGACTGCGTGCGTCTTTAGAGCAAGACTATTTTCACACATCCTCAAAAGTTTCAGAAGCCCTAATTACCTGGTGTGCTAATGACAAATCATTATTATCTATTCATTAAAGCAAGCCCTATGAGAACCACTACTTTGATTTAAATTCTTTAAAAATAACGCAGTTGCATTCTTTAGAAACAGTCTAAGATTTCTTTCCTTCTTCAAAATGCTTTTTCTAACCGAATTGATTTGAAATAATGCTGTGTTTTTTGGTTTTGCTTTTTGTTTGTTTGTTGTTGTTACCAAATCTGATGACCTTCTTAGCAAATGGGCAACAGACAATGAAAATCTTTACATTCGTTGTGCTGCAATGTTGTAACATCAGTCAGGAGGACATTGGTCTTTCACGTGCTCTAACATTCTTAAAAGCAAAGAATTAAAATCGTTTACACAGGCAACTGAACTGAATAGAGGCTGAAAATTGTGGCTCTCTTCTTTTGTCCACTTACCCCTTTTTGCAAAGGAGTTTCTTTGTGCTTCATTGGGGACCAGGTAACATGGAACCCCAGTGGTGACGTAAGAGTGAGCTCACAAGATCAGGAAGAAAGATGCTCAGGAAGTCATTTAAGTAAATGTTGTGGTGGAAATTGGAACATCAGCAAATCTTAAGGCAATGTTACTGTTCATGGACTGTAGTCAGATGTACCCAGATTCAAGCCTGGCTCTACTACTTACTAGCCTTGTGATCTTACTTCACAAGGCTAGTAAGTAGTAGCCTTACTTCCTCTCTCTAAGCCTCAGTTTCTTCACCTCTAAAATGGGGATTAAATAGGACTGCGTCAAAAGGTTGTTGTGAAGGATAAAAGAGAGAATGTATTTTGGAGCACAAAACACAGCCCCTGGCACATAGTAAGCACACAGTACAGGTAGCTCAACCAAGAGGTCTGGGCAGTAGACTAGGGGTAACAGGGTTCAAAGGGGTTCAGAACAGGTGGTCACCACACTGAGCTCTGACAGCCATTGCTTCTGCAAAGGCCCTGGACTTTAAAAGCCTCTTTTCTTAGGCCATCCAGTACTCTCCAGATCAACTGATCTCTTGGTGCAGACACTCTGAGCATTAGGGACCCACCTGATTAAGGGGATGGTTGATTTCTTTGAGACAGAACAAAGCTACATCAGTGCTCATGTCTGAATACAAGTCTTATCTTTCAGATAGTGCAGGTAACAGAAACTTGGCCAGACTAGAGTCCAAATTTCATCTCTGTTACTATTTCCTGTATGGCCTCGGCCAAATCACTTAGCTTCTCTGAGCCTTAGTTTCCTCATCTCTAAGTTAATGATCATACCCACTTGCAGACAACAAGGCATCTAAAGGGTGTCACAGGGCGGGTGCTTCAGTGATGCCTGGTATTCTCCAGCCACATTTAAAGCCCATCAGAGAATGTTTACATCCAGGGGAATTTTACTAGAACGAGTTCTAAGTTTCACTGTCCAGCCTTGAAATGAGGTCCAGGTCTCTTCTTCATCTGAGTTTTTACATGCTCCCTAACAGATTGGGCAGAAGACCTGTATAGCAGCTTACACAAAGCCACAAACTTGGACTTACTTATCATTTATTTGGTGATGGAGTCTTAAGTATCTGCCTCTCTGATTCAGTTCTTGACCTGATAATACTCTTCAGTTTGAAAGAACCATCCCTAACTGGAAATGACACAATCTGAGACTGGTAGGGACCCACCCATCCAGTGAACTGAATCAAAACTCTTCTCTGCCAGGACATCAAACTGTATTTATTTGTGTTGGGAGATAATGGCCTCTTGACATTGCCAGCCTGGACCTGCCTCCTGGACTCTTATCCCACCCACACACAGAAATATGCACACCACCTACTTAGGGACGGTCCCCACCAAGTGCTTGATAAGTCCAATATTTGTTCATGGTCTCAAACGTAAGTGTGGTCTTTAAAAAGGGATGCAGTGATATTTTTATGAGTGTTTAATATGGTTTCTCTTGCCTTTTCCAGGGAAAACAGAAGCCTATTTGGAAGCCATTAGAAAAAATATTGAATGGTTGAAGAAACACAACAGAAAAGAAAATAAAGAAGGTAAGGAATTAGTGTCGTTATAAATTGCAAAGTTCACCAATTTGTCGGGAGTTCTTATTTTTTATCATTTTATTTTATTTTGGCCGAGCAGCTTGTGGGATCTTAGTTCCCCGACCAGGGATTGAACCCCGGCCCACGGCAGTGAAAGCGTGGAGTCCTAACTACTAGACCGCCAGGGAATTCCCAGGAGCTCTTGTTAAAGATTCCCACAGTCAAAGTAGGCTAAAGTCCCCTCTCAGAGCCCAAAAGACTCTAGGTGCTTCTCAGATGCGGAAGGGAATAGACCTCCATTTCTCTTATTTTTCAAATCAGCCTGTCAAGCAAAGGCATTTTCTTTTCTTTTCCATTTTATTATAAAAAATGTCCAACAGGAGCAGAGAGAACAGTATAACGAATTACCATGCATCCATCACCCACCTTCAATAATTATCAACATTTTGCCAATCTTGTTTTGCGTACCCACCCGCCCCCCTTCTCTTGGAGTATCTTAAAGACGTTTCCTGAGCACGTATTAGGTGCACCCTGCAGTCACGAAGGTAGTCGCTCACTTAGTCAAAACAAAACACAGAACCAGACTCCGTTCTGAGTGCCAGAGATGTGAAGGACCATAAGACGCAGCCCCTCACCCCCTGCCAGGTTGCTCACGCCATCAATAAACCTCCGGAGGGCCCTGCTCAGGGCTAACACAGATAACATGGTGGTGCAAAGGAGGTGAGAGGAGGGGGCACATCTCCGTACATTGGGAGAAAGAGCTGCAGGAAAGCCTTTGCTGGAAAGGCAAGGAAGAATTTACGAGTGAGGAGAGATAGAAGCAGAGGGAACACTGGTGCAAAGACATGAAGGGACAAAAGAGAGTGACGCATTACGGGAACTGGAGCCAGTTTTCCAGGAGCACTGAGGTCTGCAGACAGGGCTGGGGAGTTGGGCTGCAGCCAAGTCAGGAGGAGGCTTGTGCACCCTGCAAAGGAGGTTAATTTTAGCCCAAGGGCTTAAAATTAGGGCTTAATTAGGTTAAGGACTGAGAAATCTCTCTGGCAGCAGTATGGTTACAGATCGAATAAATAAAACCCCAGAAGCCAGGTGACAGATAGGAAGTAAGGATCTGGAGCAGATAGATATAATGCGGCTTAAACCAAGGCAAAGCAGAGGAACTAAAGAAGAAGGGAGAGGCTCAAGAGCTATGTGGAGAGAGGATTCCAGTATGAGTCCCAGGTGTCTGGCCAGAGCAGTTGCAAAGTGATGCTTTTAAAATGAGATTAGCAGTGCTTTTCAAACTTGAAAATGCATTCAAATCACCTGTGGAGCTTCCAAATATCCTAATGCCCACAAGACCACTAAATCAAACTTGAGGGGCAGGACCCAGGCATCAGTATTTTTTAAACTTTCATGATTCCACTGTGCAACCAAGTTTGAAAACCAATGAGACGGAACACAGTGGGAGCAAGAAGTATGTATTTTCAGCCCCCCTTTAGCCTGTGATCATACAAGTTGAGTGAGATGGAAACAATTATCAGGTCTTCACACATACTTTATTTGGTTCAAAATGATATGAATTTCTGGGCTATCAGTTCCATTAATATTCACATGAACCATATTTCATCAAATCTGTCATTGATTGAAAAATGCACCATTGTTTCATGTACCACTACAGAAGAAAAATTAGAACATGACATCAATTATGGCAAAGACTTTAAATATTTTTTAAAGTTTATTTTAGAATCAGTGTAATACAGTATGTACCAAAATGCATTCTGAAACCAATGTAAATTGTAGGGACCAACCATTTAGAGTATTTACGTTATTTCTTTCACTGACTAACGCATGAATCTGACTCCTGGTCATAATCAGCAACATCCTGCAATTCAGTCTTCCAGTTCCAGAAACGACCAACCTAGTAAATCATGGAACTCTAGTGCATGCATATGGAAGGCTCTGTGAGCAAGCTTCCGAATGACAGTGGTGGGTATGAGGTTCCCTTCTGCCTCCAGGAGGTGAGGGTGACATGCAGTTCACCCTTCTGAAGGCAGAAACAGAGAGCTCTTCTTCCACTGCCTTCATATGTGCTCTGCCTGACTTGGGCCATCTCTCAAAGCCTGTGGGGACCCAGTCCTAGAGCCATACAGCTTCTGCAGCTGTGGGAGCAGGAAGTCTTACTATTAGTTCTGACCTTCCTTAACCTCTGCAGATGCCCTTTGCTTGACAGGGGCCTGGGTGACCTGAATCTCCTTCCCAAATCCAGGAAAGGGAAGTCCATGTGATGTGTCAGTGAGGAAGATGCTGAAATCTTATGGAGCCTTAAAAAGAAAGTTTGTACTTTTAGAAAAGTGAATTACAGCCCTTATCTCTTTTGAGCCTTACAGCCTTCAAACCTATTTTAAGTAGCAAGTTAGCCACTCCTAGTGTACTCTAACCACCAGCTAGGGCAGAGCTGGGAGGGACTCCAGTGACCTTTGCACCATGCCAGTTTTCCCATGGCACACAGTAACAGCCATGTCACCAAGAGACCATCTTTCCATTTCAAAAGCAAGCAAAATATTTTCCTGTTTGTCCATTCAAATCACCTGGACCATTTCACAGCTGTTTTGGGGAGTCTGCCTTTTGTCCCACTAAAGATATTGACCCAGAACCGATTCTGAAGAACCAGTGATGATTAAAAGGTGCCTCTTTGTGCCCTATGAGTCGGTCAGGAATCAGCTCGGGAGGTGCACACAGAATGTACACTCAGCTTGATTCTCTAACTCGCGCCTGAGAGAAAGGGAGAGTCAACAACCAAAACAAAACTGAGCTCCAAACACTTATTGAATGTTCTGCACATGTTAGATGCTTCATATTCACTACTTCAAGGCCGTAGAGTGGTCAAAGCAGTGACTACAGACAGACCTGAATTCAGAACCTGACTCTATTATGACCGGAGCAAGTGACTTACCTCCTCTGTCCTGTTTCTTCATCTCTGAAACGGGGACACTAATGCTTTCCTCATGGGGTTTTGTGAGGAGCAAATAAGATGATGGTTGTAAAGTATCCAGTGCTGGGAGTTCTCTCTTCAATCCTCATGGCTGAGCCCAAACTGAAAGGAGCAAATGCCCTCCTGGGTGGAGAGGAAACAACCTCTCTCTGAGCCTCAGCTCACCGTGGTATGACAAACACCTGGTGCTTGTACAGAGGTCCTTCAAGTCTGGTTTTCCTTTCATGCAGGGGCTTAAAGATGCCCAAGCGACCCAGGTTCATCTTCTATTCAGGGTAGCTAAAGGTGGCCATGGAATGCTCTGAGCTTTTGTATCCCCCTCCCTCCTTTCTCCTCCATAGGATGTATTGTATGTAGCCATTAAAAATGGTGTTTCTGAGGAATATCAATGCTCACTGCGTAAATTGAGTGAAAGGAATGAGGTATAAGGTTGAATGTACCCTGTGATCATAACTGTGTTGAGAAAGATACATCCAAAAGCTAAAAGGAAACAGAACAAAATATCCACTCTGGTTATCAATGATTAATAGAATTCAGGTGATTTAAATTTTATTTTCATGTTTCTGTATTTTCCATATTTTAAAACAATAAGCATATAACACTTAAAGAATCAAGGGAAGATGTGGGGTTTTTCTCAAGGCTTCAGAAAGATGCCACCAGCAGCCTCCTAACTTGGTTGAGGATCTCTTTGTTTTTTGTGGACGGTTCAATGGTTTACCTAAATTTTTTGTTTAAGTAGGACAGAGGAACCACAAAGAGGTTATGGTTTCGTTTTTCACTCCATGCATGTAATTCAAACAACATGAAAATCAAGGTAATTCTTAATACGGAAAAAAAAGTGGGTTGTCACAGCAACATGGGCTTAACCAGTGTAACAAGTTCAAGTCAGAACACCTGGTTCTGATCATAACTTTTACTAGCGGGTGTGACCTTGAATAAGGCACTTAAGCTTTAGAGTCTTGTTACCCCAAGTGTGTTTCCTGAACCAGCAGCATCAGCACCTCCTGGACCTTGTTTAAAATGCAGAATCTGGGGCACCACCTCAGGCCTACTGAATACAAATTTGCAACTTTCCAAAAGCCCCAGGTGATTGCTATAAATATTAAAGTTTGCGAAGGCCTGGTTTATGAGCCTGTTCCCTCTCTGGTCAAATGAGGGCTGTTCTCCCCACCTGAATACCTCGAAAAGTTGTGATGAAGAGCAGATGGGATAACATAATGCGTGTAAACATGATGTGAAGCTGCAAACTACAGCACAAATGCCAAGAACTAAAATGCCTTCCAACGTGAAAGATAGGGCATGATAATGATGTTCTACAAAATGCTTCTTCTTTAATGGTAATCACTGTAATGGGCTGTGCTTTCCTTATCTTTGCTCATGATACTCTAATGATATTTTCCAGATTATGACCTTTCAAAGATGAGGGACTTCATCAACCAACAAGCTGATGCTTATGTGGAGAAAGGCATCCTTGATAAAGAAGAAGCCGATGCCATTAAGCGTATTTACAGCACCCTGTAAAAATGGCAAATGACCCAAGAGTCTTTTAACTGTTTCAGAAAACATAGTGTAGCTTAAAACACTTCTAATTCTGTGATTAAAGTTATTTTGACCCAAGGATTATTAGAAAGTGCTGAATTTACAGTAGTTAATCTGTTAGAAGTGGTTAAAACATAGCTTTCTTGCCATAAAAACTATCCAAAAAGTAAAGTTGTATGTAAGCTGACATTTTGTATATAGAATCCTTATTTCCTTAAAGATTTACATTTTATAAGCAGATATATGTTGCTTTGGAAAAGCCTGTAATGGACTGAACTTAAAACTGAACCCTCATCCCACGGTGTCACACATACAAGCACCCCCTGAAGAATTAGGGGGTTCTGTTTTCAAGGCATGCTGGGTACCAAAGCACCTCATAGGATATCTCTGTTATAAGATGTCATTTCCATACCTCTTCCCTTTTGGGAGTTTAAATAAATTCACATTTCCTCATAGCCTCTATAGCTTAAAGTATAGCTATCTGCTTTTTTGCCTGCTCCTGCTGGCTCTTTATCAGGCCTAATGGCACAGAAAGGAACCTGAAAAATGGGCATAGGATTTGCTGGATTTATTAACAATTCCCCCCAACTCTCAACATTTTCTATTGGTGAGTTTTCAGACATTGAGTTTTTCTCTTAAGAGGGATACTACCTATGTACTCTCCAAGACAAATGAAGTCATAAACGCTACATAAAGCAAGATAAAAATTGATGCCAGGTCTGAGTTATCTAAACGGAATTTGATCCAAGCCAAGGTTTCTCAACAGAGAGCAAGAGGGCCAGTAAGTAGGGTAGATATAGAGATAAAAATCATTCCCTCCCCTGTGAACCAAAGCTGGTAGATGAGTTTCCCTAGAGGACAAGGTTAATGAATGTCAGATCCCTGCAACCCCTCTTCCTCAGCCACCACCACCAACACAGTCCTGGAAACAACACACAGTGACCCAAGGTCCTCCAGAAGTGTTAATGCTTTGAATTAACAAACCAAAGAATGCTTTGAAAATGTATTATTCAGTATAAATTAGTTACAAAAATATTTTTCTATACATTTCAGTTGAAAATCATAAAAATAACTTAATGCTATGCATATCAGCTGTCACTACTTCAGATGGCTTCTGACACCTGTCTTGAACATCCCTACCTCATATTCAGTTTTTGGTGAGGACCGGGGAACATACAGGAAAGCTAGAACAGGCTGTTTTCACAGCGAGGAGACCACTGCTGCTCTTCCCCACCCTCTCTAGAATTGCAAAAACAAAAACCACAGCCTGACACACACAAAAACAAAACTCAGTATGTTCTAGAGAAGCCAATACCCATCGGTGAGTGGTGACAGGGAACTGAAAACGTCTTTGCCGGAACTATACTTGCCAAAGCACAATGAGTCAGGCTGTTTGAATGAGTCATCTTTGACAACATGGCTGACTCGACTTCACCATGGCCTGTAGTCCAAACACGCTGCTTCTACATTAAAGAGAATTAACTGATTATGACTCAAGCATTTTATCCATTCACTTTTCTATAGTTTATCTAAATATCTATGCAGTATATTTAAAAATAAGACATTTACTAAGGGAGTTCATTGTAGCTTTCAGAGCACATTGACATTCATTAGCTCCTATTGATAAGCAGGACAGAAGGGAGATCTTCAGTCCTGTTTCATACATGAGGTTCACAAAAAGAGCACTGGACATGCTCAAACTATAATGGCCAAGAAGTGGTAAAGCCAGGATTAGAACCCAGGTTCTTGTCTTAGTTCCCTCCTCCACAGCACTTCCGTGTGCAAGGCAGCGACTAAAGAACTCTAGTCCAGGACGTTTCAACTGTGGTCTCAGCGAATTCAGTTTTTAGTAACTTGAAGATGAGGGAAGAGATGTTTTGGCTAGGAACTGCTAAGAGAGACCTTAGGCAAAAATAAAATACTCAGAAAAATGTTTTTGAGATTGTTGTCTTCATTTCAAATTTGAACTTATGTCTTTTGGATAGTGTTTTTGGATTTGTGTCTTTTGGATTACTCTCAAATTTCAGATTATTTTATGTTAAATAGCATAAAAACTATTAACATTAAAAAAAAAAATCCCTGGACTTTGTTTTAGAGGCCTTGACCTTTTCTTACATACACAACTGTTTCCCTTCCTTTATTTTTTTCTTTTAGCTTTCTGCTTTTCCAACTACCTCCCCATAGTTCAGGTAGCGGTGGATATAAGAAAATAGCAAAGCATGACAAGGAGATCACCCTATAGCAAAGATGATAATAACGTGAGGAAAAAGAAACATGAGAAATAAAACAGAGGTTATCATGAGAAAAAATGAGGAAAAAAACCCCAAAATACAAGGGATTGTGGACGTTATGAACAAACAAGAAATTCAAGACATGGGCCAACAGCTACTGTTTTCCCATTCATGTCTCTGTTAGTCTCAAGGGGTGGATATATGCAGTTCTGGTTCTACAAGTTCTGCTGCACCAACACCTAAGGGCACTTGTTTCCTGCTTAATGGAAGACCTGGAGGAGCAAGGCAGGGAGAAGAAAATGAGGAAAAAGAAAAGAGGGAGAAGAGAAGGGAAACAAGGTCCTTCTCGCCTCACAGAAAGCAGACTCCTTTTGGGATGTTGGTGAGGGATAAATACAAGGAATTTTTGTGGAAGCTTAAAGATTTATTTAACCTGATACTTGAATAGAAATGGAGATTTAAAAAAATTTAATTGCAAATAATACATTGCTTAAACTTTACTGCTGTAACCTGTACATATAAAAAAACTAAGACAAATTATGTGAATAAAAACCTAACCCTTCAATTCAAATGAGCATTTGACTGTAAAATGCTGTAAAACATTCTATAAAGTGACTTATCAGTGAAATCTATGCTAAAATTCACCAGTGCGTCCAGTCATGGTGTTGTTTACTTCTTCTTTTGATATATTCCATATTTTCACTATATCTGAAACACACCAAGTCAGATATTATTTAAATGCAAAGGTTACTAGTAATTGCAATGTATTTGCTTTTAGATTATTGAAACCTTTTTCAAAACTGCAGTAATGGACTTCCCTGGTGGTGCAGTGGTTGGGAGTCCGCCTGCCGATGCCGGGGACGCGGGTTCGTGCCCCGCTCCGGGAGGATCCCACGTGCCACGGAGCGGCTAGGCCCGTGGGCCATGGCTGCTGAGCCTGTGCGTCTGGAGCGTGTGCTCCGCGGCGGAAGAGGCCGCGGCAGTGAGAGGCCCGCGTACCGCAAAAAAAAACAAAAAAAACTGCAGTAATAATAATAAAGACCTTAAAGTAAAGAAGCTGTCACCATTTAAAACTATAATTTAAAAATCAATTTAATATTCCCATTTGTTGAAAAAAATTGAAGACTAAAAGATGAAAACATAGTTTATTTTCTCATTCAGTCTTTTGGAGTTTATTTTTACAAAATAGCAGACAAAATTTGTTTCTTTATAGTAATACAGAATATGTAATACATATCGAAATATATATATATATAGCATTTAAGTTATAAACACATAGCAAAATCAGCATCACTTAAACAGCAACCATGTTTTTCACATAATTAGGATTTCTCAGGAAATAAACATTTTTACCTTGAATATGTAAACAGTCTTTGTGGCTTTATGTCAACTAGTATTTACAAAAGCTAGTCTAAAAACTACCACCGCTTGCAAAAGTGATGAGCTTTAAGATACAATTTTGCTATCATGCCATAATAAAGACTGAAAATCATAGAAAACCAGAAGGAGCTAGTGACTTCAGTGCAATTGCTGTAGGTGGAATTACGTAATTGTGATTTAAAGATGTACGCTATGAGAATCCAAAAGGGATGCTTCTGAATCATCGGTTGTTGGTTTCTTTATTTATCAAACCATCTCTTAACCCAGGTTAGATTATGCCCCGCGATCATCTAACTGTGATAGAGGGAAGCTGCAAAGGGACTTTCTTCATCTCTGAAAAAAAGAAACACAGCATAAATCAGTGTTTAAAAACTGTACTCAGATAACTAACACACATATTCATTATACAACTTAATATCCACTTGCCAAAGAAGGGCAGGAGTTATATCAACTTATAATGTCATGCATGCCTTGAAAGTTGCACGAAATGCAAACACTCACTAAGGAATACTTCATTGTCCCCATTTTACTGCTGTCTCAGTTATTGGAATAAAGAACGGTACTTGTTATATATTTGTATTTGTTTATATTATATAAATTTATATTAAATTATAAATTAATTATATTCACATTTATATTTGTTTATATTTTTAATATTCTACCTCTTTCTCAAAAGGATTTGAGGTACCTACAACAAAAGGCATACATATAATATGAATAAAGTAGAAATTAAAAATCACGACTAAGGAAAGGAGAAGGATTCAAATATATTAACCATCAGCAATACTGTAGTAGTTGAACTGAGGACCAATTTTGGCTGCAAGCTTCCTGGTAGCCAGGGCAAAAAAGAAAACACAATAGGTTGTGCCATTCTTGGAATGATAAAGGAAGGAGGAAACCAATTCTATAGGAGAGAGAAAGTTTTGCCCTAGTACCAAATTAAAGAACAAAGAAAAAAAGCTCACATGAGCTCTTATATAGGAAACACCTGGTAACAAGTAATAAATGTCTTTGGCAAGTTTTATAAAGAACAGTATTTTTCAAGTAATCTCTAGGGCACTGCTTCCCCTGATGGTGTCAACTAGATGTCTACTTGGATGCTCTCCAGAACTGCTAGCTGGACAGTTATGCTATTAAAGCAAAGAAGTAAACTTTTAATAAGAAGTAACAAAAACAAAAGCATTGCAACAGATAAAGCTTTATGCAGAATGCAGTAGCTCTGTTTAGACTTTATACATTAAAAATGCCTGTCTAGAATTAAAACCTAGCTTTTAAAGCAAAAAAAGAAAAGAGAATTTGACCAAGCAAGGACATCTTAAGAGTAATTTGTTCAGCCTCTGACATTTTTCCAGCATATTTTTACCTGCTCTCTTCCTTTAGTTTCTTGGCTGCCTGTGTTGATAACTTAATCTGCAAGTCCAGCCTCTGCAGGAAATCTCTGGCTGACACTTCCTCGGGCTGCATGGGCTGAGCATCAGATTCTTGAGGACTGGGAGGGGAAAGGTCTTCCCCAGCCGCTACCAGGTCTTCTTCATGAGAAAAACTATCAACAGTTTCATTTTCTGGAGAATCTATTGAGTTAAGTCCATTAAACAGCAAAGGCTTCTCTGATATAACTGGGATGTTCAAAGTTTTCTTCAGAAATATACAATCATTGGTAAACAGTTTATTTGCCCTTTTAATCAGCTCCATCTAAAATATTTTAAAAAAGCAACAGAGTTACATATAAATAAACCCAAAAGTAGGGTTTATTATATACAACACAAAATAAAAATATTCAGAAGCAAAATGTGTGCAATGCTATCTCTGGATCTGAAATTCATAATTCGGGGTTAGTCACCTCCCCAGATACCCCCAGTTATTTCAAGAGGTGCCAGAAAATTCTCTTTCACAATTTTATAAGAAGAAAGACTAGTTTTTCCCCTGCTATATTATCTCCCCTACAAGGCAGCTTTTACCAAGCAACCTTAAATCCCTGAAGTTAAAAAATGTAGAATATTTAGCACTTATTTAATACACTTCAATCTTATTTTAACATTTCTATTATCTGATTTAAAAAAACAAAATTCTTAGTGCTGTGATTTTCCTTATGGAGTGCTTCCCATCTCTAGAATTGTGTTTGGTAAATTTAATGGATACAGGAGGTGGTAAAGAAAAAAGTACAACGAGAATTAGGTAGAATGGTGTAGGCTGGGGCTGCAGTCATTAAGAAAGGCCTCACGGAGAAGGTGGGGCTCTGATTTTGATTCTTTTGACTTTAGATGGACCTTGAAGAACGGGTAGAAGTGGGACAGGTAAGGAAAAGAGGTAGGGAGCACTTTACATAGAGTATCTTATTTTTTCTACCTTACGGATTAGGTATTTGAAGATCTACTTTTCAAATAAAAGAAACAAAACTCAAGGAGATTGTGTACCATGGAATCATCATACAACCAGCAGATGAAGAAGCTAGAATTTAATACAGGTTTCAAAACTTCAAACTCTTTCATACCCTGTGAATTCCTCCAAACCAAAGAAATGGGGATAGCAGGTAGGGGTGAAAGGGGGCATGGAATTTACATATGTTACCTCATTTAACTTTGCTAACAGAACTGCAAGCTAGATATTATCACCTCCTTTTTACAGATGAAGAAAGGGAGACTCAAGGGAGTTAAGTGGCATGCCTAAGTCCACAAATGTGGGTTAAGTGCAGTCAGGACTCTTGCAGAGCTGTCAGAGAAATACCTACCCTCATGTTCATCACACCAGACTATCATGCATCTGCAGACTTCTCCACCCAACTAGCCTGGGAACTTGCACCATGCTAGGTTCTTTACATGCACTGTACCTTCTACTTTTCTTGTGAGGTATTGTTACCAAGACAGCTTGGTACAACAGCTAAGCACGCAGGCTTGGGAATGTGACAGAGCTAGTTTCAAATCCCAGCTCCACCAACACGAACTGTCTGAACATAAGCATGTTACTTCTCTCATTGAGCCTATTTCCTCATGTGTAAAACA
Source organism: Physeter macrocephalus (assembly GCF_002837175.3). Lineage (NCBI taxonomy): Eukaryota > Metazoa > Chordata > Mammalia > Artiodactyla > Physeteridae > Physeter > Physeter macrocephalus. Next base: position 45,096,220 of record NC_041224.1, read on the forward strand.
GGTATCATCTACCCTTCACAGGGTTGTTGGAAGGATTAAATGAGAGTTTATACATGTATATGCATAGAGGATACAGATGTAGGTGTAAAGATATAGATGTGAAAGGGAGAGACAATTTAGCAGTAAATGGTACTTACTGTCCATTTTCCCATGAAAAAATTAAGGTACACAAGAGATGACTGATTTGACCAAGTGCATATAGCTCCGCAACTGTATGAGCCAGAATTTCCGTCTGACTCTAAAGCCCATACAACACCAAGATTAAAGTGCATGACTAATGAAACCCAATTCTGGGATCCTTTAATGCCAAATCGACTGAGTGAAAAAATTAGATTTCCGCTTCAAAGAGCCTGGAAAAATAATGGTTGAATAAAATGGGCCCTGTTCCTCCTGCTTTCTAGCTAAAAGCTGAATCCACACAAATAGTACATTCAATGCTTTCTTTTTTCTTTTAAAGATACTACTTTAAAGTATCTTTTGTGTAGGGTGGTCTTTTATGTTCTAGTTTCTAGTTAAAGGAGAGAAGGCAAGGGTGAGAGAGAACACGAATAGGCAGGTACATTTTTAGAGACAGAATTAACATCTAAAAATCCTACGTATCTCCGGTCTAGTTTAGGCTTAGATTTGAGCGTATTAAAGAACTTGAAAACTTATCCATAGCAGGTTCAGGTATACCCTAATCTGCCTTTAGTACCTCTTGTTTTCACCACCTAGCATCCACGTCTTCCATCTCTCTTTGTATAAGGGCTTCCAGGGGCACTGAGCCCTCCCCTGGCTCCAGGGTGAGCACATGACTCATTCCTGCCCTTTGAAGCATCACGGTGCCCAGGCTCCTGAAAGGTCACAGTCCCATCTCGGAACAATTCAGAGATGCGAGGAGGCTTCTGCTGAGTCTGGGAGGTGAAGGACCTCTATTTTTTCTGTAAGAAAGAGACGGGCCTGGAGCTGCTGGCAGCCATCCTTCCACCACAAGGGACCTAACAACAATGCCACCTTGAAGGAGAGCGATCAGACCACTGAATCAAAGCCTGAAGCCAGAATACCCTCGCACCCTTCAGTTCCAGTAAGGAGCCAGTAAATGCCACTCTGTTTTGTTTTTATTGCTTAGGCCAACTTGAGTTTTCTGTCACTTGTAAATGAAAGAACCCTCACTGATACAGTGCCCTTGAAATACTTATTGGCAGGGGCCTACAACTGCTAATAGACACTGTTTCCTGGGCATAATGATGGGAGACAGAAACAGCCAGGAACACCCGGATCTGATTGCTGAAGCTGGGCTGGGAACATCAGCCATTAACTGTGAATTTCCTCAGGTCAAGACCTGTTTTTTCTATAGCCTCCCAGGTTTAACAAAGATCTTATGCACACTAAGTGCTTAGGATGGATGGATGGATGGATTAATTAATTAATTAATTAATACAGGTCAGAGAAACAGGCATAAAAGATGAACCCAGAGAAGTAACCAGAAAGGGGTGGTAAGTTATCTGTTGTGTTGGTTATTCTCCCTTTAAACCCACCCTCACCTCCCAATCCATCCCCCGGTCTTCTTGAACTTGTTCTAACTGCAGGAGGCTGACCTCTTCAGAACTACACCCCCCAAACCCCCTTGTTCTTGGAATTCCAGTCAGGGTTCCCAAGGAAGGCACCAGCAGAACAACCACACCATGACTCTGGTGCCTGCATCCCTCTACAGCAGAGTTCCTACCAGGCAGCCCCTTGTCCACTCCTCCTGTTCTCCTCGGTGTCGGGTACCCCACTCCTTCCCCTGGCCCTCAGCCCTAGGGGTAATGTCTCCCTGCTGTTGCTAGTCTCGGGTGCTGCACCATCCCTTCCTGGTTCTCTTAATCCTATTCACACTTCTGTAAATGTCCCTGCATTAAACCCTCTCTGGCCACACCCTTTCAGTGCGCTAAATGTATTCTGTGGGGACCCTGATACATCCATCACTCAGAGCAAGACAGGCCATCATAGCCAGGCAAGCGGCCGAAGACAGGAAGCACAAGACAAATGGACTGAGTAAGAGGCTGGGTGTAGTCAGGGAGTCCACAGGGAGCGAAGGGCAGGGCTCTCCTAGCTCTCGTGCATGCCATTCTACCATTGATTCACCAATAGAACTGCCTCTTTTAACAAGTCTATGAGCTTCCCAATGTCAGGGACTGCTTCTTCTCCATCTCAGCATTGCCAGCAAGCATTTAAGGTGTATGTTGACCCTTATGGTCTAGACTCTAAGCTGACACATGGTTGCCAGCATCAAGGACATCAGGGATATCCAGACATAGTTGGCATCAAGGTGGGAACCAATCTAAGGATGGGCAGATTTGAAACTGAAGGTGAAAACAGATAAAAGAGGTTAATATAAGGTAGTAGTTAGAAACAAGGGCTCTGGGGCCATACTTTCTAGGTTCAGATCCTGGCTTTACCACTTTCTAATCATCCCCTATGTCTATTTTCTTTTCTGTAACGTAAGGAAAATAGTACTTTCCACACAATATGATTATTATGAGAATTAAATGAGTTAATTCATGTAAAACACTGAGAACAATGCATGGCACACAGGAAGCACTCAACAATGTTAGCAACTATCATTAAACTTGGTTAAAAGTGAGAAGGCAACAAGGGCAGATCCTAACATGTATTCAGCAAATGAGGAGGAAGGAGGTAGGAATTTTCTCTCCATAAAAAATATTTCTCCCACAAAGTAAAAATATATAAGAAAATTTCATATAAACAAGCCCAGATGAATAACATAATATATTGTCACTGCCCTGAGGTGTGAGCGTTTTTTTTATAAGGTATTTAATTTGATCTTAACTTGTTCTCCTTTACAACCATAGGCTCCAAACTCTATTACCAGTAGTGTAGTTAAGGAATGAAACCAGCCACGCAAAAAGCCAGAGAAAAAAAAAAGAAGAAGTCCTTCCAGAAAGAGTAATTAAAAGGCCCCAGAGCAGGAAAAAATGGTGTGGCTGAAATAGTAATGAGCAAGCTGCAGGCCACTCATATAATAAATAAAATTTGGATTTTACTTTAAATGTGATGGGAAGCCATTGGAGGGTAAACGAAGGGAGTGACATGATTTGAATATCACTCCAGCAGCTTTATGGAAAATGGATTGGTAAGAAAGAGGCATCAGTGGAAACAGGAAGCCCAGTTATGCAAGAAACTGCAATAGCACAGATAAGAAATATAAATAATCCCAAACAGTGAAATGATATTTTAATTTGCTTTGGAATGTTTTATACTTTTATCTGAACTTGGATGGGTCTAATGTTCTGGGAATTTCACCTCACACAAAACTAAGAAAAGTCATGATCCAATACAAGGAAGAGCTGAAAAACTCTACAGCTTTACCACCTGCCCTCTGTTCAATATCTCCTACTACCCAGTGAACACTGAGAGTAGAAAGTGTGACCTTTTCAAAGTAATGCAGAACTACCCTCAGTTTCTTGAGAGCGAATGACTAGTGGGGGAGATACAGCAAACAAATGCTTTCATTTTAAAACTCTCTCCTAATCAGGATTGAGTAGCATGATTCAGTGAAATTTACCATCTGCTTACTAAGAAACAATTTATGGAATAATCAAGTAAGAGCTGACAGGATGGCCACAAGGTCGACCCTGGTGAAATCAGGTAGAACAAATACCATCAACAACTTGTTTAAAATGACTCCCCTGTAAATACATTTGTAAGGGTGAATTCACTCTGGAGGGAACTCACAAAATGTCCCCCGCCCCCAAGTTATCTCAATAGCTGCTGCTGGGCATGATCAAGAACTCTCCCCAAAGGCTACTTTCCATCAGCTTCATTAGGCCACCTGCCTAACTGGGAATGCAACATTCAAAGCTTCTTTTTCTTCCTCTCCATTCCTTAAAAAAAAGACAAACTCTTCTGAAAACATTTCAGGACCCATGATAACTAACATTTACACAGCACTGTGCTGCTTATGGAATATTTCCATATACACACAACTCTCATTTGATTATTATCATCATTATAGAGAAAAAGACTTAAAACATTAAAGCATTCTCTCAAGATCATGTTCTAGTAAGTGCTGGATTCAACCTCCTCGCCCCGCTGTCTCCTATTAAGTGCTAGGTGTTGGTGGGCGATCAGCCTCCTCCATTGCCATGTGCTAATAAGGGAAAGGATTTTTTCTTTTCCATGCTATCTCAGAAGAATATATGAGATCCCATTTATGAAATGTCCAGAAAAGGCAAATCTATAGATTAGAAGGCCGATTCATGGTTATCTGGGACAAGAGCAGAGAACAGGGAGTAAGGGATCTTTTCAGGGTGATGGAACTGTTCTAAAATTGGATTGTGGTGAGGGTTGCACCACTCTGTAAATTTACTAAAAGTCCTTGAATTGTACACTTAAGATGGGGGAATTTTGTAATATGTAAATTATACATCAATAAAGCTGTTTTTAAATAAAGAATGCATGAGAATCTATTAAAACCTAAAACTACTAAGGGCTACTTTACCATACTTCTTACAACAGGTGGCACTACTTAGTTACCGTTCTCTTCCCTTTGACCAGCAAAGGTCAACAATTTCCAGCAAGAGCAGGAGCTAAAGTTATAAACACAAAAGATTTATATACACTTATATTTCTAACTCACTGCACTTGTTCCCCCTAAAATGATAATCATTTCACCTTTTCTCAGCAAGGTGACATCTGATAGGAGAAGTGTGAAGAAGCAAGTGGGCTTAGCAGCTCATTGGAGGAGAAAGAGAAGTCCCCGGGAATAAAACTGGACAGGAAATGACTCAGGATATGGGGGGGCAATGGTCTGGAGAGGGTAGAGGACAGGGAAGTTTCCAGGGGGTAACAAAAAGATGAAGAAAAAGTTTGTGTAAATAACAGTTTCCCTCACTGCCTCTCACCCACTTTCTGTTTATATACAGGGCTTTCTAACAGAAAGTTCACAGCAGCTGCCTGGAGCTGGTCAGTTCCCTCCAGAGGCTTGCCTCCAACTAAAAGGAGCTGGGATCACCACAAAAGCTGTAGCAAAATCTAGAATCCTGGGCTGGGGGAGGAGACTGAATGTCTCAGTGGAGATAAGCAAAGCCCAGGAAATTCCAGCCCAAGCAAGTCTGTGTCTGAGATTTGAATTACATTTAATAGTTTCTCAATGCATCCCCAGCAGTTTCAGTTTCTCTCTGTGAGGTCTTCCACCGCCACACCATTTGAAATTGCAGCCACCTCCAGCAGCCCTGTCTCCTTTCCCTGCTTAATTTTTTTTCCATTTTGCTTATCAATACCTGATATATAACCTATTCTGTTCTTTACTAACTGTCTCCACTGACTAAAATATAAGCTCCATGAGGGCATGGATTTTTATTTATTCACTAATGTATCACCAGAAATGTAGAAGCTGGGAAAAAAAGAGGAAAGAAAAATCAGATGAATGATAAACACTGTTGGGAAAACAAAACAGGAAAGGGGGGGGAGGGACACCAGGATGAGGGAGGGCTGCAGTCTGACACGGAGTGCACTGTCAGGAAGGCCTCAGAGAGGAGACATTTACGCAGACTTGAAGGCAGTGAGGGAGCAAGTCACACAGCCAATATCAGCTACCGTGATTTGTAGGTCCCAGAGAAAAGTGAAAATGTGGGGCATTTGTTCACAAATTATTAAAAATTTCAAGACAGCAACAGCAGAGCATTAAGTGCAGGGCTCTTCTAAGCATGGGGCCTATGTGACTACACAGGTCCCACATCTGCACGTACCTGTGGCCCTGCATGCAGCTATCAGGGAAAATGTTCCCGAGAGATGGATGGGACAGCAAGGGCAAAGCCCCCAAGAAGGGACAGTGCATTGGGAAAGAGCAAAGAGGCCCTGCTTGTAAAACAGGAACTTTCCTGGGCTCCTTTACTGGATATTCTGATCCAGCAGGTTCAAGGTAGGCTCTAAATTTCCAACATCTCATCACCTACTCCTTTAAACACTAATTTAAATACAATGTGGGTGGGACTGCCCTGGTGGTCCAGTGGCTGGGACACGGAGCTTCCACTGCAGGGGGCGTGGGTTGGATCCCTGGGGCTGGGAGGGGCGACTAGGATCCCCCATGCCGTGCAGCCAAAAAAAAAAACCAAAAACAGTCTAAATACGATGTGGGTGATCTTGGCAGTCAATATTAGAAACTTAACTCACTCAACTTCTTTCTATTCAGTCGGGGAATGAAAAAAAAATGTCTGCCTTTTTAACTTCCACCTAAAATATCAATTTCAATGAGTAAATCCGATTAATGTCTGTAGTTAATATGTGCAAGAATATCACTTCACTGTTATGGTGATTATCTTCACTTTCACTAGTTCTATAGAACCAGTGGAAAGAGTCTCTAACAATTTCATCAACTAGAGTTCAGGGTCCAAAGTAAATGAGAACCAGTGATTCTCAACCAACAGTGAGTGCTTCTCAGGGAATATCTGGCTATTTCTGGATGGGGGGGAGGGGGACAGTGCTACTGGTATCTAGTGGGCAGAGGCCAGAGATGCTGCTAAACATCCTACAATGCACAGAACAGGCCCCCAAGACAAAGAATTATCCAGTCCATAGTAGCAATAGGGCTGCAGTTGAGAAACCCGGAAACAGACTGTCTGCGGCTACAGATTATAGTTCCCAATTCATTACACTTGAGCTTCACATCTCAAAATCAAGTCTTTATAAAGGTAATGAAAACCCTGATTTATGCTTTAATGAAAAGGGATAAATTTATAAGTAACAGGATCTACATCAGTGAAAACAGGAATTAGAAAGCATTTGATCAGGACTTACCTGATGGCGCAGTGGTTAAGAATCCGCCTGCCAATGCAGGCGACACGGATTTGAGCCCTGGTCTGGGAAGATCCCACGTGCCGCGGAGCAACTAAGCCCCTGCGCCACAACTACTGAGCCTGCGCTCTAGAGCTACTGAGCCTGCACCCTAGAGCCTTCGAGCCACAACTACTGAGTCTGCGAGCCACAACTACTGAAGCCTGTGCACCTAGAGCCTGTGCTCCGCAACAAGAGAAGCCACCGCAGTGAGAAGCCCGCACTCAGCAATGAAGACCCAACACAGCCAAAAATAAATAAATAAATAAATAAATTTATTTTTTAAAAAAAGAAAGAAAGCATTTGATCAAAGGTGGAGAACCGTAGTGAGCAGATGTTCGGGAGCTCTAAGCAACCCAAATGAAGTCATGGAGAGCAGTGAGATGCAGAGAGATTGCTGTGGGTAGGGACCAGGGAAACAACACTTCTCTGGGTATCATGGATTCCTAGGTGCAGTCAGCCTGGCCTAGTAGATAAGATGCACAGAAACCAGACAGAAAAGACCTCCCTTCTTCAGTAATCAAGATGCTAAGAGAGCTCTTGATAAGACTAGGATAAAAATAAGGATGGAAATCAGAAGTAATACCTAGAGCAAAGCAAATGCTTTGTCACTGTGCTAATTCAAGCTGGTCTCAATGAATAAGCATACTTGGAAAACATCCTTACCTCTCATCCACCTTCACATCTGTAAAAAGGAGATTAATTACACCTATCTCCAAGGCTTACTAGGAAAATCAAATTGAATAAGAACAAGATGGAACAAGACAAATGCAATGCCTGGCACACAGCAGGCAGAAAGTAGCTGCTGATACTTCCCAACGCTGCTCTCCTCTGGCTCTGACTCAAACCAGGCCCCATGAATGCAAATACAAGAATTGAATTCTATGTTCACATTTAGAAACTCCCAAGAGGGTGGAATAGGACTAACCATGGCATGAAGTCTTCAGTACATGCCTGTACAGCAAGATCCCTGCTCTCAAAATGTTTAAGGGATGGAAGGACCTGCCAGGTAAACACATACCAGCGTGGGTGTGCAAAGGAGATGACTCAGTCTCTGTCACTGGTGAAGGGCCAGAAAGAGTTTCACTTAAAGAGAAAGATAAAGATAAGATCACCTTTCTTCCCATTGCTGTCTAGGATGCTTCAGGAAAGAACATTGAAAACTGATATAGAACTCAAATGTAAAAAGGCCATCACATAGTTCAGAGTTAATTATAAGTAATTTTAATGAAACAACATGTTCCCTCAGCTTTCCATGTTCCTTCCAGAGGTGTAATGCAATAGGCCCAAGACACACACACTTATAAATTTATAATAAACACAGCTCTGCAGCTCACCTAGACCACATTCTTGGCCGCTGCTTAGCGACAGGAGTCACATTCACAGTTGCCAGTGAGCCCAAGGGTGTAATTTCACTTCTAAATAAAGAAGCATAATCAATAGAAACAGAACCATCCTGCGGGAACAACTGTACCCTTCCTGACTCATCACAGCGCTTGTTTACCCAGAAAACAAAATTCTCTGCCCAAGTCCGCACCTCAGTTCTGCTTTCAGGAAATATATAGCAGTACGACCAGAACTCAAAATCGGGCGAATTTGGCTCCCAGGGTGCCAACGCCCTGGTCCTCTTTGACCTTCCTTCCTCACGCGGCAGATCCAGTCCGAGTGCGGGCAGGGCATCGAGAACTGGTTGCACCCACCCAGGGAGGGAGCCTTGGCGGCCCGCCCCTCTGGCTGCAGGACAGTCTCTGGCGACCGTAGCTGTCCCGGCAGCGCGCGCTGCGCGAGCGCTCAGGGCCGAGCCGCCAGGGGACAGCTGGCTGCCTCCCCTACGCCCCGCTACTCGCTGCGCCCCCGCCCGCAGCCGCCAGTACTGCTCACCGAGACTCCGTACTTGAGCGCGATGCCCTGCAGCGTGTCGCCGGGGCGGACCCGGTGCTCCACATGGCGCTCGATGACGCCGGCGCCCAGCGGCGCCCGCACGCTGGCCGTGCTGCCGTACGAGCGGGTCTTGGTGCGCGCCAGGCTCAGCGACAGCTCGGCCTCCTCGGCCTCGGAGAGCGAGCGCGACGGTGGCGGCGGCGAGGGGGCCGAGGGCCGGGGCGCGCGGGGTCCGCCTGCCCGCAGGGACCGCTCGGGCGAGGAATCAGCCATGGGTCCTGCGGAGGCCGCCGGGTCGGGAAGCTCGCCAAGAGGGCGGCGCCTCGTCCGCCGCCGCCTCCTCTTCCTCCTCACAGGGGCTGCGGAAGGCCGTTCCGCTGGGACGGCGGGCTGGAGGCCGCGGTGGAAAGCTGCAGACCGGCCATGGCGGGCACCTGCTCCTACGCGTCCCGCCTTCCCCAGCGCACCTGCAGGGAGGAGAGCGAAACGAGCTCCGGCTGCTGCCCCGCCGACGCCCCGGCTCCACCCTGCGCGCCGGGACCCAGCTGGCCCTGCGGTGCGAGGAGCGGGGCGCGCTAAGGCCCCTCGCCGTGGAGCTACGGGGCCCCATCCCTAGGCGCCCTCGGCCCCGGAGGGAACCCCGCGCTGGGCCGACACAGCCTGGTTAGAGCCCTACCCTGTCCACAGCAAAACACCAAAGCTTTGCTCTGCCTCCTTTATTGATTCCCCAGCAGGCGCCAGCTTTCTCAGACCTTCAAGCTCCCCCAGCCAAGGGTACTTCCCTCTCCCACCCGATTACCCCAGGACCTCACAGAAAACATTAAGACCATTAAACACACACAGTTTCTCCAGGCCCATCTCAACAGCCTGGAGGGTCCGGTGTGCTCAACACTCCAGGGGGGATAGTGCTTCTAAGGCCAGGTGGCTGACCTCAAACTAACCCTCCAGTTGCTTTGCTTTCACTCTTCATTGCACACCAGTGCCAATTTTAGTCCTGTGCTGCCTTGAAGGTCTGTCTAGCTACCGTCCATTCTCCTGGCTCACTGCTTAGAATTTACTATCTGCACCCAATTTTTTCTTATTAGTTTCCTCTTTGATACCCTGAAATCATGACTCCCCAAAGTTTTGTCATTAACGCCATCAATGACCTCTTATCTGTAGTCTTTATCTGAACACCCTCTCCTCAACTTTCTGGCTTCCGATCGTATTCTACACAGAGTGGGTGCGCATTTACTAGATTCTAGCGCTCAGGATTCTGTTGTACTCTGGACAGCTCTCCAGGAGGAAGTACCCTACAGGCAGGTTAGGAGACTGGAAGTTTGATTCATTGGCTGAAGTTTTGATATGTTGCTGTGCTGGACAGAGGCAAAGGAACTAGAGTTTAAGCGACAGGACGAGAGTGGGGGAGGAACACGTGGACCCCGAATCACCCTCCCGCTCAAAAATTCTTCAGTGGCTCCCTGTGGACAGCAGTATTAACTCACACTGGCATTCAACTCTTATTTCCATTTTTATTATTCATGCTCTGGCTGTACCCCATCTACAACTCATCCTGCAAACTCCATAGACTCCTGCCACTTGAACTTCTTACCCTCGTGCCTTGCATATGCTATAACCTCCACTTGTAACCCCACTCTTCCAATGCTCTCTGTCTACATTTAAGAAAATATTAAGGTCCATCCCAAATGATACATCCCAAAATAAGATCTTTCCTGATTCTTCCCACCTGTCCCCCTCCCCCAACTGCCCAATTGTTATTGTTTCTCCATTGAATATCAAGGTGGTTTGTACCTCTTTTTTAGCATTTAACTCGTGTTTTGTGTCATGTACTTATCTCCTCTATACATACTCCTGGGAGGTATAACTAGATCTTACTCATCCTTTTTAGCTCCAGCAGTGCCTACCTAGCTCAGTGCCTTGAATAAAACATCAAAAGTGGTTGAATTGAGGTGTAGTAAAAAGATCCTGGAAGCTAAATTAGGTAATTTAGCAAGAGTCTGCCATAGATGAACTCTTGGGTGGTATCCAGAGTGCCTATCCCAGGACCTAAGAAAGAGGCAGAACCCCAGAGTTTCAATATATAAATGCGATCAGGTAATACTTCAAGAAAACAGGAGAAATTGCCCTCAGAGTCGACAGTCTGGTAGAGAGATAGCATATAACATGTCTTCCACTAAAGAAAAGTTTACTGAAGAACTGGAAGTTTTTATTTGAAAATTAATGAACTGGGTTCTATGAGATATTATTAGGTGTTGTTTGAAAAGGATTCCATGATCAATTAATTGGAGAAACACTGCGATACATGCTTCCCTTTTGGAGATGCACAGTGCACATTAGGATACTGAAGGCTCTAGAAGTCCTGTAGTAAAATAAGGTATTGGATTTTGCTTGACACCATATTTCCCAAACTCATTTTTTTCAGAATTTTTACAATTTAGAACCCCTTTTTTTTTCTCAGAATTTTTTCTGAAACCCTTTTTTTCTCAGAATTTTTACAATTTGGGAAACGCTGAATTAAAGTGGGGAAAGACAGGCCTAAATAAGGAACCAGGAGATAGCTTTGGGAGTCAGAGATTCCCAAAAGGCAGAACAGTATACATAAGGAGGCAGAAAATGAGCCAGGAAGGAAAAAGGCTAGGTGATGATCACTTAATTCCTTTACAAAAAGACCAAGTCCTCTGTAAAAGTGCAAGGGAAAAGTTATCACCAGAAATGTATGGAGATTCGAAAGCCATCCCACTTCTCTCTTATCAGAGCTAATTTCTAAGTTGTCCCTAGTTATTTTCAATTTCTCCAGCCATAAGAAATCCTGGGTCAGAAAACACCTCCAGAACAGTTCTAAAGTGCTCTGAAATAAATTCAACACCGTTCTCAGAATTTTCTCCATGATTCCTTTTTGTGATCTTCACTAGCGTTTCCTCTAGCTCTCAGAAATTAATCGGCTTAAATAAGTACTTATTTGATGTTGCATGGTTAGGGTTCTTTGTGACTTGTTTTTTCCTAGATAGATTTGAGCTGTTGTCAAATATCTAGTGTTCCTGCAAATTTTTTAAAAATAATTTATTTTTATTTTTGGCTGTGTTGGGTCTTCATTGCTGCGCACAGGCTTTCTGTAGTTGCTACGAGCAGGGCCTACTCTTCGTTTGGTGCACGGGCTTCTCATTGCGGTGGCTTCTCTTTGTTGCAGAGCACGGGCTCTAGGTGCGCGGGCTTCCGTAGCTGTGGCACACAGGCTCAGTAGTTGTGGCACACAGGCTTAGTTGCTCCGCGGCATGTGGGATCTCCCTGGACCAGGGCCCGAACCCATGTCCTCTTCATTGGCCGGAGGATTCTTTTTTTTTTAAATTTTATTTATTTATTTATTTTTGGCTGTGTTGAGTCTCCGTTTCTGTGAGAGGGCTTTCTCTAGTTGCGGCAAGCGGGGGGCCACTCTTCATCGCGGTGCGCAGGCCTCTCACTTTCGCGGCCTCTCTTGTTGCGGAGCACACGCTCCAGACGCGCAGGGCTCAGTAGTTGTGGTTCACGGGACCAGTTGCTCCGCGGCATGTGGGATCTTCCCAGACCAGGGCTCGAACCCGTGTCCCCTGCATTGGCAGGCAGATTCTCAACCACTGTGCCACCAAGGAAGCCCTGGCCAGAGGATTCTTAACCACTGCACCACCAGGGAAGCCCCTGTGAATTTTATATCGATCTCTCCCTAATCCAAAGTTAATATCTACAATTTGTGGCTCAGATTGAATTTTTTGTACATTTATTTTTCCTTCTTCAACCAAAACTTCAAAATTAGTTTTATGTATATCTACCTACAACATAGAACAAACCTCATCATTAGTAGTGAACATTAGAAGCACTCCCTTTGAGATCAAGAATAAGAACAGGAAGGCTTCTGTTACCACTCCTGGTTAATTTTGTTCTGGAGGTCCTAGCCAATGCAATAAGAAAAAGAAGGAGAAAGGGAAATGAAGATTGAAAAGAAATAAACTGTTAGTTACCAATAATAAACAATACTAAAATGTTTACAGATAACACAGATAATGTCTACACTGGAACTGTTCAAACTATAAGACATAAGACTATAAGACACATTATGCAAATATCAATTGCATCAATCAATCAGAGAATATTTTGTGGAAAAGACAACCTTTTAGATACCAAAAAAAAAAAATTTAGGAATAAACTTAACAAAAGAGAAGCATGCTTTATATGGAAAAATTATTACATTCTATTAAAGGACATAAAAGAAGATTTAAACAAAAACAGAGATATACCATGTTTATAAATGGGGACATGCAAAATTTTCATTGCCTTCCCAAACTAATATATAAATTCATTGAAATTCCAACCAAAATCCCTATAGGATTCTTCAAAGGACATGACAGGCTTATCTTAAAATTCATATGGAAGATAAAGGCTAAGAAGAGCCAAGACATTCCTGAAGAAGAATGAGGAAGGGAGACAACTTTACAATCATCAAGATTTACAAAAAAAGTGATGAGAACTAAACTATTACAGTAGTGATGCTGGAAAAGACAAATAAATGTAAGAAGGGGACAACAAAGAAAGCCCAGAAGCAGACCCACACATATCAGAGAAATGAATCTATGACAATAAATGCTACTGCCACAATTAGCCATCCACGTGGAAAAAAATTGTAGATCTCTACCTTATAGCATTACAAAATCAATTATAGATTGATTAAATATATAATTGGGAAAAGTAAACTTTAACACTTTTAGAATATCTTTATAACCTTAGGATAGCAAAGAATTTCTTCAGCAAGATACCAAAAATACAAACTACAAAGAAAAAAACTGGCAAATTCTATATATAAACATAAAAACCTCTGTTCTGAAAAGGCACCTGAAAAATTTCAATAGACAAGGTGTAAAATGGGAAAATATATTTGAATACCTATAGCTGACAAAGTATTACTATCCAGAGTATGTTAAAATGCCTACAAGTTATTAGAAGAAAAACACCCACTAGAAAAATGGTCAAAATATATGAACAGACAATTTACAGAAGACAAAACTCAAATGGCCAATGGAAAGATGCACAACCTTACCAAAAAGCAGAGAAATTCCATTTAAAACTACAATTTCATAGGCATGAGACTAGCAAAGATTAAAGAACTGGACAATTCTAAGTACTGGTAAGATTCCTGTTGAACAACAGAAATTCTCAAACAGTGTTGGTGGCAGTATAAATAGGTGCAACCACTTTGAAGAGCTGTGGGACAATATCTAGTAAAGTTGAAGAAATTCATATCTGGTTCTGGTTCTGGAAAGCTGGAAGTCTAAACTAACTTGATGTCCTCCTAATGTAAGTATTTATAATTTAATTTTTTAATGAAATTCATAATTGATCTGGCAATAAAAAGGAACAGCCTTATGTATCAGAACAAGAGGGATTTGTAAGCTAGAACCATAAACAACTTTCCTAAACTAATACGTCACAAAATAGAAAGTCTGAATGGTTCTATAACCATTAAATAAACTGAATCAGTACTAGAGTTAAAAATCTTGTTACCAAAAAAAAGTCAGCATTGGAAGATCTTATTGGAAGATTCTATCAACCTTTCAAAGAACAGATCAATCCAATTTTATGTGAACTCTTTCAGAGAAAAGAAGTAGCAGGAACAATCTTCAACTTAGTTCATAATATAACCATAAACCCAATCCCATATCTATCATGGTATAACCATGACCAAAACCAGTTGAGGAAGGTATCACACTCATAAAGATGGATATAAGAATCTTAAAATATTATTAAGCCAAATCTAGCAGTGCATACAAAAGATAATCCATCATAAACAAGATGACTTTATCCCAGAAATTCAAGGGTGCCTTAATATTAAGACATTAATAGATTAAATGACAGAATAGATAGAACAAAGGAATGAATCTAATAAAGGATGGGCAAGACCTTTACAGAGAAAAAAATTTTAATATATGAAAATACATTAAAGAAGACTTAAATAAATGGAAAAACTACACCACGTTCATGGACAGGAAGACTCAATATCATACAAAATGTCAGTACTCTACAAATTGATCGTATATTCTATGCAACAGCAATGGGTTTGCAAGAAACATGACAAGCTAATTCTAAAGTTGATATGGAAAAGCAAAGACCCACAGACAGCCAAGATATTTTTGAAGAATAAGGAAAGGGAAACTGCCCTACCAGATATCAAGAATTATTATGAAGCTATAATAGTTAAGCCAGGATGATATTGATGCTGGGAAACCAATGGATAAGAGTAGTGCACCCAGAAACACAATCACAAATGTATGAGAACTTCATCTATGACAAAGGTAGCATTGTAGGTCACTGGGAAATGGTCTATAAAACACATGATGTCAGGACAATTAGTTATCCACATGGTAGAATCTCTACTTCCTACCACACACAAAATTTAAGTTCAGTTGAACTACAGACTTAAGTGTGAAAGATAAAACTTTAAAACTTTTAGAAGAATATAGAGAAAAATATCTTTATGATCTCAGGACAAGAAAAGATTTCTTTAGTAGGATGAAAAAAAGCTCTATTCATAAAAGATTGATAAGCATGACAACGTTAAAATTAAGGACTTCTAACAAAAAAGATATTTTAAAGAAAATAAAAAGACAAATTAGAAACTAAGAGAAGAAACAGGTGTCCTAGGAACCAAAAATATTTGAATAAAATGTTGAATTATCTCATTATCCAAATTCTAGCTAACTTTTATATGAAAATCAAGAATGAAATAGATTCTGAAAACTAGGTATTCTTCATTATTTGAACTCTGGTTATCTGAATTCAGAAACTTCATAAATTCTGGTAGCAAGGAATGTCTATTTGTAACATATGCAATCAACCAAAGATTAATATCTAGAATATTTAGAGAGCCAATTCCTACATAACAATAAGAAAAAGACATAATCCAATGGGATAACTAGAATTTTATAGAAGAAAAAATCCTAATTGTGAATAAACATATGAAAAGATACTCAGTCTCATTAAAATCAGAAAAATTCACATTAAGACCATAAAGAGTAACCCTTTTACACTCACCAGATGGGCAAAATCTAAGTTTGGCAAGACCAGTTACCAGTGAAGATAGGAATTCTATGCAGTGCTGGGAGTACAATTGGGTACAGCCACTTTGAAAAACACTCTGCCACTATCTTGCAAAACTGTACATGCACATTCCCTACAAACCAGAAATTCCAATACTAGACACTGTATATCCCCTGTTGAAAATCTCATACCTATACACCAGGAGACATGTTGTGAAAACGTCCATAGCAGCATCATTCAGAACAACAGAAACTGGAAATAATCAATTATTCAGCAGCAGAACAGATAAGTAAATTGTGCTATAATTATATAATTGCATATTTTAACAGGCTTATTGAGAAATAGTTCACATACCATACAATTAACCCATATAAAATGTTTCACATTCACATTACATTATTAGTTTTTTAATTTGTGGTAAAATATATATGTATAATGTAATATAAAATTAACCACTTTAACCATTTTTAAGTATACAACTTAGTGGCACAAAATACAATTCACAATATGGTACCACCATCACAACACTGTCTATCTCCAAACCGTTTTCATCACTCCAAACAGAAACTATAAACACTAAGCAGTGACTTCCGATTTCTACTTCCCACAGCCCCTTGTAACCTCTAATCTACTTTCTATCTCTATGAATTTGCCTATTCTAGACATTTCTTACAAATAGAAACTTACAATATTTGTCCTTTGTGTATGGTTTGTTTCACTTAACATAATGTCCTCAAGGTTCATCCATGTTGTAGCACATGTCAGAACTTCATTCGTTTTTATGGTTGAATAATAGTTCATTGTATGGATATATCACATTTTGTTTGTCCATTCATTGGCTGATGGATACTTGTTGGTTTGTTTCCACATTTTGGCAATTGTAAATAATACTGCAGTAAACACTGGCATATAAGTGTTCAAGTCCTTACTTTAGATTTCTTTAGAAAGATACCTAGGACTGAAATTGCTGGGTCATATGTTTAGCTTTTTGAGAAACCACCGAACTGTTTTCCATAGCAGCTGCACCGTTTCACATTCCCACTTGCAGCAATGTACGCAGGTTCCAATTTCTCCACATCTTTGCCAACAAATATTTTTCCAGTCTGTGGCTTGCCTTTTCATTCTTTTAACAGTGTCTTTCTCAGAGCAGAAGTTTTCAACTTTCATAAAGCCCAACTTATCAATTTTTTCTTTCCCGAATCTGCTTCTGGTGTTGTATCTAAAAAGTCATCATCAAATCCAAAGTCACCTGGATTTTGTCCTATATTATTTCCTGTAAGTCTTATAGTTTTGTGTTTTGAATTTAGGTCTATGATCCATCTTCAGTTACTATTTATGAATGGTGAGAATTCTGTGTTTAGATTTATTCTTTTGTGTGTGGATGTCCAGTTGCTAAGCACCACTGGTTGAAAAGACTATCCTTTCTCTATTGAATCGTCTTTGCTTCTTTGTCAAAGATAAGTTAACTGTATTTGTGTGAGTCTATTTCTGGGCTCTCTATTCTGTTTCATTGATCTATTTGTCTATTTTTTCACTAATGCCACACTGTCATGATTACTGTAGCTTTATAGTAAGTCTTGAAATTTGGTAGTGTAAATCCTTTGACTTTGTTCTTCCTCTTCAGTATTGTATGACTAGTCTGGGTCTTTTACCTTTCCATATAAACTTTGGAATCAGTTGGTTGATACCTACAAAATAACTTGTTCAGATTTTGATTGGGATTGCCCGGAATCTATAGGTCAAGTTGGGAAGAAATGGCATCCTAACAACACTGAGTTTTTCTCTCTATAAACATGAAATATCTCACCATTTAAATTTTCTTTGACTCCTTTCATCAGAGCTTGTTGTTTCCCTCATATAGATACATATACCTAAGTATTTTTTTCTTTCTTTCTTCCTTTTTTTTTGGTACTAAAATAAATGATGTTGTGTTTTTAATTCACAATTACAGGAAAGCAATTGCCTTTGTCTATTGACCTTGTAACTTAACAACATTGCTATAATCACTTATTAGTTCCAAAAGGTTTTTAAAATAATTCTTTGGGATTTTCTACATAGACAATCATGTCATCTATGAGCAAAGACTTTCATTTCTTCCTTCCCAATCTGTATATACCTTCCCTCCCCTTCTAGTCTCGCTGCACTAACTAGGATTTTCAGTATGATGTTGAATAGGAATAATGAGAGAAGATATCCTTGCCTCCTTTCTGATCTTAGGGGGAAAGCATCTAGTTTCTCACCATTAAGTATGTCAGCTGTAGTTTTTATATATCTTCTTTATCATATTGAGGACGATCCCCTCTATTCCTAGTTTTCTGCGTGCTTTCTATCATGAATGAATGTTGGATTTTGTCAAATGCCTTTTCTATATCCATTGATATGATCATATAAGTTTTTTCTTCTTTAGCCTGCTGATGTGATGGATTAACTGATTTTTTAAATGGTGAGCCAGCCTTGCATACCTGGAATAAACCCCACTTGCTAGTAAGATTCTTTTTATGCATTGCTGAATTCAATTTATGAATATTTTGTTGAAGCCTTTTGCATCTATTTTCATGAGAGATACTGACCTGTAATTTTTCTTCCTTGTAATATCTTTGTCTGGTATTGGTATTAGGGTAATACTGGCTTCATAGAATGAGTTAGGAAGTGTTCCTCTGCTTCTATTTTCTGGAAGAGATTATAGAGAATTGGTATCATTTCTTCCTTAAATTCTTGGTAGAGTTCACGAGTGAAACCATCTCAGCCATAGTAAAGTTAATAAGGATTAGAGCAAAAATAAATGAAATGGAGACTAGAAAAACAATAGAGAAAATCAACAAAACCAAAAGTTGGTTCTTTGAAAAGATCAACAAAATTGACAAACCTTTAGGTAGACTGACCAAGAAAAAAAGAAAGAGATGCATATACTAAAATTAGGAATGAAGGAGGGAACATCTCCTAGATCTTCATATCTCTACTGATATTACAGAAAGAAAAAGGATAATAAAGAAATATTATGAACAACTGTTTGCCAACAAACAAGGTAACTTAGATGAAATGGATAAATTCCTAGAAAGACACAAACTAACAAAACTGACTCAAGAAGAAATACATAATCTGAATTCAACCAAAAAGACTGAATTAGTAATTTTTAAATTTCCAGCAAAAAAAGCCAAGGCCCAGATGTTTTCATTGGTAAATTCTACCAAACATTTAAAG
This sequence comes from Physeter macrocephalus, assembly GCF_002837175.3. Classification (NCBI taxonomy): domain Eukaryota; kingdom Metazoa; phylum Chordata; class Mammalia; order Artiodactyla; family Physeteridae; genus Physeter; species Physeter macrocephalus. The sequence continues at coordinate 45,115,180 of NC_041224.1, forward strand.
AATTTAAAGAATTAATACCAGTCCTTCATACATGCTTCCCAAAATTAGAAGAGGAAGCAACACTTCCTAACTCATTCTATAAGTCTAGTATTACTCTGAGACCAAAACTAGTCAAAGCATCAAAGATAAGCAAACTACTGACCAATATTTCCTATGAATATGGACACAAAAGGTTTTCAACAAAATACTAGCAAACCAATTCCAACGATATATAAAGAGGATTATACACCATGACCAAGTAGGATTTATCTCAGGAATGAATAATCAATTTAAGATCTGAAAATAAATGTAATACACCATATTAATAGAATAGATGAAAAAACCCACATGATTATCTCAACAGACACGGAAAAAGCCTTTGGTGCAATCTAACACCCTTTCATGATAAGAGCACTGAACAAAGAAGGAATAGACAGGAACCTCTTCAAACTGATAAAGGGTGTTTACCAAAGGATACCATCAAGAAATTAGAAAAAAGAACAACCTACAGAATGGGAGAAAATATGTGCAAATAATATGTCTGATAAGGAATTTATAATCAGAACACATAAAAAACATTTATAGATCAATAATAAAAAGACAAATAGCCCAATTAAAAAGTAGGCAAAAGATTTTTTAAAATTAATTTATTTATGTATTTATTTTTGGCTGCATTGGATCCCTGTTGCTGTGCACGGGCCTTCCCCAGTTGCGGAGAGCGGAGGCCACTCTTCATTGCGGTGCGCGGGCTTCTCTTTGCGGTGGCCTCTCTTGTCGCGGAGCACAGGCTCCAGGCGCGGGCTTCAGTAGTTGTGGTGCACGGGCCCAGCTGCTCCGCGGCATGTGGGCTCTTCCCGGACCAGGGCTCGAACCCGTGTCCCCTACCTTGATTTATGTATTTATTTTTGGCTGCATTGGATCTTTGTTGCTGTGCGCAGGCTTTCTCTAGTTGAGGCGAGCGGGGGGCTACTCTTCATTGCAGTGCGCAGGCTTCTCTTTGCGGTGGCTTCTCTTGTCGCGTAGCACGGGCTCTAGGTGCACGGGCTCCAGTAGTTGTGGCGCACGGGCTTAGTTGCTCTGCAGCATGTGGGATCTTCCCGGACCAGGGCTCGAACCTGTGTCCCCTGCCTTGGCAGGCGGATTCTCAACCACTGCGCTACCAGGGAAGCCCAGAATTGTGCACTTTAAGAGGGTAAATGTATGGTATGTGAAATATATCCAGGGAAGCTGTATTTTAAAAATACAGAGATTATTCATCTCCAAAAAAGGATGAAATCTTGCCATTTGCGACAACATGGATGGACCTTGAGAGCATTATGCTTAGTGAAATAAGTCAGATGAGAAAGACAAATACTGTGTGATCTCACTTACATGTGGAATCTAAAACAAAAACAAAAACAAAAACCAAGTTTGTAGATACAGAGAACAGACCAGTGGTTGCCAGAGGCAAGGAGCGGGGAGTGGGTGAAATGGGTGTAGAGGGTCAAAAGATACAAACTTACAGTTATAAAACAAATCAGTCATGGGGATGTAATGTACAGCATGTGACTATAGTTAATAATACTGTATTGCATATTTGAAAGTTGTTAAGAGAATAGATATTAAAAAGTTCTTATCACATGGAAGGGGGTCAAAAGGTACCAAAAAAAAATGCAGAGAGAATGGTTTAATAAAGCTCCATTACTCAGCTTCAACTATTATCAACTCATGGCCTATCTTGTTTCATTGATACCTCTACCCTGCCACCCTACCACTACTCTCATGCTGGATTATTTGAAAAGCAAATCCCAGATATTATTTCTTCTGTAAATATTCAGTATTTTTTCAGTAATATTCAGTAGTATCTTTCCAAAAGATGACTCTTTTTTAAAAAAAACACAATACCATTATCACATCCAAACAATTTTAAAATAATACCCTAAGATAATCAAATATTCTGTGTTCACATTCCCCCCAGTTGTCTCATAAATGTGATTTTTTTTAACGGCTGCTTTGTTCAAATCAAGATCAACACACTACATTTGGTTATTTGCCTCTTCTATTTCTGTGTATCTATAAACTCTCCTTCCTTTATTTTTCTTGCAATTTATTGAAGAACTGGGTTGTCACGTAGAGTTTCCCACATTCTGGACTTTGTTGCTTGCATCACTCTGGTGTCATTTAATATGATCACTATTATATAGTGATTCACTTTTAGATGCAGCACCAGGGCTGTTATAGTGTTATTTATTACACTATAAATAAGATAATTCATAGTTCATCAAGATAGTCACCACTCCTTTAGTGCTTACTAGACACCATATCCTTTGTAGCATACTTGACACAAATTATCTCATTTCATCTTCATAACAACCCTATGTGGTAAGTATTATTAGCCCCAGCCTAGAGATGAAGAAAATGAGGCTTAGAAAGGTTAAAGAAACTTGGCCACAGTTAAGCAAGCAGTAAATATATAGGTTCGACCCAGGTCTGTCTGGATTGGAAACCACAGTTTAACCATAGTTAAAATGCATACTTCTATCCATTATGTGATAATATCCCCATCCTTTGCCTGGGTTGTGGTTGTTGTTTGTTTTTATTAACTCTGGGAAGTAGTCCTTCAGTCCGTCCAAAGAACTTACTTTCACATTTCATCTGCAACACTTAGGATTCTTTCAGTTTCAAGTAACAGAAAACTCCATCTCAAATGGGCTCAACAATAAGGATATTTATTATCTCATATAATAATAAATCCAGAAATAGGGCAGCACCAGGGCTGATTGGTTTTACTGACTCAACAACAACATCACAGACCCAAGTTCATTCTGTCTCTTTACTCTGCCATCATCAGTGTGTTGGCTTTGTCTTAAGGCTGGATCCCCTAAGATGGCTATTCCAGTTTGAGGTAACACGGCCAGATGCAACAACATCCCATGGAGATGGTGGCATGTTTCCCTGTATGCCTCTATTGAAGAGCAAGAAAACCTTTCCTAGAAGGACTTCAGCTGACCCCTCCTCGGGCCTCACTGGCCAGAACTGGGTCACATGCCCACCCCTAATCTCTCAGTGGCCAGTCAAGAGGATTGTATTCCCCTTGCTCATGATAGGTTGGCATGGGATGGTAATAGGGTCAGGTTCCCTAATGGGTGAACACCTTTACAGGCTTCCGCAAAGAAGAAGGAAAAGGGGGGAATGGATGTTAAGTAGGCAAGCAACAGTATCTACTACGTGTTCCAAATGATGTAGGCTACATATTCCATTGCGAATTTACTGTCGATGCATCAGCCTCCTCATTGCATGAAGAGGCTAGACAAGATGATCTGTAAGGTCCCCTCCAGCTCTAGGAGTTGTGTTTCAATTTTACATTTTCATATAAATGGGACTGGGACTGTTGGATAGCTCTTGTATCTCTGCTTTGGCTGCCACCTATGACTTTAACCTAAGAAATCATTTCTATGCCTGCTTCCTTTCACAATCTTCATCTGAAGCAGTGCTCCATTCATTTCATCACATGCAGACATTTTCCTTCCAGGGAATCACAAGGAAGCCAATGAGAAAGATAGTATACCACTAAGTATCTTTGCTATGTCAAACCTTTGCTACACTTTCTTCAAATCTGAATAAAATTGCTTTATTATTTTCAGCTTATGCCTACCATCAGCTTTCTCTGAGGAAGCTACTAGCTTGACCTGTAAGCAGTCCTATTCTTATTTAACAGAAAGCTATAATTTGTGACAAATGTACAACATAAAAAAGTCAAAGACATCTGGTCTGTTACATAGGATATTTGGAATAACAAACGTATAGGAAAATTTAGGAATGTGATTTAAATTGATTTGGTCACACCTCCATTTAAGTTCACTCCTTCCCGCTCAGATTAGTCATTCTGGTGAGGAGGCCAAAACTATAGTCCATTACTATAGTGTTGATAGTGGAAACGACACTGGTATCTCAATCATCAGCTACTGTATGCCATTGTTCATCTTTAGAGTTCCAAGAGCCTTTGAGAATTAACTTTATTTTCTGATTCAGCCCTCTTGCTGGGGAAGGTATGGCCCTGTTTTGAAATGTACAAAGGAAAGAGAGTGCTGTGAGTGCCTCTTTGGGGAAGGTCAGGGCTGAAGGGGAGAAGATAGGCTTAATGACCAGCTGGATGACCGAATAACTCATATCACCTCTCTGTGTCTCTTAGAACTCTTTTTTTTTTTTTTTTTTTTTTTTGCGGTACGCGGGCCTCTCGCTGTTGTGGCCTTTCCCG
>NC_041224.1:45119505-45124432 GCF_002837175.3 Physeter macrocephalus
ACGGGCCCAGCCGCTCCGCGGCATGTGGGATCTTCCCGGACCGGGGCACGAACCCGTGTCCCCTGCATCGGCAGGCGGACTCCCAACCACTGCGCCACCAGGGAAGCCCTCTTAGAACTCTTAACTGAAGAAAACCCTCACTCTGCCTTACAGGGTTGTTGCAAAAATCAAGCGAGAACATGGATAGGAAAGTACTTCCACAAATGCAAAGTGATGCTACTATTTTCAAACATGGAATTCTCTGCGGCACTTTTTTTTTGGTCACATGATTACTGCACAGGTCATGCCAGATTATGATACTGTTTCACCTCCATTCACCCTTTGCCTATTTCAGAGATTATGCCAGCAATGGTGCATCCATCTCTTTGGTTCATTTTCCTTCCACCACATCTGGAAGATGCAAATCCCACCATAATGTGAAATATTGCACTGAAAATATGCAGCAAGCGTTCAAAAAGGAGAGATATCACATCTGATTAGAAAACGTTTCTGGAAGGTAATCCTATTATGCCATATATTTTCATAATTTCAATCTTTGTCCAATGTCACCCCACCCCACTTCATGCTTCAGAGACCAGACAGTATCTTCTCTATCTTTGTAGTTCCCAAGAACCTGGCATAGAGGACACATCACAGTTTACATTCCGGATGAAGTGAGCCTGCTAAGCGGCTGACAATAGCAAACCCGGAGGGTTATAACATTTATTTATCTAGACCAACAAGGCCGACTATCTTTAGCTTAGCATTATACGTAGGGCTTTCGAGACCGGAAGTGTGCCCGGGTCTCCCCTGCAACTCCCGAGGAAGGAACATTTATTATGTGCTAAGTGCCAGACACAGGTGCTTTCACATAGGCACCCGTGCGTTTGTTGTACTAAAATGCGTTTAGTCCTCACAACATGTCTTCAAGCTTTAAGCCTACCTTACAGATAAGGATGCTAAGGCACAGAGAGGCTAAATTAGCCAGCCTCTCCTCTAGTGACGCCACTGCCTGTGCGTGGGCTCTCGAACATTCTCACTCACAAACTTTAGATCGGCCTCGCTACACGCCACCTCCCTACCCCCAGGCATGTACCCCAGCTACTCCTCCCCACGCCCCGCCCAAGGCCGGCGTAAAGCCAATAAAACCTAGGGCAGGCCTGCTCTGTCTCTAAGCTGGGGTTAACAAGGCTTCCACTAAAAGATTCTCACTCACCCAACAGCTCCTCACAAGCTTGGAGAGCCTTTGCCACCCACCCTATCCGTAGCCCCGAGCTTCTCCAAAGAGCCCGCACAGCTTGGTCCCAAGGCTGAGGTCCTCCTCGCCTGCACAGCGGTTACGGGGTCGGGACGCAAATTCTGGGCGAGGACACCTTCAGGGGAGGGGTGAGGAAGCCCGGGGTGACAGCCAGTGGGCAGGGGGTCCCGCCTCCGCGCGGCCGCCGCACGCCGCCTCGAACTACGCTTCCCAGCCTGCTCCGCAGCAGCCGCGCGCCCCGGCGCCGCGCCCGGCCGCGAGCCGCCTGTTGATTGCCGCGCTCGCGCCGGCCACGGCGCCGCCCTGCTCGCCGGCCCCTCTACCTCGGGGCAGACGGACTGACTGCCAGCACCGCCGGCTCCGGGATGGGCGCGCTGACGGGTGAGCGCTCCGGGGGGTGGGGGGGGGCCCGCCCGGGCGAGGCGCCGTCCGCGGCCCCCGGCCTGCAGCGTGGGGCGGCCGCGCCCTCCCTGCCCTCGGGAGGATGCTCCGCGGCGTCGGCGCTCTGCCGGGCGGGCGCTCGAGGCCGGGGCCGCCTCTGGCCTCCTCGGCTCGACGGGCGGCTCAGGGCGGCGCGGAGGAGAGGGCGGCGCGGGCGGGAGGCGCCCAGCGGGTGTGGGTCCCACGCCCTGCACTGCGGCTCCGCAGTCTCTGCAGCTCCCGGGCCGCCGCAGTGAGGGCGCGCGGTCTCTGTCTTCCCTGAGCTGCGGGGCCGGGTTTTTCCACGCTGGGCTTTGTTCCCCATTTTATCTTCTCCTGTTAACGTTTGACAAGCTCCTGGAGCCTAATGCCTGTCACTGCAGCGTTAGAGCAGGCGACGGGGAAGGGTAGACTCCGGCTGGAGCTGTCACCCGCAGGGCGTTTCAGCCTCCGAGAAAGCAGCGTTCCGAGAGCGGCCTGATGCAGGTCCTCGGGACTCATTTTTTTTCTGGTTAAAGTAATGGTAGCATGTGTTCCCTTGAGTCTTCCAAAATTTTCCCTATTGACCTGCAGAAATGAAAATTGCTTTTTAATAATAATAATAATGGCTCCTAAAGGGAATTTTTACTTAACGTATTCAAAGGTGGGACGGTAATGCGGGCAAAATGCAAATTAGCAATGAAGGTGGCTGTGAATGCTACGGGCTTCCTCTTGCCTACTAAACATCTGAATCACCAAGTCCTTGGGAAGGGAACGAAAAGAACATCCGAGAAGGTATTTATAAAACCCATTTCCAGCTCTACCATTAAGGAGCTGAGGGACCCTGGACAAGTCCCTTCACCTCTCTTATCCTCTTTCTCCATGGTAAAACGGGGCATTCGTGTTACATGATTTCTAAATGTCTGTTCTTCCAAGACTCTCATTATCAGGGAACTGAGGAGATGAGGGTGCTGGTGTTCAACACCATTACAAAAACCTGATTGTGACAGAACAAGCGGCTTTACCTAGTAAGGAGGAAAGATTTTTCAGGGTTTAGGCAACCTGATTTTTTAAAAAATAAAACCAATTTCCTCTATCTACTCTCTGCAGTCTAACCCAATAAATATGCATTACAACTTTTATTTTTTGTAAATTACTATAGATTGGTAGACAACAACAGGCTGTGGATGTTCCGTGTTTGTGTTTAATTTGCTGAAGGTGAAGTGATGGGATCAGCAGGTAAAGGGAGAAGCAAATGGCTCCCCCGTGCTGGGCAGAGCGGTCAGATGTGGGCAGCAAGGAGGAGGGGAGGAAACCGCAGCAAAAAGTAAGCAGAGAGTACAGACACTGAGGATAGAGAGGATGGGTACTAATGGGTCATTGTTTGAATAATAAATACACAATAGAAGGAATGAGAGAGCCAGAAAACCAGTGCTATGCAACCCTAATGTAACTGATTCAGGCAAGGATTCATCCAGGGGTACAAAACCTTTGAGCAAAAGGTTGTTGGGGAACAGGATTTTCACATTTTTTCAAAGTATCTCGGCATAGATTACCTAGGGAAAATGTGTCCTTACAATGGAGAGATGAGGAAGTCATCACCTTAGCTGAATGATCAAGCTTACCAACACCTATCATGCATCTCTTGTTGGGATGCAATAAGAAGGTCATAACTTCACGTGTGTGGTGTTCCTGCCAAAAAGACGGTGGGAATGGGATACTGTAGATTAAAATATTCAAGTGATAACCAATCAGGATGTGTGAACTTTGGATCCTAGATCAGAAAAAATAAATTAAAAATAGCTATAAACGATGAGTTGGGGACAATTAGAGAGATTTGAATATGGACTGCATATTAGATAATATTATGGGATTGCTTTTCATTTTCTTAGGTGCAGTGGTGGTACTGTGGTCATGTAGGACACTGTCTTTTTCTTTTGAGATGGGGGTATTTGAGGCACAGTGTCATGACGTCTGCAACTTTCCGCGGGTTCAGGGTGGAGGAGGATTAGAAGAGTTGGGGAGGATGCTTGAAAATGCAGCAAAATGATGACAGTTGGTGAATTAAAGAGAGTGGTATACGGGTGTTTATTGTACTATTTTACATTTTCTGTAGATTTGAACTTTTTAAATAAAAATTGAGGTGATCAATAAAATAGATAAGTAAACAAAGGAAAGGATTGTAGAGGACAGCGTGGTTAGTGACAGAAAAAAGCAGTGGATCCGTGGGGGACTCACAGTGAGTCTGTGGCTTCAAGTTCCCAAGATTTAAATCCTATTGGAGGTGTGAGTCGGGTCAGGGGAAGTTCTCTTTTTTGGTTTGTCTTGGCTACTATGAATCATTTATTCTTAAGACATCTCATCCCCTAACTCCAACCTTAAAGTATTAATAATTCCCAAACCTTAGAAATTCTAGCCCTACCCAAGAACCATTCTGAAAGTGCTATCCCTTTCCTCTCTGAGTTCAAGATCTGCACCCATGTGGCTCAAAGAGGCTCATAGAAGGCAGATGCAGAAGAGAACTATTACCTATTACCAGACCAAGAAAACAGAACCAATTCTTAAGATACAGCACTTTTTTTTTATACAGAACCTTTTGCTGCAAGGATGTTTTTCCTATACCTGAAATTTATATATATATATATGCTTTTATGTTTTGCCCCCTTGTTTTGGCATCAAGGCTACCCCATCTCTTTCCTGTGTGTTGCCAGTATTCCTGGGTTTCCCTGGTGACGGCTGAGTAGAGTAGGACTGAGAAGGTCAGCTCTAGGACTGTGGGTAATAGGAGCTCATGAAACAAGGTGCAAGGCCAGCCATGCCAAGCCAGGACATGAGGAGTAAGGAGCCAATCTGCGGCACCAGCCCAATGAAAGAACCAGGAGGCCTCTTGTCAGAGCAGTGGGAGGGGTCTTGAGGCTAGGGAGCTGGGCTACTGTTCAGCCAGTATATACAGGGTCAGCCATCCCTGTCGTTTATAGCTGACAACCATTCTGATAGGACAGTGCCCATTTCATACCAGTTAAATATTTTGCATATCATCTTGATAAGCAGTCATGAGTCAAGGTGCACATAGCACCTGTAAGTCATAACAAAGCTTTGATCAAAACCTAACTGGGGGGCTTCCCTGGCGGCGCAGTGGTTGAAAGTCCGCCTGCCGATGCAGGGGACGCGGGTTCGTGCCCCGGTCCGGAAACATCCCACATGCCGCCGAGCGGCTGGGCCCGTGAGCCATGGCCGCTGAGCCTGTGCGTCCGGAGCCTGTGCTCCGCAACGGGAGAGGCCACAGCGGTG
>NC_041224.1:45124498-45125461 GCF_002837175.3 Physeter macrocephalus
GTACCACAAAAAAAAAAAAAAAAAAAAAAAAAAAAGCCAAAAAAAAAAAACCAAAAAAACCCAAAACCTAACTGGGATACAAATGCCAGAGAAGGAGAGAAGATAGGTGGATCAAAGACGCATAAGCAGGCAGAAAAGACAAAAAGTAGAGAACCCATAGTGCCAGTCAGGAAGTGAGAAGCCCATAACTTCCTGAAGCCAAGGTGAGGGGACATGGCTAGAACCAATAGGCAGTTGAAAACCAAAAAGACCAGACACCCATGTGGAGGGCAAGGAGTTAGAAGTCAAGAAACAAGAACTCCTCAGAAAACAGAGAATAGGGCCAGACAAAGGGGTAGGGCAGCAGCAGGGAGTAGAGCCTGCCAAGATAATTAGAAACCAGGTGGCAGTCTGGGCAGACAGTGAGACTTCCATGCTAGAGCCCTTCTGCCCCCGCCAGGAAGCTTCTTGGCAACTTCCTGCCCAGGTGGAAACCTATCTCATACTTTGGCCAGCCTACCCATGGCGGCTTGCTACACCTGGCAGTGCTGACCCAGGGCTCCTATAGGGTGCTGGCTCTCCACGTTCAACAGATCCTGACAAGGTTAACGGAGGGAACCACCCTCTGACATAAGTACTGCTCTTTGCCTGTTTTACAGAGGAAGGGACAGAGACTTGGAGAGGTTGTCACTCGCACATGGATCTGTAACCATCAGTTCAAAGGCTGGCTGACTCCAGGGCCCATGCTTTTTGTCTTCTGTGTTCTTCTGAACCTGGAGGGGGTGGTTACTGGTGGGCACATTGTTTTAAAAGGAGACAGTTTTCGGGGCTTCCCTGGTGGCACAGTGGTTGAGAGTCTGTCTGCCGATGCAGGGGACACGGGTTCGTGCCCCGGTCCGGGAAGATCCCACATGCCGCGGAGCGGCTGGGCCCGTGAGCCATGGCCGCTGAGCCTGCGCGTCCGGAGCCTGTGCTCCGCAACGG
>NC_041224.1:45125474-45132558 GCF_002837175.3 Physeter macrocephalus
TGCCCCGCAACGGGGGAGGCCACAACAGGGAGAGGCCCGTGTACCGAAAAAAAAAAAAAAAAAAAAAAAAAAAGACAGTTTTCAAACACAGTCTGAGCTATGGCAACTTTTGCGTTTTAAGATTGGAAAGTTAAGAACAAATGGTCTCAGAGACAAACTCTTGATTCTGGTAAGATCTGTTCCTCATTCCCCAATCACCTTGCCCCTTCCAATTGCCTTCTCATCTTTTTTGCCTGAAATTCCTCCTTATCACACCCCATTCTCTGTCCTGCATCGCCTGCAGATATTTCCCAGGTTATGGCAGGAGCCATTTGGTTATTTTAAAAAAAAGACTTGAATGGGCCATCTTCAAATAGCTAGATTCCAAAACACAGGCTTTGTGTTTTGTACACATCTTTGTATTTTCCTGCAGCTAGAAAGGAATTAAATATATAGCATCAATTCCTGTTTTGTTGGAGGATATATTGATAAGCTGATTTTTTTCTAATTTACTAGTTTTAGAAAATGTAGATTTGGCTCTTGTGTAAACTGCTTCACTGATTGTTTAAAAATTACTATAAAATATTGGAGATATATAATAAAGACTAATAACTTCTCACTTACTGACTACCCCCCTTGGAACAAATGATCATCAGTGCGGTGGAAGCCCAAGTTCTCCTTCCCCAATCAACTCCCCCTTCCCTCGCTATGTGGTGTCTGTCTTTTCCATGTGCGGTCCTTTGTAACTTTCCCAGATATGTATGTACTCCAAAACAATTTATGGCACTGTTTTACCCATTTAAAAAACTTCTCACTAGGTTTTACAAGTATTTTTTTCTTACTCTTTTGTAAAAATTGGTCTTTGGTTTGGATCAGATTTAATACATAGGGCTGCTTGTTTTGGCTTTGGTTCTAATTGTGTGGGGAGGGAGGGCCAAAGGCTGGGCACTTCGTGCTGTATCTGATCTTCCTCTTTCATAACACAGTTATACAAATAAGGTAGCAGAAAGAGAAGCGAAGGAAGCCACACTGCTTGTTTTCCTTCTCTGGGCTCGTATCTTTGGTAACAGGAAGAGTTATCAGAGGGCCCACATCATCCTCCCTTCAGCTCAAGTCCTTGCTCCTCTTGTCCGTTTTCTAACCAGTTGGTGTACATGCCTACCTGGACTCCTGGAAGCTCTGTTTGGCGCTTGCTTCACTGCAGTGTGCATATTAGTTTCTCCTTGCACGTTGAGAGCTTGCCATGGGACACACTCTGCCGGAGGTGAGGCTGCGGCAACTCTTTGTAAACTTTCCGAAGAGGACAAATATGAACTCTGGGAGGCCTGGGTAGGGGCTAAAGCAGGCTAGCCATGAGCTAGAAATCTGTGATTTGACTTTAAAAGCTATGTGAATAATGTTTTCACATATATCTATGTTTGTTATTAAAAATAAAACCAGCTTTCCCCCAAATCTTTAAATCAGAGTTGTGCTCCCGGAGGATACACTGGTTTTTTTTTCTCCTCTGGCTTTAGGACCCCCCGATGCACTGGAACAACATATGCAATTTGTTTTAACAGGTACTGTTACATAGTATTAACATGTTATTGTAACTGCTTAGTTAAAGTCTCTCTCACTGCCAAACTGTAAGCTCAGTTAGGGCACAAGATATCATCTGTTCTGTTCACTGCTTTTGTCCCAGCATTGGAAAAGGTGGACTTTCAGTAGATATTTGTTGAATGTATGTACAAGAAGCCCAGGAATATAAAGAATTATGACCTCATCCCTGTCCTCTATGAGTTGGTGGTGTAGTTGGAGAGAGAACCATTTATGTAGCATACATAAAAAATAATGAGAGAGGGATGAACACTCAACTGGTGACATAGGCAACGAGATTTAGGAAACAGAGCAACTTCTGTGCGTTTAGGTGGCCTCAGAAAGTTCCGTGACAGAGAGTGCAGGCTGTGGATATGGTGGAATGATCTCTGGACCAACAGGTCACTTCACCTTTCTGAGCTCATTTCCTTCATTTGACATTTGTTGCACAATACTGGTTGGATGTCTTCTCTGAGTCAAGACCTGTGCTGAGAGCCAGGATTATAACAATGACTAAAACTGATAGTCTCCACCCTCACAGAGCTTAGCAAGGAAGACAGAGATAAAACAAGCAATTGTAATAAAGTCAAGGAGAGCTCTGAATAAGGGGTGTGCCATGGGGTGGGGAGTGACTCAGACCTGCCTGGGGGTCTGAACAAGGCCTCTCTGAGGAATTGAAGCTTACATTGAGACTGGAAGATGAGTTGGCTACCATTCAGCCAGAGAAAGAGGGGGTAAGAGTGCTCTGAGCAGAGGAAACAACATAAGGCATGATCCAGGAGTTGGAAGTGGTCCAGGGGGCTGGAGCCAGGAGGAGGTGGGGAGTGCAGTGCAGGATGAGGCTGATGAGGATGACAGAGGTCAGACTGTGAATTTAAACCTTACCCTCCAAGCGAAGGGAAGCCACTGGAGGATTTTAAGTAACTAGGGCAGAGTTGGTTAAAAAGATCACTTTGGCCATTTGTATGGAGAATGGATGCAGATGGACTAAGGCTGGATGTGGCAGTGCAGGCAAGTGACGTAGGCGGATTCTCAACATGTTTAGGTATGGACCAGATTTGGTTATTGGTGGGCGGGGAGGAGGCAAGGAAGAGAAGATGTCAAGGATGTCTCCCTGGTTTCTTGGCCAAATTCCTAAAATTGGAAATTCCAGAGGAGAAGCTATTTGGAAAGGAAGATGATGTGAATACTTCTGACATTTGAGATGCCTGATTCAGCGAAGTAGAGATATTGGTTCGGCAGTGGAAATATATGGACGTAACCCTCAAGGAACAAAGTCTAGATCAAAGATATGGCTTTGGGGGTCTTCAGGTTATGGATTGTAATTAAAACTTTGGAGGGGATGAGTTTCCCCAGGGAAAGTGTACAGTGTAAGAAAAGAAATGCTAAGACTGGATCTTGTAACATGCCAGTATTTAAGGTAGAGGAAGAATAATTGCCAAAAGAGACCAAGGAGTGATCAGAGAAGCAGGAGAAAAACCATCTGTGTTGCTGGACTGGATGATGGTTAAGGCCTCACTCAGCCCTGACGTTCTGTGGTCCTGCAGAGCTGGGATCTGAGCCAGGTCTCAAAAGCAGACCACATGGATTGACCATGAGAATAGAGAAGGGCATTCCAAGTAATATTACTATATCAGCCAAGGTCCCAACAAGAAACAGAGGACACACTCAAACTGAGTAATTTGAGGGAATTTTAATAAAGAGGCTATTTACAAAGTTGTAGGGAGGGTTTGAGGAATCCAACAAGGCAGAAATCTGGCACTAGCCACATAGGAACCCTTCACCACCCCCAGGCCTGAAGTCAGCAAGGGCGTAGGGGCAGCTGTGTAGAGGGGGCTTCCTGGTAGGCAATGTGGCCTTCTGGACCAACCTTCCTCTCTGCCTGCCCTCCATTTTCCTGCTAGTGCCTCCTGTTGGCCAAACAGAAGCCAGAGAGCAAGGGAGCCTTGATGCTGTGTAAATACATCTTCCTAGGGTACAGAGCAGGGTGGGAAATGAATTGGGAGGGCAAACGAGATATCCAGAACAATTATCTTGGAAAATGGAAGTCTATGAATAAGAGAGTATATTAGTTTCCTGTTGCTGCTGTCACAAATGCAGGGGCCTAAAACAACACAAATTTATTATCACACAGTCTTGGAGGTTGGAAGTCCAAAACAGGTTTCTTTGGGCTAAAATCAGGGTGTCGGCAGGGCTGCATTCTTTTCTGAAGGCTCTGGGGAGAATTCATTTCCAGGCCTTTTCCAGCTTCTAAAGGATACACTCATTTCTTGGCTTTCCGCTGCTTCCTCCATCTTCAAAGCCAGCAATTGCATCACTCTGTCCCTCTGCTTTGGTCATCACATCTCATTCTCTGACTCTTCTGCCTTCCTCTTCCATCTCTTAAGAGCCCTGTGATTACATTGCACCCACCCAGATAATCCAGGATAGTCTCCCTAGTTTAAGATCCTTGATTTAATCACACCCGGTCCCTTTTGCCATGTAAACTAACATATTCCCAGGTTCTGGGGATTAGCATATGGACATCTTTAGGGGGCCATACAGAGAGCGAATAAACAATTTTGGCTGGATAGGAGGGCTCCCTAGGAAAGTAATGAAGACAGAAAACAGAAAGTGCAGATCAAAGCCAAATAATAGGAGTTTGGGATGCTAGACTGTCTGAATTTCATTGTGTAGACAAGAGGGAGCCATTGTAAGTCCTTAATCAGGGAAGTGGCTTGTTAGCAGTGTGAAGAAAGATGATCTAACCATGGTGCTCTGGGTGGCTTAGAGGGAAGAATAGAATCCTTTCAAGATGCAATGAGAGTACTCGAGGTCTGAAAGAACAAAGATCTAAAGCAAGAGTGACAGGAAGGGATGGTGTGAAAAGTATTGTGCAATAAGAATCCACAGGAGGTGGTAACCAGCAAGACAGGGAAAGAAGGAGAAGAAACTCAAGTGGTCTGAGTTTTGGCAGTGACTGACTGGTAGATTAACAGTATGATCCAGAAAACCAGGAGAGCAAGTCTGTTTCAGGGGAAGATAAGAAGTTGGGGTATAGTTGTAGAATCCTGGAATAGAACTGCAAATAGAATCTTATCAACTCTAAGATACCATCAGTTGTAAAATGCACCAGTATTTTACATACCACTGAGAAGAAAAATGCTGCCAATTAAAATGTGGCCCTTCTTGGGAATTCCCTGGTGGTCCAGTGGTTAGGACTTGGCACTTTCACTGCCAGGGCCCAGCTTCAGTCCCTGGTCAGGGAAGTAAGATCCTGCAAGTCACACGGTGTGGCCAAAAAGAAAAACAAAAAAAGTGACCCTTCTTAAAAATATAAGTTTTTTACTTTATTGAAGAGCTGTTTTAGACTTACACATAGATTTTTTGAACTGATGTTCAACAAATTGCACATATTTAAACTGATGCAATTTGACGAATTTTGACATATGCATGCACCTGTGAGGCCATCACCACAATCAAACCCCCAAAATTTCCTCATGCCCCTTCGTAAGCCTCTTCCCCTCCCTACCTCTCTCCCATCCCTAAGCAACTACTGATTTGCTTGCTGTCATATAGAGCAGTTTACATTTTCTAGAATTTTAGACAAATGGAATCATGCCCTATATATTCTTTTTGATCTGGTTTCTTTCATTCAGTATAATTGTTTTGAGGTTCATCCATGTTACTGTGTGTATCAGTAGTTCATTACTTTTTATTTCTGAGTAGATTCCATTATGTGGATATACCACAATTTGTTTATCCACTCACCTACTAATGATCATTCAGGTTATTTACGGTTTGGGCTATTACAAATAAAGCTGCTATGAATACACGTACATTTAAAAAAATAATATATCACCTCTGTGCATACATAAAAAGGGAAAATGGAAATGAATGGGTTAATATTCTTTTTTTTAAAAAACTAATTAATTAATTAATTAATTTTTGGCTACGTTGGGTCTTCATTGCTGTGCACGGGCTTTCTCTACTTGTGGCCAGCAGGGGCTACTCTTCGTTGCGGTCCATGAGCTTCTCATTGCGGTGGCTGCACTTGTTGCGGAGCACGGGCTCCAGGCGCGCAGGCTTCAGTAGTTGTGGCGCACAGGGTTTAGTTGCACCACAGCATGTGGGATCTTCCCGGACCAGGGCTCGAACCCGTGTTCCCTGCATCGGCAGGCAGATTCTTAACCACTGCACCACCATGGAAGCCCCTGGTTAATATTCTTAAAGCTTCTTCATGTTCAGACTCCAACTTTTTGAATCACTCATATTCATCAGTGTCTGGTCTTTTCCACACAGTATCTCCTCTGTGCCATCAAGAGTGGTAATTAAAAAAAAAAAATCTGTAAAAGAACTAAAAGCCTTTGATGTTGGCTCTTAAACCTACTCTGTAAATTATGTTAGGTTTTAAAAGAGTATTCCACTATTTAAAAAAGTCCCTGAGATATTTTCCAAACTCCTGACACCCCTTTTGCTAGGTTTTTGTTTGTTTGTTTGTTTTTTGGTACGCGGGCCTCTCACTGTTGTGGCCTCTCCCGTCGCGGAGCACAGGCTCCGGACGCACAGGCTCAGCGGCCATGGCTCACGGGCCCAGCCGCTCCGCTGCATGTGGGATCTTCCCGGACTGGGGCACGAACCCGTGTCGCCTGCATCGGCAGGCGGACTCTCAACCACTGCGCCACCATTGGGCTATTACAAATAAAGCTGCTATGAATACACGTACATTTAAAAAAATAATATATCACCTCTGTGCATACATAAAAAGGGAAAATGGAAATGAATGGGTTAATATTCTTTTTTTTAAAAAACTAATTAATTAATTAATTAATTTTTGGCTACGTTGGGTCTTCATTGCTGTGCACGGGCTTTCTCTACTTGTGGCCAGCAGGGGCTACTCTTCGTTGCGGTCCATGAGCTTCTCATTGCGGTGGCTGCACTTGTTGCGGAGCACGGGCTCCAGGCGCGCAGGCTTCAGTAGTTGTGGCGCACAGGGTTTAGTTGCACCACAGCATGTGGGATCTTCCCGGACCACGGCTCGAACCCGTGTTCCCTGCATCGGCAGGCAGATTCTTAACCACTGCACCACCATGGAAGCCCCTGGTTAATATTCTTAAAGCTTCTTCATGTTCAGACTCCAACTTTTTGAATCACTCATATTCATCAGTGTCTGGTCTTTTCCACACAGTATCTCCTCTGTGCCATCAAGAGTGGTAATTAAAAAAAAAAAATCTGTAAAAGAACTAAAAGCCTTTGATGTTGGCTCTTAAACCTACTCTGTAAATTATGTTAGGTTTTAAAAGAGTATTCCACTATTTAAAAAAGTCCCTGAGATATTTTCCAAACTCCTGACACCCCTTTTGCTAGGTTTTTGTTTGTTTGTTTGTTTTTTGGTACGCGGGCCTCTCACTGTTGTGGCCTCTCCCGTCGCGGAGCACAGGCTCCGGACGCACAGGCTCAGCGGCCATGGCTCACGGGCCCAGCCGCTCCGCTGCATGTGGGATCTTCCCGGACTGGGGCACGAACCCGTGTCGCCTGCATCGGCAGGCGG
>NC_041224.1:45132805-45152544 GCF_002837175.3 Physeter macrocephalus
CCGTGTCGCCTGCATCGGCAGGCGGACTCTCAACCACTGCGCCACCAGGGAAGCCCATCTTTTGCTAGTTTTGAAGCTGGTGCTTTTGTTATTTATGCATACATAGGCAATGACAAGTACGACATCTTGACCGCTGCTGGGTCGGCAATAATTGTAGGACCATCAGTTGCAGGACACACAATTTCTGAGTGTTAAGTGTGGGAAACTGTGCATCTTAGAATCTATTGGATAGGGTAATTCAGTCAGTTCATTTGATGGCTAAGAGCCTGGCAGATATACACCTTAATTATCTAGGGCCAGTATCCTGTTCTTTCTCATCCTGAGTCCCCTCAGGGTGGACTGTTGGGGATGGCTGTAAGTGGCTGAGGGCATCCTTTGCTGAAATGGCACGTGGCATTCTTAGACTCACACAATAAATTACTGGTAGTTGGGACCAGAACAAAGTGTATATGACCCAGTTGGTTTCTTTGACTTTAGTGGGAGAGGATTTTTTTGTTTGTTTTGGTTTGCCTTTATTTTTTTACTGGAATATTACAATTAAAGCTTAAAAGAAGGTGGGTTGATGGAAGGGAAAGAGAGTTACATTGTATATGGAAAAGACACCAAAATAAAAAACCACAAACTGGAACATGGTGAGCGGTTGAAGTAAGGACAGAGGAACGACATTCCAATAGCTCGTAAGTGGCCCTGCCTACAACCAATCTCTTTCCATGACAACCTGTTTTTCATTCTTACCATTTGAATTACCTTATTGAAAACAGGTCTTCTCAGATCAATTCCTCTACTTTAAACATTTGTGGTGACTCCCCATCTCCAACAGAATAAAGCCCAGGTTCTTTGGCAAGACATATAGGAAAGGCCCTTCACAGTTGTCCCTTCCTCATCTTTAGTTGTTTCCTCTCCTGTTCCCCCTCCTCTCCTCTAGCCGCACCAACCATTCACCAAGCATCATGTACTTTCTTATCTTTGTGCCTTTGTTTATGCTGTTCCATTTTCCTGGAAGGAGCCTTCCCTGCCCACATCCACCTTAGGACCTCTTCCTTCAAGGCTCAAACACCACTTCTTTCAGTGTCAACTCAAAACCCCCATCCCCATCCAAGGATTATTTCCTCATGTGTTTTAAACCTACTGTGTACATGACTTCTGTTATAACACTTGTCAACTGAAAAAAAAAAAAAAAGCACAACCTAAAAGTTGAGAATTATGTTTTCTTCAGTGGACTTTCTGAGGACTCAAGCCCAGGAGGCAGTTTCTCAGATAGGTGTGTACCACAGGAGCCAGGATGTATAGGGGTTTTTGCTACAAAACCCAGGGAGTCCGAACATCAAAAGATTACTATTAGTTAAAACCAAACATCTCAAGTTAATGAATTCAGCACTTTTCTGTGTAGGGTGATAAATGGAATATTTATAAATTAATATTTCCTGCCATGTCAATAAACAAAGGATGTCACAGTCACCAATGATTGCAGCCCTCCAACGTGAGCTGGTGAGCCCTGAGGAAACTCAGGGCTGAAAAGAATACCTGCCATCTAGCAGCCAGCAGACTGCAGCCGCTCCCTGCGGTGAGCCCTGAGGAAACTCAGGATGTGAAAACACAGGCCCCAGATAGATAAGGTACATATCAAAGGAATGATTTCAGTGAGCCCAGACTCTTTCATCTTCCCATACATAGAAAAGCACTAAATTCCTTCACTTGAGATGTCTGGTTTTCTTTATTTAACAATAATCTTTTGATGTTCCCAGTTACCTGCTCTTTGTTGCAAAACTCCTACATATCCTAGCTCCTCCCCTCGCCTTCTTGGAGCGGTTTCTCAGAGTTATCTGAAACGTTCTCTCCCGGGCTGCAGTCCTCATTTTGCCCCAAATAAAATTTAACTCGCAACTCTCACGTTGTGCATGTATTTTTTTTTAAATCAACAAGGGGAAGATGCAAAAGTCTGGGCTCACTGAAGTCATTCCTCTGATATACACCTTAACTATCTAGGGCCAGTACTCTGTTCTTTCCCATCCTGAGTCCCCTGAGGGTGCACCATTGGGGATGGCTGTAGTGTTTGAGGGTTGCATCCTTTGCTGATATGGCAGGCGGCATTCTTAGTCCACACACTTATCCAGTGGTATCATCCCTATATATGTACGTCTCACTTGAGTTGTGTTCTCCTTGGGGAAAGGGTCATATCTTGTTTTATTTGTGTATTCCTGTTTTTTAGAACCATACCTGGCAAATAGTAGGTTGACAGCAAGTATTCATTGCCTTGAAAGAGCTGCTTGATATTAATATGGCCAAAAGAGAAACACCATCAGTTAAGTACATTGCTATTTCCTGAATGCAGTATTATCTTTTGAGGGAAGATCTGTAAAATCCTCTGCCAGAAAGAAGAGATTGAGGAAAAATTTTGTATTGAGTGGAAGTTTAGGAGGGAGGTGATATAAAAAGAGGAGGTTGAAAAAAAGAATGGACTAGGGGTATAAAGAATTAGGGAGGATGGCTTAAGAAACAAAAAGGAAATGGGACTAGAAGAGAATGGGAGATGAAGAAAGAAGAAAAGATGGGAGAAAAGTGGAGAGAGTACCAGGATTTTAGACTCTTACTTAGCTTAATTGCAGGGGAGTTTCTGGACGATGCTTTCTCACATGGACGTCCAAACTCTCTTTCCTGAATGAACCCCATTTTGTATTCTTCACATCACTCTCCCTCTGAAAAGACACAAGTCTGCTCCTTACACTGCCTTACAATTAGTGCATTGTTCTTCATTGTTCTCTGTAGAAAGCAGGAGGCAGAGTCCTCTGGTGGGAAGGCACTCACTACACAGGGACTCAAGGGCCTGGCACATCCCAACTCCAGCCCCTCCAGCAAGGCGCTCAGCCCCTTCGACCTGAGAATCTTCATCTGTAAAATGGGATATCGATAAGTCCAGGCTTCCTTTCCAGGTCATTGTAAAGATCTAAGTAAGTGAGACAACGTATATGAAAATACTTTATAAGCAATCAGGCTGCCTTGCGAATGAAGGTGATATTACTTACTTTGTTGAGTTATTCGTCAGGGGAGAGACCCCATTGGCACATAGCATAGCCCTGTCTCCTGGTAATAAGTCCTGTTTACCCAAAGGAGATAACAGTGTTTCTTTCTTCTCAGCAGTATTCTGAAGTCTCAGGAAGCTGGTGCGGTTAAATGTTCATGGCCCATGAGAAAGGCGTATAGGAAACCATGGCACTCCCCTTTCAAAAAGACCTGGAGAAATACAAGAACATTGATGAAGATGAGCTTCTTGGCAAACTCTCAGAAGACGAACTGAAACAGTTGGAAAATGTTCTTGATGACCTAGATCCCGAGGTTAGTGACCTGGAACTGAAGCAGGTGGTTAGTGATAGGATGGGATAAACGGTGTGGTGTGGTCCTTAAACAATAGTGTAGGAATTCCTGATCTCTAAATGCAAATTATGTGTTCTTCCCTGATTGTCTGTGGGTCATTACTTTTATAAACCCAGGGAGAACCTCAGTAGCCACATTTATGATACAGCAATTGTATTTCTCAAAAGCCAGTTTAATGTAAATGGGGGAAAGTATTTTCCATTGGCTGAAGAAGGACTAGACTGACTTAGGGAAAAAGCAAGGAAGAGGAAGAGGAAGAGGAAACAAATATGACTGAGCTTCTTCTATGATTCCTACATTCTGCTGGGCCCAGAAGTGCTTGAGATAAATTGTATTATCCCCATTTCATAAATGAGGAGACACACCAGGAGAAGTAATTTACATAAGATCCTATACTGGTAAATGTCAGAGATGGTATTTAAACCAGATCTTTAACCACAAAAGCAGATCTTTTTTATATCTTGTTTCTTTAACATGTATAAACAACTTGAAATCTTTGATGATCCCACAACAATGGATAGATTAGAGTAAATGTAACCAGGGAGTTCCCTGACGGTCCAGTGGTTAAGACTCCACGCTCCCAGTGCAGGGGGTGCGGGTTCGATCCCTGGTCGGGGAACTAAGATCCCACATACCACATGGTATGGCCAAAAACAAATTTTTTTTTAAGTATTAACGAATAAAAAAATAAAATAAAATAAAAATAAATAAATAAATGTAACCATAATATCAGGTAAATTTAAATGGAGCTTCTCATGTTTTTATGAGCTCTTGAAAAGGTAATTCGCTTGTTATAGTGATTGTTTAGCAAGCACTTTCTTCAGCCCTGCTAATATTATCTCAAACATAGAATAGGAGGCCTCTAAAATAGTGATTTTACTATAAATAAAAATGTCACTAAAATATTTATGTGATATTCCATATGCCAGATAATTTGGATATTGTTTTTACTTTTAAAAAATACTAGTATCCTTTTTTAAATTTTTTAAACTTAAGAAAGATACCTCTATATTTAATCAAGCAGGTATCAACATCTACCAGAATACTCACTTACCAACTTGGATGTTTCCCAGGAGAGGTTAGAAATAACAGAATGTGGTCGTATTGGCTCATCCACACGCCGGCCTGGGAGCACTTTGGGTGCAGACCTGGCCAAACCTAAGAGGGATCTACGAAGAAAAAGGTCGTGAAGTGCGGCTGGCCTTTTGCGACCACATTCTAGGAGGCAGCTGCAGGAGACAGGCCGCTCCAGCCATGTGTGTTCTGCCTGAGCTCACGGGGAACCCCCGTCTCAGCACAGAATGTTAGAGCAGGTGGGGCCTCAAAGATATGCCAGAGCCCTAGCCCTCAGCTCACACCCACATCTCCCCATACACAGCCGGGGTAGGGGAGGTAACAGGTATCAGTCAGGCACACACCCTGCTTCCTGCTCACGCCTCTGTCTTGTCAGAGCGCACTGCTGCCAGCTGGATTTCGACAGAAAGACCAGACACAGAAAGCAGCCACCGGCCCGTTTGACCGCGAGCACCTCCTCATGTACCTGGAGAAGGAGGCTTTAGAACAGAAAGACAGGGAAGACTTTGTGCCCTTCACTGGAGAAAAGAAAGGTAAGACCACAGGCAGCATCTGGGAATGTAGGTACTCCTAAGGTATTGTCACGGAAGGTCAAGTAACAGAACTGGCCTGAAAGGGGGAAATAAGACCACGCGCTGGATTCAGTATTAAAAAGAACCGTGGCTGGTGGATACATGTCTGTGTACACTTGTCCAGACCCACAGACTGTACACCACCAAGAGTGAGCCCTAATGTAAACTGTAGATTTGGAGTGATAATGATGTCAGTGTGGGTTCATCAGTTGTAACAAATGTACGCTGTGCTGCGGCCTGTCATTAGAGAGGAGGCTGTGAGTGTAGGGAAGGGGCGGGGGGACACAGGAACTCTCTGTACTTTCCTCTGCTAACCTAAAGCTGCTCCAAAAAATAAAGTTTATTAATTAAAAAAAAAAAGAACCATGGCAGAATATGAAGGCTGCAGGTATAGAGAACAAACTAGTGGTTACCAGAGCGGAGAGGGAGGAGAGGAAGGTATGGGATTAAGAAACACAAACTACTATGTATAAAATAAGTAAGCAACAAGATCTATTGTACAGCACAGGGAAATATAAACATTCTTTTTAATAACTTTAAATGGAATTAATCTATAAAAATATTGAATCACTATGTTGTACACCTGAAACTAATATAATATTGTAAATCAACTATACTTCAGTAAAATTTAAAAAAACCACAGACTGTTGTGCAGAGAAATAAAAGATCTGAATAGCAACAACAACAAAAAAGCTACCAGTTCAAAAGAAAGAAAATTGTCATTAGAAAGGTATGAATCTTGCTTCTGAAACACATGCAGGTAACCATAATTTATAAAAATAATCTGCTTGAGTAAGGGGGAAAGAAAAAGGAATATGTAGGCTAATTAACTGAATACTTAGAGTGTAATGGTACTCACATTAGTTTTGTAAAAAAAATCTTAAGCCCCAAGAAGCAGTTTTGGAAGTGTAAAGTAGCATCGGGCTTAAAAGAGGGTCTCAGGGCATTGGCGTGTTCCTCTTAGCCCGGGTCTTTCCTAGCTTCAGGAGTCTACTCCAGGTTGAGGCATTGCCTCTATTCCGTTGCTGCCGTTAGAGGCCAGTGCAGTCAGTCATCTGTTCATCCAGCATGTACCAACCACCTCCTGGGTGCAGAGCCCTGTGCCATGTGCTGGGACCACAGGGAATGAGACCCTGCCCTGTCCTCAAGGAGCATGTGGTCCAGCAAGAAACACTGATAGATCTGGAAAGGCCTGAGGAGTAAGGGGATGTTTCTCCACATAGGAGGTGAGCTCTGAACTAAGACAAGGAAAATCCTCCTCCCTAGCTCCTGACCTGAGCTCCTCTTTGGAGGAAAAGTGGATACCAATCACCTGTACAGGTTCCTCAGCTATAAGCAGTGACTTGGGCCCAAAGATATGACTGGAATCACTGATAACTTCATAGTAACTACGGTCTTTTAAAAACACAAATCAGATCATGTCAGTTCCCTGCTTAAAGTCCCAAATCATTGCCGTGGTCCTCAGAGTCCTGGCAGAGCTCACCTTGCCCACCTCTCTGACTGCATCTCTCCTACCCTCACTAAGCCTGGGCCCCACTGTCCTCACTTCGTTCCCCAAACTTGTCAAGTTCTCCCATCTCAGGGTCTTCTTCCCTCCTGACCCGCATCCCTGTTTTTCACCTCCTAAAAGCTCCGGCTTAAATGTCTGGGCCTCCAGCTTTCCCTGACCTCTCTGTCTAAAACAGACCCCATTTATTGCTTTCTTAGCACTGTGACAGTGTTCATCCTTTTGTTTACTTACTTTAGGATTTGTGTGTTTTCCATAGGAGATTGAGATTAACAGTGGGGCTGTGTCTCTCTTGCATCATGGCACAGAAACTGACACAGGGGAGGCACTAGATAAACGTGGATTGGAATAAATGCCATCTCTGAGCTTTTGTGCCGTGGCCACGGGGAGCAGGGGCACTGGCTGCTTGGCTGCTGCCTTCTCTGTGCAGCCTCCTAGCTCTTCTGAATCATGCACACCCAATGGCTTGTGCACCACCTGTAATGTCATTTTATTAAGAAGGTAAAGTTGGGCACTGACAAACTGGGCAAATAACCGAGGATTGCTGTAGAAATATGGAACCGTTTCTATGGCAGCACGGTTATTGTTAGACTAATTTAATTGTGAAGGAAAAAATAAATTATAATGTCAAATCTTCAATAAAATCCCAGTTAACATCCAGTGTTAGGGCAGTGAAAGAATAATAAGAGGGAAGCTGCTATCTTCTGTTCTCAGAGCAGTGGTCTGAGAAACAGCTATGGTAAATTACCTCCTGATCCAGATTAATCTACAGATGGTTCTTAGGGGGTTAGGAGTACAGGAGCAGTCAGAGTAATAAATGGGGGTACAGAAGGGGTGCACAGCTGCACCAGGGAGCTTAGGGTGCAGGGCCCCTGGAAGAACAGCGGTGATGCAGGAGCAGTGGTGAGAGCTTCGGGAGAGGGACTGCCCAGCCTCAGTTCTGAATGCCAGGTGCCCTGGGCCTTCAGGTTGCTAGGCTACATTATTCATTTAGAGCTTGTCGTTTGGTTGGACCCCAGGAATGGATATGCAGTAGCAGTTATCCTGAATACTGATAGCTGGGCCACCTGTGCACCTAGTGTTCAGAGTAATCCTAAATGGTACCAGGAGTTAGGAACTCAGAAACCCTGTTTTGACTCTGGATCCAAGATCTTGGCACCAGAAAGAAAATGCTTCGGGCTGCAGACACTACGCAAAAGTCTGGGAGGAGCCTCAGTGTCTGAGATGTTATGGTTTGATTGATTGATTTGATTTTTTTTCCTTTTCTATTCTCTGGCTATTTTCCTGTTTTGTTTCCCAGTCTATTTCCCTTCTTTCTGGGAAATGTGGCAGCTTATGTGATGGTCAGTGATAGAGACCTTGTGGTCAGGATACCCCAGACTGACCACAGCAGTGGTGCCTCTTTGGGGTACCCAGTTCTGCCTGGCCCCTGTTTATGTATCCAACCATGTGAAGGTCTGGTAAACCAGCAGGAAGTATGTAGCCCTGTAACCAGGGGAGTCTCCTGGAGAGTTTTCATGAGGGAGTACTTGACTTGGGTTATGACCCTTTCCTTTCCAATGAGAGTGGGGATGACCAGGCTAGCCCAGGAGACCTGGCAAGAGCTTGGGTTCTGATTGTCTGAGGCTGGAGCCAGCTGTCTGTTCTAAGGTGACAAAGAGGAAAAGCCATAGAGGGGTGAGTCTTTAGGGACCTCCAACGATAAAAATGGAAGAGGCCAGTTTCAAAGATCATGCCAAGAGGTAAGAGCAGCTCCAACAAAGAGGGAAACCAAGAGTCAAAGCTGGGACGAATTGGAAAAGAGTGTGAGTAGGTCTGGGGTATCCTATGGTGGCTCTGTAGTGGCCTGGGTTTACCTTGAGGAGCCACTGCACACGTGGGATGTGGCTGTGTTGGCCTGGCTGGAAGTCAGGAGAAGGTCATGTGCCATTCTCCCAGAACTGTGATCATCAGTCCAGAGGTTTGGGCTGGGGGGGGCGGTGGTGGTGCTATAGATTTCAGCATATTCAGAAGTGAGTAGGGGGCAAAATAAATGGAATCAGACTGACAGGATGAAGTGGGAGGTGGTGGCAGAGAATGCATATCTGGGTAGCACAGTGTGTTGCTGCTCAGAACTCCACATCTCTAAATATGACAACCCTGATTTTTCCTTTTAAGTCAGGCTGACTTTGATGTGCTCTAGAAAGGTGACTGTGTCCCCAGGTCACTACACTAGTCAGGTACCCTAGATATAGCATGCTGGTTGCCTACAATCTCAGTTGGTAGGAGGAACACTCTAGGAGGGGGATCACCAGTTTGTCTCTCAGGAACCCCTGGGGCTGTTTGGACGTATCTGCCCCCCATATGCAGGATCCAAGGCAAGAATACAAATAGAAGTCCATGTGCCATTTTTATAAATATTGAAAAGCTAACAAACTGTTAAAATATGTGCTGTCCTCCTACCTAGGCCAATATTCTTGGACTTCCAAGAGTTCCACATAGGGATATGGGTCCATCCTGCACTGCCAAGGCCTGAAGCACCATGGCTGACACCCCAGCGTACATATCCAAGCTTCATCCATACTCACTCACAGACAGCATCCTGTTGGCCCGTGGGTACACACCCCAGCAGTGTGACCTGCCTTCAGGAGGATGGACATGGGGAAGGGACTCATGCAGGCCCCGGAAGCAGGTTCAGGGCTCTTTGGCAGGGAATTGCAGGGCCCCAGGTGCCTGGGGTATAGTCTAGCAGGTGGCCTGTATTCTGGATGGGAATGCCCCTTTGTCCCCGTGACTCCTCCCTCAGTGGGGCGCAGGCAGTGAGGACGGGTGTGCATCCAGAAGAGACCAGAGTTGGGCCCCTCTAGAGCAGAGGGCTCATGGCAGGGCCCCTCTTGCCCAGGTCTAAGGGCAATGCTGCCCATGATAGGGAGGTAGAAACCCCTGTTTCCCTCTCTGCCGCCTCAGATCTCTGTGTTGCAGAATGCAGGATTCCTCCTCTGACCTTCCTTCCTCTAATAGTGGATTGTTGATATTGGCATCATCCCAGAAATTAAGGAATCCCAGTTAGATGTGCAGTGGTCTAACGCTTCAGCTCTTAATGGCCAGAGCTGCACATTCTCTGGTTAGTTCACTTACCCTACAACAAGGCAGCAGCACACAATGGTTTTTGTTTTTCTTCTGATTTAAAGGGAGAGTCTTTATCCCCAAAGAAAAGCCCATAGAAACTCGTAAAGAAGAAAAAGTGACCCTTGACCCAGAACTGGAAGAAGCTTTGGCCAGCGCCTCCGACACTGAACTCTACGATCTTGCAGGTTAGTCCTCAGCTCTGGGAAACTTTCCCGTCTGGCTCTGTGACCTCCAGACGGGCACTGATCCCCCTGGCAGCAGCCTTTGAGCTCCTGTGTAACTATTGATTGTTACTGTGATACCAGGTTGACTTCAGCCATTAGGCAGCTATAAGGCTGGATGCAGGTGACTTAAACCTCTCTGAGCAAACATTTTGCTGTATCTCAGCTCTAAAATGTAAAAGCATATTTCAGCTGTAAAGTACTCCCAATAGTACCTGTCCTACAAAATCCGAGAGTTACTGTGAGAAATCAAAGAGAATAAATATGAAGGAGTATTCAGAACTTAATAAAATTACAGCACTTATGCTTTCTAAAGAGCTTCACATTTGGCATTTTATCATCACAGAATTTCCGTTTCCATCACAAAATTTCTTGTTCTTCCCCACAGTCACTGTTCAATTTTGATTCTGTTAGCCTAACCATGGAGCAGGACCAATTTACTGTTACATTTCCCTAGTAAAGTAAATCCATATTCAGCCCAATCTGCTGATTTTTTCTAGTTTTCTTAACAATAGCAACAATACAGTAATTATAATAATTGTGTGAATTGGTTATATGTACAGATAGAAAAAAAACCCCAAATAGTACAAAAGAATATGTAATGAAAAGTCACCCTCGTTCCTAAGTCCCCTCCCATTTTTTACATTTCCTTTGAAAAAGATCCCATGCATGTACCAGCATATTTGTGTGCTCATTGGATGGAAATTTGGGTCATTAGGTCCTCCCAGGATAGAGGTGCTTTGAGAAACAGTCCACAGCTTTGGCAAGAATTCTCACATTGTTATTCCATTGGAATACATAAGTAATAATAATCTCCTTCCTTCCAGGAGAATCAGCTATGCCTTATTCTAATAGCATGCCAAGCATCTCAGCTACATTTTCATTCCTTCTGTGATGATATCAGTGGTCAATATTAAGCTCACATATTTGAAACCCTCTCAGAAGTCACTGCAGGAGTTCAGGTACCTGCATCTAACACATAGGAAGTCATTTAACCTTTGTAATAGGTAAAGTGTAATTATTATCCCTATTTTACAGATGGGGAAACTGAGGCTCAGAGGCATTTAACAACTTCTCAAGTCATACAGATAGTACGTGACAGAGCTTGCATTTAAGCTCTGGGTGACTGCTTCTGACTGCCACTCTCAACCCCTAGACTCGCTGGTTCTGAACATTGGCCCTTTCTCAGCTGTACGGGCTGCCCCCCTCCTTCTAAGGTATAGATTACAGCGCATGAGGAGCTCAGGTGCGCCTCTGCCACCTGTTGGCAGACTATTCTGGGATCCTTCCCCAGGCAGCCACCTGTAATTTCTCACCTGGAATTTCCTTAGCAAAGGGAAACCTGGGCAGTTGCAGTTAGAGCATGCTCAGTGTTGTCACCCCAGTGCTGTCCCCTGCGTACTGTGCTGCCCCCTGGTGTAAGTTCCATGTAGTACAAGAGACTCAAAAATCTCAGCCTGCTTATCTACTTTTTATTGTTGACATCACTTATTTCCCACCCTGGGATGTTCTAGATGGGAAAAGAACCACTCTTTTTGGTACTGAGAGATGGCAGAGATGGGGAGGCTTACATTGAAAAAGGCCCATGATCTTTCTTCTCTTTGTCTCTGGAAAAACTACATGCCATAGTATGTATTATGTTAGATCTTAAACTATCCTTAGACTCAGTCCTACGTTCACATTTTACAGATGAGAAAACATAAGGGATGAATCTACTCAACTAGGACATCTATGCAGATTTTCAGTGTGGAGCTATGACGAGACCATTGTCCCTCAGAGCCTACATTATTCTACACGTATAGATGTAGAAAGATATGTGAAGATTGCCAATGGTCTTGGGAGGAGGGTTTCTTTTTATAAAAAAAATAAGCTTATTTCATACTATACATGTGTCATGCACTTTGCAAGGCAAGAGGGTCTAGAGACTTATCTTTATGATATGAAGAATTGTTCTTCGAGGGGCAAATTAACAATGTGGACATCTTAGCACGCTTTCTCAAACTTAAGGTTTATTCACTGATTATCTTTGCTTTCAGCTGTTCTTGGAGTACATAATTTGCTCAACAATCCCAAGTTTGATGAAGAAACGGTCAGCACGAAAGGCGGCAAAGGGCCTGTGAGAAGTAAGCTGACATGAAATCTGTGGTTTTATGAAACTTGGGAGCCTCTGGGTGTTGCTGGTAGGAAAGAGGCCTGTTGACTGGGCCCCCTGGGGAGTCCAGAATTCTTTTAGGCTTTGAAGGTGGTTTTTGCCAGTTCACCAAGGATCACTGGGCTCTGAGCAGTCAAACCAGGATAGACTAGCCAATACTGGGAGCTCTGTCTGGCAGCGTAACTAGTACCAATCAGTGTGTTTTGCTCAGAACACACTGTCTTGATAGGTCTGTTCAGTCAAAAGAGAAAATTACTGATAAAAAAGGTTGCTTAGTCAGCACAGAATGCAGAGTTTTATGTTCTTAACGATGTTTTAACTAACTCTAGTATCAGATAAGTTTCCTACTCTATTTGAGTGCCTTTTTGTCTCAGTAACGGATGTTTGTCATTAGAATTTGAATACCCGCTTCCCCCGGAGAGCATGAAAGACACACTGGCATGGACTTGCTGGCACAGAATGTACCAGACCGCTATCTTCTATGTCACCATTTTCTGGAGAAACGTACAATTCATTAGACTCACTCATTCGTCAGTCATTTACTAAATACCTGCTGTTTCAAGAATGTTCTAGGCTTAGGTACAAAGGTAAAAAAGATGGTCCCTGCCCAAAGGAACTTATCTATCTGTGGGAGGGATGGATCAGTAAAGAGGTAATTTCAGTACAGTGTGATCCAGTTACTATGAAAACTCACAGAAGATCACAGCTTTTCTTAGATTAATTATATTTTATTCTCTTTGATGGTGATTTGGGCAATGCTTTCTAGTCTCAGCAGTATATTTATCAGTTGCTGTTTAATACAGGGTAATTTACCCAGACAATGAGCAATATTCCTTTTATTTACCTTCTGTTTTCTTATGCATACAGATGAAAAGTGTTCATCCTTTTAATTTCAGTATCAAAGGGTAACATTCTGACAACATGTTTGTTATTAAAAGTCTGGTGCATAACCTTCTGGGATTTTATACATACACATACACACACATATCATTAACTTTTTAAAAGACTTAATTTTTTTAGAGCAGTTTTGTGTTCATGGCAAAATTGAGAGAAAGGCACAGAGATTTCCCATATACCCCCTGACCCTCCACATGCACAGCCTCCCCCATTATCAATATGC
This sequence comes from Physeter macrocephalus, assembly GCF_002837175.3. Lineage (NCBI taxonomy): Eukaryota > Metazoa > Chordata > Mammalia > Artiodactyla > Physeteridae > Physeter > Physeter macrocephalus. Next base: position 45,145,932 of record NC_041224.1, read on the forward strand.
TGCACAGAGTGGTACAGATGTTACAATTGATGAACTTACATTGATACATCGTTATCACCGAGTCCATAGTTTACATCAGGGCTCACTCTTGGAGTTGTACATTCTCTGGGTTTGGACAAATGTACAATGACATGTTTCCACCATTACAGTATCAGGCAGAGTAGTTTCACTGCCCTAAAATTCTTCTGTGCTCTGCCTATTTACTTCTCCTTCCCTGCTAACCTCTGGCAACCCCTGATCTTTTAACTGTCTCCATCGTTTTGCCTTTTCCAGAATGTCATATAGTTGGAATCATACAGTATGTAGCCTATTCAGACTGGCTTCTTTTACTTAATAATATGCATTTAAATTTGCTCTATGTCTTTTCATGGCTTCATAGATCATTTATTTTTTTTATTGAGATATAGTTGATGTATAATATTACATGTTACAGGTATACAACATAGTGATTCACAATTTTTAAAGGTTATACTCCATTTATAGTTATTATAAAATATTGGCTATATTCCCTGCGTTGTATAATTTATCCCTGTAGTTTATTTATTTGTACTTCTTAATCTCCTACCCCGTCTTGCCCCTCCTCCCTTCCCTCTCCCCACTGGTAACCACTAGTTTGTTCTATGTATCTGTGAGTCTGTCCTTTTTGTTATACTCACTAATTTGTTTTATTTTTTAGATTCCACATATAAGTGACATCATACAGGATTTGTCTTTCTCTGTCTGACTTATTTCACTTAACATAATACCCTCCAAGTTCATCCATGTTGTTGTAAATGGTAAAATTTCATTCTTTATTATGACTGAGTAGTATTCCATATATATTATCCATTCATCTGTTGATGTACACTTAGGTTGCCTCCATATCTTGGCAATTGTAAATAATGCTGCTGTGAACATTGGGGTGCATGTATCTTTTCAAGTTAGTGTTTTTTTTTTTCCAGACATATACCCAGTAGTGGAATTGCTGAGTCATATGGTAGAGATAGATCATTTCTTTTTAATGCTGAATAGTATTCTGTTATCTGGATATACCACAGTTTATTTATCAATTCACCTACTGAAGGACATCTTGGTTGCTTCCAAATTTTGGAAATTATGAATAAAGATGCTATAAATATCTGTGTTCAAGTTTTAGACATAAATTTTCCACTCCTTTGGGTAAATATCAAGGAGCCTGATTGCTGGATCTTATGGCAAGATGTTTGGTTTTGTAAGAAACCACAAAACTGTCTTCCAAAATGGCTGTACCATTTTGGATTCCCACTAGCAAAGAATGAGAGTTCCTGTTGCTCTACATCCTCACCAGCATTTGGTTTTGCCAGTGTTCCAGATTTGGGGCATTCTAATAGATGTGTAGTGGTATCTCATTATTTTAATTTGCATTTCCCTGACAAATATGATGTGGAACAGCTTTTCATATGCATATTTGTCCTTTGTATATCTTCTTTGGTGAGATATCTGTTAAGTTCTTTGGCCCATTTTAAAAATCAGGTTGTTTTCTTATTGTTGAGTTTCAAGAGTTCTTTGTATATATTGGATAAATCCTTTATCGGATGTGTCTTTTTTTCTGATTTTTTTTTAATGAATGAAAGATTTTTTAAAATTCTATAGTGCTTTACAAATTTCAAAAGTTTCATACACACGATTTCAAATAATCCCATAATAACCCTTTTTTTCCCTCTACCCCTATATTGCCCCTCCCCTCTTCCCTCTCCCTACTGGTAACCACTAGTCTGTTTGCTACATCTGTGAGTCTGTCAGATATGTCTTTTGCAAACATTTTCTCCCAGTCTGTGGTTCATCTCCTCATTCTCTTGAGAGTATTTTTCACAGAGTGGAAATTTTTTATTTTAATGCAATCCAGGTTATCAATTCTTCCTTTCATGGATTATGCCTTTGGGACTGTGTCTAAAAATTCATCTCCAAACCCAAGGTCATCTAGATTTTATCCTATGTTATCTATCTATCTCATAGTTTTGTATTTTATATTTAGGTCTGTGATCCATTTTGAGTTAATTTTTGTGAAGGGTGTAAGGTCTGTGCCTAGATTCACTTTTTTTTTTTTATGTGGATGTCCAGTTGTTCCAGCACCATTTGTTGAAAGACTGTTTTTTTCTCCACTGTATTACCTTTGCTCATTTGTCAAAGATCAGTTGACTATATTTATGTGGGTCTATTTATGGATTCTCTATTCTGTTCCATTGATCTATTTGTATATTTTTACCCATACCACACTGTCTTGCTTCCTATAGCTTTAAGTCTTGAAGTTGGATAGTGTCAGTTCTCTAATTTTGTTCTTTTCTTTCAATATTGTGTTGGCTCTTCTGAGTATTTTGCCTCTCTATGTAAACTTTAGGATCAGTTTTCTGATATCTACAAAATAACTTTCTGGGATTTTTGATTGGGATTGCATTGAATCTATAGGTCAATTTGGGAAGAACTGACATCTTGACAATATTGAATCTTTCTATCCATGGAATATCTCTCCATTTAGTTCTTCTTTGATTTCTTTCAGTACAGGTTTGTAGTTTTCTTCATGCAGATTATATATATATATAGTTAGTTAGTTAGTTAGTTGGATTTATACCTAAGTATTTCATTTTAAAATATTTATTTATTTATTTATTTATTTATTTATTTTTGGCCGTGTTGGGTCCTCATTGCTGTACGTGGGCTTTCTTTAGTTGCAGTGAGTGGGGGCTACTCTTTGTTTTGTTGAGGTGCTCGGGCTTCTCATGGCGGTGGCCTCTCTTTGTTGCGGAGCACAGGTTCTAGAGTGCAGGTTTCAGTAGTTGTGGCTCACGGGCTTAGTTCCTCCGTGGCATGTGGGATCTTCCCGGACCAGGGCTCGAACTCGTGTCCCCTGCACTGGCAGGCTGATTCTCAACCACTGCGCCACCAGGGAAGCCCAAGTATTTCATTTTTCATTAACATTTTTTTCAAGTTGTGATTCTCTTCTCTTATCAGTACCTGTAGGTTTACCTCATTCTTCTAATGAATAGATAGCATCGTATTATGTGATTATGCTCTAACTTGTTTAACATTTTTGCATTGATGGACATTTTGTTTTTCATGTTTTGCTGTCACAAGTAACGTGTCAGTGAACATCCATAAATATATATCTTCATATATTCATGCTACTTTTTCTGTAGATTAGACTTTTAGATATAGAATTGCTGGGTCATAAAGTATCCACATTTTATATTTTAATAGATAATGCTGGGCTTCCCTGGTGGCTCAGTGGTTAAGAATCCACCTGCCAATGCAGGGGACATGGGTTTGAGCCCTGGCCCAGGCAGATCCCACATGCCGCGGAGCAACTAAGCCCGTGCGCCACAACTACTGAAGCCCGCGCGCCGTTCTCCGCAATAAGAGAAGCCACTGCAATGAGAAGCCCGCGCACCACAACGAAGACCCAACGCAGCCAAAAATAAAAATAAGTTAAATAAATTTTTTTAAAAAATAGATAATGCCAAATTACTCTTCCAGAAAATTTTTATCAGTTTACATTCCCACCAACAATGTATGAGGATTCTTTTTCCTCCACATTGTTGCCAACTCTGAATATTTTCTTTTTACATTTTTTGGCTAATCAAATGGTATCTCATTTTTAAATTTCAGAGTTTAATTACTTATTATATTTTTTTGGTTGACTGATAGAGATTCCTCTGATCATTAGTTGTTCATTTTCAATTGGGTTGTCTTATTGACTTGTAGGAGCTCTGTGTATATTGGGATATGAACCCTTTGTATGTTACATATATTGCAAACATCTTCTGTTAACTGCTTTTGAGAATTCTTCCATTCTTCTTTTCTATTCCTTTCTCTTCCCATACCATCCTCAAAATTAAAGCTCCAAAATGGAACTCAGAGGAGGGTGGGCCAGGGGAGGATTAAGGTTTGGGAAATAAAGAGACTCATTTTTTGCATCTTAGATTCTTTGGTTTGGTTATTATATCTGAAAGAGGTCCATATGGAGCAGCAGTAACTACCCATGGATATTCTTTTGGATGTTGGAGTTTGCTGTAGGGCCTCCTGCACTTTTGGCCCCATGGAGCATCAACCACTGAGACTTCTCATTGCAGGTGAAAAACACCAACTTTGAGGCTGTAACTCAGAATCATACCATTCCTGTGCTTGCTTAGTTGAGAGTAAGCTTACTGTCATTGATATCGGAGTATTATTGGAATCAGAGCATATGAAAGGAAGGTCATTTTGGGGGACGTCATCTCTGATTTTTATGGGAGAGCCCTTACATTTTATTTTTAAAATTAAAACTTGTGTCTTAGATGTGGTCAAAGGTGAAAAGGTCAAGCCAGTATTTGAGGAACCACCCAATCCCACAAATGTGGAAGTAAGTCTGCAGCAGATGAAAGCCAATGACCCCAGCCTGCAAGAGGTCAACCTCAACAACATTAAGGTATTTCATTACGATTGTTGTCCGTTGAGGTCAGAAAACTTACTGGAGATGACTGATTGCCTGTTTTACACCTGTTTAAAATCCTTTGTCCTCACTGGATTTTGAGGCACAATATCCTATTTGAAAGAAATGGGTTTTAAAAAAAGAGTGATTCCTAGAATTCTTTGAAAAGAATCACAGTACTTATGTTATACGCAGTGTATTAGTTATGTATTGCTGAGTAACAAATTACTCCAAAACAACAAACAATTATTATTTTACATAATTTCTGAGTGTCAGGAATCTGGGAGTGACTGGGCTGGGTTGTTGTGGCTCAGGGTCTCAAATGAGGCTATAGTAAAGCTGTCAGCCAGAGCTGCACTTGTGTGAAGCCTTGACGAGGGCACAGAATCCATTTCCAAGATGGTGCAGTCATGTGTCTGTTGGCAGGAGGCCTCAGTTTCTCAGAACGTGGATCTCTCAATAGGGCTGCCTGAGTGTCCTCACATCATGACAACTGGCTTCCCCCAGAGCAAGTGATCCAAGAGAAAAAAAGAGAGACTAAACTGGAAGCCACAGTGCCTTTTAGCACTTATTCTCTGAAGTCACACATTGTCACTTCTGCTTTGACCATAAGTCATGTCATTCTCAAAGGGAGGGTAAGGTGTGTGTGTGTGTGTGTGTGTGTGTGTGTGTGTGTGAGTGTGAGAGAGAGAGAGAGAGATAGAGAGAGAGCACTGCCTGACATCTTTTTTGTTCATTCTTTTTGAGCCAATTTCTAGCATTTAATAATATTAACTGATTTTTATTAAGTACTCGCTATGTGCCATATCCTTTACTAAATACTTGAAATTCATTATCTAATTGAATCCTTAGTGGGACTTAAAGAGGTTCAGTTGCCCACAGTCACAGAGCTGGCCTGTAGTGCTCTGTAAACTCACATTAGCCTCTAGCTGTGCCCCATATTGTCTGCCTCCCCAGTGCCCAGTACTAGGCTAAGTGCTGTGGAAGAGGAAGTAAGAGTCACACGGTATTCATTCTGAAGAACTTAAATTATGAGAAAAACACTAAGTGAATAATTACATGATGTGGTCAGCCCCCACATGTGGAATTGTGGGTAAGGAAAATCTTGATCCTGCCTAGGAGAGCCGATAAACCAAGGAGGTGATACTTCTGCTGGGTCTTGAAGGCTGAGTAGGAATTAGAGCAAAGGATAAAGGAATTTCTAGGCAAAAGGAAAAGCATATCTAAAGGTATGGATGAAAGAAAGACAATGGGATAGTAAAAGAATGGCAAGCAGGTCAGTCTGGCTAAAATATAGAGAATGAAAGAAGGAAAGAGGAAAGTGTGCTGTATGCATAATTTGGACAGTAGGGTAAACAGAAGTGATGCCAGAATGTCACATTGTGTTAGATTCCCTTATTGGACACTAAGTGGTGCTATTTGGCTTAGGATAGGTTGGTTGCTAGAGAATGGGTGATGAAAGTCTTTTAGAGAGGATAACGTCTAAACATACAGGGTATTTAAAAGCTGTTGGTCCTTAGCTTGGGGTGAAGGTGCTGCAGAATTATTCATCAAGGATCTGTGTCTTCCTCATCTTAGAACATTCCAATTCCAACCCTGAAGGAATTTGCAAAGGCTCTGGAGACCAATACTCACGTGAAAAAGTTCAGCCTGGCCGCAACCCGCAGCAATGACCCTGTGGCGATTGTGAGTAAAATTCTTAGAAATATAACATGAAAATATTTAATTCATTAGAAGCTATTTTTAATTTGTTTTATCAAGTAACAATGTTCAGATCGGGTAAATTTATTTTCTGTATAGTTAATAAACAAAATTAGTTATGATGAGAAAGTAAAACAAGCACCCAACTGTCAGGCACTTTGAATTCACTAGAATTTTGTTAGCACTACACTTTTTGGAGAAAGAAACAAGATTAGATTTGGTATTTAGCTAAATAAATACTTAGATTTTGTTCTGTGCTTAGTACAAATTTTCTGAAACGTTTGTATCTACAGTAACATTCTGTCCCAGTAAACGGATATTATGAGACCTGCCCCCGCGCCAAAGCCTACAGGAACTCGGCCCATATAAAAAATGTTAACATATATTTCATTTTAATCATTTTTTTTTTTTTTTTTTTTTTTTTGCGGTATGCGGGCCTCTCACTGCTGTGGCCTCTCCCATTGCGGAGCACAGGCTCTGGACGCGCAG
>NC_041224.1:45152868-45186718 GCF_002837175.3 Physeter macrocephalus
GTCCCCTGCATTGGCAGGCGGACTCTCAACCACTGCGCCACCAGGGAAGCCCCTCATTTTAATCTTTGAAATGGATTAATGTGTCTCAAAAATATTTTAAACAACCAAATCTTGTAACATTTTTTGTTTGATACTGTTAACCAGAATATGAAAAAAATAACCAAAAGCCCTATTCCTTCTATGCACTTTAGATAATTCAGGTAAATAAGGAAGCCCCTGGACCCAAGTAAATACTACTGCCATTGCCATCATCAGCGTTAACCCTCCTATTAATAGCTCACATTTCTTGAGCAATTAGTAAATGCCAGTGCTGATCTCTGTGCTTTACTCGCGTCATCTCACCTAATCCTCACTATAATACAGTGAGGTATGTACTATTATTAGTTCCCACTCTAACAAATGAGCAATTTGAGGCTCAGAAAGGTTAAGTAACTTTTCCAAAGTAACACAACCAGCAAGTGGCAGAGCCAGGATTCACCACCAGGTCTTTCTTGTTCCACAACCAGGATGCCTAACCACCAAGCTATGCTATATTTACATACTGTGCCTCACTGTCGTACATTTGCTAAACTATGGCAGTTGTCAGAAGCCTGAGCATCAGGCTACATCAGTGGTTCTACAGCATCTGATTCTCAGCACTTGAATTAAGCTAGAAAAATGAAAGTTTTCTTGACTTGATGATGCAATTTAAAGTAACATGTCTTTTGGAAGATCTAAAAGAGCGTTAGGGACTTCCCTGGTGGCGCAGTGGTTAAGAATCCGCCTGCCAACGCAGGGGACACGGGTTTGATCCCTGATCCGGGAAGAACCCACATGCCGTGGCGCAACTAACCCTGTGTGCCACAACTACTGAGCCTGCGCTCTAGAGCCCGCGAGCCACAACTACTGAGCCCGCGTGCCGCATCTACTGAAGCCTGCGCGCCTAGAGTCCATGCTTCGCAGCAAGAGAAGCCACCGCAATGAGAAGCCCGTGCACCACAACAAAGAGTAGCCCCCGCTCGCCGCAACTAGAGAAAAGCCCGTGTGCGGCCATGAAGACCCAATGCAGCCAAAAATAAGTTAAAAAAAAATAGCATTAAAAACGGACAACATGAAAGTAATGACCACCCGTCACAGTGTTGCCACAGAGTAGATATTTGAAAAATACTTGTTAAATGAATGAATGAACGTGCCCTCCAACCTCTCAGCATTAGACAATATTTCCATGATGACGACAGCAAATTTGAATTAAGCACTCATGTGAAAGAGGGGCTAAGCTTCAGAACTGATGTTTTCACCAGCAATTCTTACATATCTAAATTTGTAGGTTGAAAGCAGTTTTGAATTTGAAACCTATCATTAAAATAGAAAAAGAGCAGAACTAAATTATTGGTAAGGTAAAGTTAGCAAATTAAGGGTTTTTATCTGTGTATGATTTTGTGTATAATCTCTGCCCTTTAGTAGGTTTGTTTTCAATAAAGCAAAAATATTCACAATACATTTTGTAAGTAAGTAACTAAAGGGATAAATAAAGAAATGATTTGTCATTTCTGTTTAATATATTATTTACAGTAAAATGGCAGGGATGCAAATAGTGTATAGTTCATTGTCAGCACTACTAGTAAGCAGTCTAACTTCTTCTCTAAGTCAAATAGATAACTTGCTAAATTGACTAAATAAATTTCAAATATAATAATCTCTTTGTTACTGTTTTTAATCCAACAACTATGTATTGAATGTATGCCATGTGACAAGCAAACCATACAACTGCAAGGAAAAACTGTTATCCTTGAGGGTGTGAAAAGCCTCTTTTAGCCTTATGCCTGGATGGCTTCACATGGTCCAGCCCTCACCTGGCTGACCCCAGGTGGTTCCCCTTTCAGCTGTGCTATAGTCAGGAAAGAACTTTTCTATAGGTTTTAATTTGGTTGATTACCCCACAGGCGGTAGAGATATTCAGACTGTTATTATGGCTGAACAACTTGCTGTTGAGAATTACAAATCAGCATTAAAGCAAGAGCTTCAAGAGACTTTTCTATGTAAGGTTCAGAAACAGATTCAGCAAAGTACTTGTGGGATTATTGTGAATATAGGCCAGCTATGTGTATGTGGGATGACATTATCCCCATTTTACAGATGTGGCAACTGAGGCTTAGAGTTTGAGTAATTTAACTAAGATTACCCAGCATGTGGCCAAGCCAGGAAGCAAACTTAAGTGGCCTGTAATCAAATTCAATTTGCCATGCTCCAAGCACTTCCATATAACCACACCTATAGCAGGGAGTATTAATGAAACTTGCCACAGTAATGAATGCCGATATAGAGAAAAGGCCCAAATATGTAAAGAAATGCTATTACGCATTATTAACAGGTATGCCACATAAAAATCAGAAGTTTCGGACAGCACTGTCCAATAGGAATAAAATGAGAACCATAAATGTAAACCACATGTGTAACTAAATTTTCCAGTAACCACATTAAAAAAAAAAACAAAAAAAAACCAGTGAAATTAAACTTAATAATGTATTTTATTTAAACCACCATATCCAAAATATCATCATTTCAAAATGTAATGTGAAGATGTAATGAGGTCTTTTACAGTATTTTTTCCATACTACATCTTTGAAATCCAATGCATGTTTTACATTCACAGCACATCTTGATTCAGAACTGGTGCTTTTTAAGGGCTTCATAGCCACCTTGTCCTGTGGCTACCACCGGAATAGTACAGGTTTGGACAGTGCAGGAAACTGCTTTTCCGGGCAATTCTATAAAGTACTGAAAGCAAAACCTTCTCTTTAAAAATGTATTTCTACTCTAATTATTTATGTAACCTTTAAGAAATCTAGTCTTTGTTTTACTAATGTTATTATCCCCAGCACATGTAATAGATGCTCAAATATTTGCTGAACTGTGGTGAACCTGGGCCCACAGCCCAGGGTTATGTTTGGCTGGATCTCTCTTCCCTGTTTTGTTCAGTATGTGAAAAGTGTTTTCTCAAGTTTAAAAGAAATTGGCAGGATCGTGGCTACTTGCCAGGAGGTCCTGCAACTTTTTTACAAAGGCCTAATTGCTCTGACATTTTGTTATTCTAGTAATAGAAGTAAATCCCAAAGCTTGGAGCGTCCATAAGGAGAGGCTTGATGCTTTCCCTTCTGGGGCTCTAATTAAAATGCATACACTTAATTCTAACTAAAGACCTAGCGCTGAATAAATGCACTTTAATTTACATGGTGTACAATAACATCAGTCCAAATCCTTGAGCTTCCTGGTAGTTAAAGCAACTGCTTGACTAATACACAGGATTATTCTTCTAGTCCAGTGATTGTCAACTCAGGGTGATTGTGCCCTCCAGGAACATTTGGCAGTGTCTGGAGATATTTTGGGTTGTCATGACTGGGAGGGGTACTGTTGGCATTTCGTGGGTCTCAGAGATTGCTAAACCTCCTACAATACACAGGACAACCGCCCACAAGAAAGAATTATCCAGCTTCATGTCAATAGACCCGAGGTTGGAAACCCTGTTCTTGTCCCAAGTTGGATTCCTTCTCCTCTTCCTTCTTCTTGTCTTTTCTGCCATAAAAGCAGTTAAAATAGTTCAGAAGTTCCTTGTTCTACTCCCCAGAGCAATCACTATTAGAGTTTGTTTTTTATTCTTCTCATTGTCTGTATGACTTTAATTAAAGTGGTTTTCAATCCTTGCTGAACATTAGTCACCTGGAGAGCTTTTCAAAAATGCAGTTGTAAATCAACTACACTTCAGTAACAAAAAACAAAACAAACAAAAAAAGCAACTATCCAGGCCACAGCCTGAGATTCTGATTTAATTCATCTGAGGTGGGGCCCAAGCACTGCTATATTTTTTAAAGCTTCCAGGTCGTTCTAATATGCAACCAGGGTAGAAAAGCACTAATATACATGCACTTATATATATATATATATTTTTTTTTTTTTTTTTTTTTTTTTTTTTTGCTGTATGCAGGCCTCTCACTGTTGTGGCCTCTCCCGTTGCGGAGCGCAGGCTCCGGACGCGCAGGCTCAGCGGCCATGGCTCATGGGCCTAGCCGCTCCGCGGCATGTGGGATCTTCCTGGACTGGGGCACGAACGTGTATCCCCTGCATTGGCAGGCGGACTCTCAACCACTGCGCCACCAGGGAAACCCAATGCACTTATATTTTTGATTTATTATCTTAGACAATTTTTGATTCTCCATTAGAAAAGATGAGGGCAGTTCTGTACTCTACCTTCTATTCCTCCTTCCTTTTCTACATCTGAATTGTAGTTATTCTATCATATCACATGTTTGAGCTTTATACATTTTATGTCATTATATTCTGTTATGTATATAGATTGACTCCAAAAAAATGAAAACATCACCAGCATTTACAATTATCTGGCTGTATAAATATATAAATCTCTGTTCTCATGGGCCTTAAAATCTGGTGACTAATGGCAGTCTGATTCTTGTTCCTTTGTGAGTAAATTTTTCTTGCTAAAAACTTTTAGGACTCTCTCTTTTCTCCTGGAGTTCTGAAATTTCACCTGTATGTGCCCACATAGGAGTCTTTTATTTAGTCTGCTGAGCATCCAGCAGGTTGTTTCAGATAAAAACTTGAAGCTTTCTTCAACTCTGGGAAATTTTTCCCTATTATTTTATAGTTTCTTCCTCTCTGTTGTCTTTTTTTTTTTTTTTTTTTTTTTGGTCCTTCTGAAATTCCAATAAGATGAATGTTGAGCTTCTGGATCCTTCCCTGAGTACCTCCTAACATTTCTCTTGTATTTTCTCTTTGTCTTTTACTCTACATTTTTAAAACATCCTCAGTTCCATATTCTAGATCACCAACTTGCTTTTCAGCCATGATCATTTTATAATTCTGAATGCCCATTGCTTTTAAAAATTTCAATGTAGTACAGATTTTCAAAACTTTTTCTTGTTCGTTGTCCTCTTTTTAAAGATATATGTAATAGCCAGTATTTATTTATTTTATGGCTACAATGTTTTTCTTTCTCCTTTTTCTTTTTTTTGAAGTAGGGCAGGGTGGAGAGAGACTATAACAATTAGAAATTTTACATATTTATGTTTTCTGAATAATCTCTGTTCCCTGTATGGCATGTTCTCCTGTTTGGTCAACTTGGCTTTTCTCTTTCATGGTGTTGGTTTTCCTAATATGTCTAGTAATCATTGGTTGCCTGGTCATATTTCCAAATAGAGAACAAAACTGATTTGTGTAAACCGGGACTATTTCCTCTCCTGTTATATCGATCTGGTTCACCAACAGATCTCTCCCTTATAAGGGAAGCCCCTTTATGTTTCTCCATTTGTTACCAACTGACAGGCCATATATTTTATTTATTAATTATTGACTCTGCCCCTCCTACTCAAATATAAGCTCCCTAGAACAGGGATTTTTGTTTTCTCTACTGCTAGCACACAGTAGAAGCCTGATAAATAGTCTTTTTTGGTTGAATGAGTGAGTGCTTTTGTAAGCAGGCAGGTGAATTGATTGGCGGCCTTCTCTGCAGTGTGTGCATGAGAAGCTGGCAGGCAACCAGGGAGTCCTCTGCAAGTGCTCCAGGTTGTAGGGCTTCACTCTGCAAGGGATACATTTCAGTATATTTCCTTCCTGGGCAATGGCCGCCTCTCCTCTCCCTTCTCCGACATAGTATCTGGTGGAAGATCTGGAGGTGTCTCAGTTTCTGCACTGCTTCTCTCTTGGGACCTAGCACCCTCACTAGAGCCTCTTCCTGGGAGATTTCTCACTGATGGTTATGCAGGCAGTTGCTCTTTTTCAGGGAAGCCACAGGGAGGGATGGTGTGCTCGCCACCTGCTCTAGCTGATCCACCTGTTCCTAAGGCAGCTCTTTAATGAGATGCCCTAATCAGCTCTTACCTCTGGCATCTCAGGCAATTTTATGCTAATTTCTCCACCAATCTTTCTGTTTATTTTAGCAATTCTTCAAGATAATGGCCCTCTTTTTTTGTTTTCTTGCACTGTGAGAGTTCTAGCCACTTAAAAATTATATCTTTTCTTCATGACAGTGGGAAACTTTGGGAATAAAGGGAGCAGACAGGTTCATGTGTGCAGTCTGCTGTCTTGAACTGGGAGGAGTCTTCAGCGGTTCTACCACTCTGAGTGTTGATTTTGTTCCAAAAATTATCTTTGAAAAATCCTGATTTGTGATGACCTGAAGTAGTGCCCAAATTCTAGTCAATGATAAAAAATTTTTATCCATTCATAGTAAATGGGAAAAAATGGAATAATTCTGAGATTACGTCCTTTCTACACTTTTCCTAATGTTAAAATGCCTTTTCTCAAAAAAGAAATTGACAATGATAACAGATGGTAGTGAGTTTTTTTTAATGTCCTTAATAAAACAAAGTTGTTAATTCTATGTATCTTTTTTTTTTTTTAGTTTTGTATGTATGTGAAATTCATAAGTGTGGGCTGCTGAACTGAACTATCTTTATTGCATTTTTAAATTATTATCTTTGTTACTTGGAGGTGAAAGTATGATTTAACTAAGGTTTTCTTTAAGTACTGTAAAAATTATGTATTTAATGTGGGGGTGGGAAGCTTAGTAAATAAATCTTCAGAAACCCTAATGGTTATTTTCTTTTTCACATAATAAGGCTTTTGCAGATATGCTAAAAGTAAACAAGACCTTGAAAAGTCTAAACATAGAATCCAATTTTATCACTGGTACTGGGATCCTGGCCCTTGTAGAGGCCCTCAAAGAAAATGACACCTTGACAGAGATAAAGATCGACAACCAGGTGAGTTAATGCACAGGGTACATGTGAAAGGGAGGAATACCACAATGGAGGGAGTTAAAAGACAAAGTTCTGCGACTTAACTTGATGTTCTGGCTTTCTGGTAAAATTATGACAGCTTCCGGCGTGTGGAGGGTGTGTGGGAGAGCATATTAATAATTAAACGGTGCACAGTGGGGAAGCCTGAGACAGAAAGCTCTCCCCAACCGTGCGCTAGTCAGGCACCAGAGGAGGAAAAAGAGGAGATGGGGGCAGAGGTGTTGACAGCTGCTTTGTTCAGCCTTCATCATCCTTGCCTCTTAGCAGGAACTTCAGCGCAGTCCTGCCCCAGCCTTGCTGTTGCCTCTCACTGGGGCTATGAGAGAAGCAGAATGGCCACACCCAGAAACAGACTCCTTGTCCTCGGTTGGAGGCTGCCAGAGCCAAAAGAGCAGTCCCGGGCTCCTGCTGTCTGGTGCTGGACACAGAGCCTTGTTTCCAGGACTCGGGGTTCTAGTAGATGGCCTGGCTTACAGTAGTAGGCCACACCCACCGTGTGATCACAATCTCAGCTCTGCTGGAGCATTGCTCCAGGTCCCACCAACCGCCAAAGCAAGCCGCTTTTCCCTGGAGCCACCCCCTCCTGTACCCTGAAGACCTCTTTTTCCCAGCATCAGCCTACAGTGTTGCTGTAGTCGCTCTGCTGGTTTCAGCTGGTTCCTGCTCTCACACAGCAACTGTCAGTTCTCAGCATGATGCTGTGCCCTTCCCCTTTGGCTACAGGGACGTGTTTGCCGTGGGATTCAGTGAATCTGTGAGGTCTAGACACTGTATAGTTGGAATAAAGGGCCTTGGAATGGACCAGAAAGAGGAGAAAGCAAGGAGACTTGTGCTGTGAGCTTTCCCCTGTGGGGTGATGGGACTGGCAGTAGGGGAAGTGACCCCTGCATGTCTAGGAAAATCCCTGGTCTAGACCCTCCAGGATGTGATGAAGCCCCAGGGTCCCACCCAAGACTATTGCCTAAGCCTGGAGACCCCCAGCAGATCCCATGAATAGTTCTACTCTCCTTTTTTTTTTTTCTTTTTTTGCTAACCAGAACAAGTGGGCTGTTTCAGTGCAGGTCCTCTGTCCCTAGACTCCTCCTGAGCCTTGTTGCCAGGAGAGCAGGGGAATCCCACCAGGAGACAGGTACTCCCTCACTCTCACCCTCCCTAGAAGGGATGCATTATCAAAACAGCTTTCCCTTGCAGAGGTGTGGAGTGAATCCCTGGGAATGTGCACACGTGGCTGTACACACTTAGGAAGCTTGCTCCTGTGTATCCTAATGTGTCCAGCTGCTAGTAAATTAGGGAGTGGGAGAATAGGAAAACAAGCTAGAGGGAGATATTAAGTGAGTGAAAAGAAGTGGTAGCTCAGGGATATATATCAAATAGGCTAGTATCAGGAGGAAGTTATGAGGACTCTTAGTAAATATTTCCAGGAGTGCTAAGACAGAATTGGATACCTCATTCCAAAGTATGTTTAACTTTCTGTGTTGGTTCAGGCCATTGTGAAACCCCATATCTGAAATAATGTTCCAGGTACTTTGTTACCAGTTCCTTGTAAGATACTACCTAGGTAGGGTTGCCAGATAAAATACAGTTAAATTTGAATTTCAGATAAACAGTGAATTATTTTTAGTACAAGTATGTCCCATGAAACTTTTGGGACATACTTATACTAAAAAATTATTTGTTATTTATTGAAATTCAAATTTAATTGTGTCCTGTATTTTTATTTACTAAATCTAGCAACCTTATACCTATTAAATGAGCTGAAATCCTGAAAATTTAGAATAGAGTAGCTTTTTAGAATGCATGTGAAGAAGACCTTGAAATATAAAGTCTGCTCTCTTAAATCCCTCTGAAGCATCAAACCTCATCTCTCGTCCTCAGTCATCTAGGGGTGGATTTCTGTAATTTTTCAGCTTTCATCTAGCAGTATGCCTCTGAAATGGCTTCTCTTTACTTATAATAGGAAAGAGTGTTAAGTTCTAAAGCAACTGGAAAAATTATTTGCTTTATTCCAATGAAGGAAATTCAGACTCAAAACTTCTCTTCCATCCAGATTTTCTTCATTGACTCATAGACTGTTAGAAGTAGACCTCAAGTTTCCTCATCTGTACAGTGAAGGGTTTGAAATAAAATAATCTCTATGACAGTTTCCTCAGGAAGGGCCAGCAGCTGAGACCAATTTAGCATCATTGCAGCAGGCAGCTGCACCAAAATGAAGGCCTGCTGAGAATCCAGCACTGGCGTGAGCTGCCATAACTAAGCTCCAGGTAAACAAGTGATGATTTAATCAGGTGCCCCTGTGAGAAGAACAATCAGTGATGCATATTAATGAAACAGATGGGTAACTGCTAAATAAATTTGAGTCGAGAAAAAAGGTCACAAAAAAGGTGATCTGAAGGACTATGTGCTTAACTTTTGTTTCTTTTTCTTTGTATTTAGTGACTTAAAATAAAAAAGAGAAACATCCAAATTATAAGAAATATTGGTGCCCATTTGTTTCCCTGGGTTTATACAACACAAAAGATCTCAAATCAAAAAAAAAAAAAAAAAAAGACTCAGGCTAAGAAAGAAAGATATGCTCTATGCTATATTACTTTCTTCCCTTCTTTTATATGCCCTCCTCCCAATATAATTTTCTTTGGCTCTTATATCCTTTTATCACCACAGCATGCTCAAGCTGTATATTACCCAAATCTAAGACACCAAATGCCTAAGGTTTGTGAGGGGAAATAGAGGGGTGTTATGTCATCCCCCTCCGTCAGCTACATCCACCTTGAGCTCCTTTTGGCCTTGGATAGCACCTTTGGCCCACCCCGGGGGCATAAGCCATAACTATGGCAGCCCCGACCTTAGCTCAAGTCTCAATCTCTAATACAGCCCCGTTGTTTGAAAGTGTGTCATGAACTAAAGTTGCTCATGAAACTTTGAGGTCAGTATCTCTTACCTTTTTGCTGCCTCTCGCTCCCATGGCCCTACACTGCTGAGAACAGTGATCTCTATACTGTGGATACCCAGAATTGTTATTTTCTGACTGGAAATATCACATTTTGTTCATTTCTTGGGGAGAGACTCGTTTGACAGGTTGCTGGATGAAAAGAAAGAAGAGGAACAGAGTTAAGCCTTAGAACTTGCCTAGAACACAAAAATTCCTCCATTAACTTTTCTTCTTCATCTGCCCAATACTTAAATTTTCCAAGTTTAAAAGATATATATATATTTAAATATATCTTTTAATATATTATATTTGAATATATTTAATATATTTAAAAGGTGTGTGTATATATATATATATATATATATTTAATATATTTAATCAAAATTGCATGATTCAGGCACAGACATAGACTTGGCAAAGCTATAGGGTCCAGAAACACACCCAAGTACACCTGAGAATTTTGCAGCAAGGTAGTATTTCAACTCAGCGGGGAAAGAATGAAGTAAAAGATGGTGGGTCTACTCACTAGCATTTGTTTTTAAATTTCTATTGGAGAATAGTTGATTTACAATGTTGTGACTCACTAGCATTTTAGAACAAAATTACGTTGGGGCTCTATCTTAATTCTGCTAAAATTCATTCCAGGTGAAATGAAGATTTAAATATTAAAATATATGAAATCATAAAACAAATGGAAGAAATGAGAAGTAGAGAGGCTTCCTCAACATGACATAAAATCTAAGAGACTAATAAATTTGACTATGAAAATGAAAAAAGGTCTTAATCAGAAAGTCAAAAGACAAACTGAGAAAAGTTTTTTTAGCATGTTTGACAAAGGACTGATTTCCTAATATATAAATTTTAAAAACAGGAACCACAAGCTGGTAGAAAAATATACAAATGACAGAGGTTGGTAGTTTCCAAACAAAGATATACAAATGCATAAGAAAATTAATTGTTCTTAGTCATAATTTGAGAAATGCAAATTAAAGCAATTAAATAAATACAAGTGAAATAAATTTTTACCCCTTAGATTGAAAAAGGTGAAAAAGATTCATAATATCCCATGTTGGCTAAAGTAGGGAACACTAGCTCTCCAACACTATCAGCAGGAGTAAAAATTGTCACAACCTTTCACAGTAAGTCAGTAATTTATCAAAATTTGAAACATGCTTACTGTTGGGCCCAGCTATAATTTGCCCTACAGGCACATTGGCAGAAATGCCCCAGGACGTACTTTGTGTGCAAGGGAAGTTCTCCACAGCATAGTTTGGAATAGGAATGGAAAGGAATGTAGCAGTCAGTAGAGCAAAGCTAAATAAATTATGATCACTTACTACAATACAGTGCTGCGCAATTGTTTACAAGGATGAGGGAAACATACTTACCTACATGAAAAGATGTTCTTAATGTTAAATGAAGAATAAAAACATGTTTCAGAACAATATGCTAGCGTGACCCATTTATGTGAAAAAAAACGTAGATGTACAATGTGATTATGTAGACATATGAATGCACAGAAAATGTTTCAAAGACTACATGCCAAACTGGCTTTCTCTATGGGGAATGGGAATACTGGGGAAAGGGAGCTTTTATATTTTATACACTTTTTTTGTTTGTCTTTTCTTTGTACTTTCTTTTTTTTTTTTTTTTTTTTTTTTTTTTTGTGGTATGCGGGCCCCTCTACGTTGTTGCGGGATCTTCCCAGACCGGGGCACGAACCCGTATCCCCTGCATCGGCAGGTGGACTCTCAACAACTGCGCCACCAGAGAAGCCCTCTTTGTACTTTCTAAAAAAATTAATGAATATAGTATGAAAAAATGTACTATGTTCTTTAAATTTAACTGTAAATTCCTAAATGTACATGCCCCATTTTTTAACTCTACTTTTAAAATTATTATTCTATGTCTCAACTTAAAAAGCAAACAGACAAAAAACCTCTTTCCACCAACTCAAAAAACATAGGGGATTTTCCTGTAGCCCAATAACCCCTTCAGTGTTCGATAATTCAACTAGCTACAGTTCAAACCACTTTAATAAAGCCTCTTGAGGATCTCCTAGTGAGACTGTTGGGAGAGAATGGCCCATCTTCAGTTATTTTTGGATATGGACCCCAGAATAGAAAATTCCATAATTGGATTGATTGCTATAAGACAGTGTCACTATTAAAAAAAAAAAAACACCCTTTGGGGCTTCCCTGGTGGCGCAGTGGTTGGGAGTCCGCCTGCCGATGTGGGGGACACGGGTTCGTGCCCCGATCCGGGAGGATCCCGCATGCCGCGGAGCGGCTGGGCCCGTGAGCCATGGCCGCTGGGCCTGCGCGTCCGGAGCCTGTGCGCTGCGGCGGGAGAGGCCATAGCGGTGAGAGGCCCGCGTACCACAAAAAAACCTCCCAAAACAAAAAAACACCCTTTGTTTAAACAGCAGATACTGGGGTAATTGGAAACACCAAGTATTTTGCTTTAATTTTACATCTGGAATTGTCTTTTCCTTCAAAAATAATTTGCTTAGTCTTTTCAGTTTAACATGCCAGCAGAGTCAGCTGTCTGTTGGATTTTGCTTTTCCACAAGGAACAGGTCTCAAATAACTGTATGAGAGAAAATACCTCAAGTGATTTTGTCCCTTTCAATTTGAGACTTTTGCCTTTTTGTCCAACAAATAGCCATGCATCTTTCCCATGTGAGTAACTGTTTCCTCTTCCTTCTTGGCCATTCTCTGTATGTGTCCACACCTGCAATCAGAGACAGCAGTTGGGAACAGCTGTAGAGATGGAAATTGCCCAGATGCTGGAGGAGAATTCAAGGATCCTCAAGTTTGGATATCAGTTTACCAAGCAAGGACCACGAACAAGAGTGGCAGCTGCCATCACAAAGAATAATGACCTGGGTAATGCAGCCATAATATGTGCTGTTAGCAATTAGAAGAGCAGGATGACCATTCATTTCTCCACTTCAGATATAACATCTCACAGATACCTTTCCACTGGGCTTTGGTGTCAGCCCTTCATCAGAAGCACATTATTACATGGTCATAGGAATCCTCATCATCTTCACAGTGTTTAAGTTTTATTTTAGCATTCTTTCAAGAGGAACTGCTTGTTCTTTTTTTTCCAGACAGGCTTTGATTTTTGCTTGATTTCCTTTGTGCATTTACTTCTCCTTTACTTACTTCTTACATGTAATCACCCTCTGTTGTTATCTACACCACAAGATGGACACAGTGACATGGAAATTCCCAATTCACTTATGTTTGACTCCTGACTGTGCTTTTGTACTTGGGTTTAAATATGGTTATTGGTGATTTACATGTGAAATGACCTAACAGAGCTATGTTTTATAAAGGTTAAGCTCAGAAGTAGCTTTTTCAGTTAGCCTGTCTTTAATCTTTCCTGCTACCCACTCTTTGCTGAGGACTTCTGTTAGAATGAGGTGGGGCATGTCCTGGTCAACCACAGCAAAGAATGGAACTGATTGGGAAGGCTTGGTCTGGGGACATCCCAGCCACCTGAAGCAGTGTGGAGCAAGACCATCCAGGTGCAGATAGTCCACTTGGCAAGCAGTCTGCCAATAACAGAGCTCAGTCCCCAGTTTGAGGTTCAGGGACAGAATGCCAGACCTTGGACAGGGAAACTGGACAAGGTGTCCCACCAAGTATAGTGCTGGCCATGGAGAGGGTTCAGATGGTGGACAAGATGGAAGTTAAGGGTTAGAACCGGAAGGGGGCAGGTACATGTTAGTGTCCAGTTTGCTGCCCAAGACCCTGAGGCCCAGCAAAGGTGCAGTGAATGGCACCCAGAGGCTGGCCAGGCATATGGCAATGCTTGCCTCCAAGGTGCAAAGGGTGAGGCTCAGGGGGCAGCCCAGCAAACAGGGCTTTGGGGAATGATTAGAGCAGCAGTTGGAAGATTCCTGGGAAAACACATGGGTCCTCATCTGAACAACACGGAGAGCAAAGAAAAAAGGCAAAACAAGAGGTCTGAAGTAAATGGAGAGGCAGTCCTGAGACCAGGAGCGGCAGCTGTGGGCAACAGCTTTTGTTGAATTTTCTGCATCCAAGCAGGAGCAGGCTGGGCTATTTAAAGTGGGAAGTTGAGGCAGGGCCACAACCAGGGCACCTTTTTTTTTTTTTTTTTTTGCCAAATCCAGGAAGATTGGAGCAGCCCTCTTCCTATTCACCAGAGGAGCCTGCAGGTGGGGAGGTGAAAGGGGGAAGAAGAGGGTTGCAGAAACTGGGAATGCAGTCTGGGCAGCTTCTTTGATACTAAGTACCAGATTAAAGGAACCTTAATCTCTTGAGTTTGCTAGCCATCTGAATCATGCCTTCCTTGGCGGTTGATACTTCGAAATTTCCATTTAAAACAGATTTAGAAACTTTAAATTTCTGTTTGCAGCGCCTCCTGGTTTTCAATCCAAAATCAGAATTGTGAATGTGTCATCCTGGGGAGTTAGTTATAGCCAGTTGGTGACTGAGTTACACAGAAGCTGAGAAGATGTGCTGTGGATAAGTAAACATGAAAATATTTAGAAGTTCACTATTTCGTGGGTTTGTTCTGGACCTTCTACTCCATAGAAATGGGAAAGCTCTAACATTCAAGTTCCCAACTATCAGACTTAGCTTTATTTGAATGTAAATTACAAAAGGCACTGGACTATTCTATCATTTCCATTTATTGCCACATGTAATTAAATATTGAAAATTTTGATAACTGTATTTTCAAGTGCGTGAGATTGCTATTCTGTGTGATTATTGTTGTTTGTTTGAAGTTTAAGAAATATTCCTTCATTTTGTCTTTTTATACCTTTCTTTCTCACCTAGTTCGTAAAAAGCGAGTTGAAGGAGACCGAAGATAAACTTCCACAAGAAGAGGAAGTTTCACCATGGTGGCAATTTCAAAACAAAAGCTCTTCTTCTCCATTGGGACCATTTTATCAAAGGTTGTTCATTTCCGTTAACCACACAACTAATAATTTAATTGTTATTCTTTTTTAGCACTACGTATTTGTCTTGGATTTTTAAACATATACGATTGTTCTGTTTGCTCATGGGCACCTCTGGCAACTTGCACCAATGGACTTATGCAGATCTTAGTGGGTGACAACAATTGAAAACGGTTTAGTGACTTTCATATTGGGTGGTATTGCTTCCTTACATGAACTTTTTTTTTTAACCATCGAAAGGAACTTAGTATATAAATGTGTTTGTGATTAAGATAGAGGCCTATCTCTGTTTACATGCATAGCTTTGAGTTAGGCTAAATACATCAGAAGTGTTCTGCTGACCACATACGAAGTTAGTATTGCCAATCTTTCACTGGGTGAAAAAATGTGACCAACTTAACACAAATTCTCCCTTAGTTCCAGAAAAATTACTAAATGTACATGCCCTACTGGTTGAAGATCAGTGGTGTCATCTTCATAAAAAGAAGACAGCATTATGATACATAAGCATAGCTTTAGCAAATAGGTATGAAATATTCTTTCACCCACAAAAATAGCTTCAAACCAGACTCACAAGTAGCAAAATGAATTAGCATACCTACTTTTACTGATTATTCCATGTAAATTCTATCTTTAACATCACTCTATGGATAACTTTTTACAAAGATGTTTTGAAGTTTTCCAGCCATGATGGCAAATTTTTAAATTTTAGCAAGAGGGAAGCTTTTAAAATAGTACATTCCTAAATAAAACAATTATAATCGCACCTTAAGGTTGTCTGTTACACATGATTGCATTATTTTGGCAAATTTTAGAAGCATTTATTGCTTTGTCTTTAGGGCAACAAGATCACAGGATGAAATGTGAACATTCAAGTTAATTATACAGGTTTTGTCCACATGGCATGATCCATCCAGACATTTTCAAACATCAGGAAAAAATGTGAATTATTGTTTATCGAGATGTTTGTCATCCCAAGGACAAAGCCTGTGAAAGTACAACTGAGATGATTGCATGGTAGATGCATGAATCTTTTCGTCTAGCAGTGCACCAGTGCAATATTAAGCTAAGGAAACATGTGACTGCAGCCTTTGACACCAGCTCACAACTGTCAGTGCCTGAGGCTGGACTTGGTGACCCTCTGACACTGCCTTAGGCACCTCTGCCTCCCTTCCCCACCTGCTTTCCTTCCAACTCATTCTCTTTTTTTCTTCTTTTCCTTATAATTCTGAGCCTTGTAAAGGTGACATCCTTTGTCCTGGTGACAACTGGATCTAAAGAAGTTGCTGGCTCAGGCAGAAGGTGGGCCCAATCCAGAATTTACTAAGTAATTGAGTGTTCCTGAGTTGCTTGATAGCAGTAGAACAAATAAATGAAAAAACAATTCATATATTATTCTAGTTAGTTTATAAAGCACGTGGAAACTGTTTGGGATGGAAAGCCCTTATAAAATTTAACATTTACCTGTATTATAAGTGCCCACATCTCTATCTCTAAAATCCTTTGGAAAAGAAAATAGAAGAAAACAAAATCCTTTGAGACATAAGAATACTTTATACTTTTTTGAGGGAATAATGAGCAGAGCATGTTGAATTTTGGAAACCCTAAAAATCCTTTAATTAGCTTTCTACTGCATCTCCCTATCTATCTATCTATCTATCTATCTATCTATCTATGTAGCAACTACTACTGGACAGTTTTCAGTCTGATTTTTTCTTTCCCTCCTACTCATTTAGGTGTGGTATGTTAGAGTCAACTCACAGGCTTACTCATTATTAAATTATCAAGAATTTTGTAAACTGGTTGTTAAACACAACCATTATTAAAAAGTAAATGACATGCACTTACAATTAAATAAATTATATTTAAAAATGAAAGTAATACTCAAAAATACACTTTACTATTTTTCATACTCTTGAGATTATTTGCACTTATTGTGTCTGTATGGCAGAAATAGTATATCATGGTATGCTCTTATACATCTCTGCCCAACTCAGTAGTTCTTCCCAACTCAGAAATTCAGTACTTCTTGTTGGTAATTTGAAATTAGCCATGGTGGGAGTATTTATACCATGGAAATTAGCAAATATTACAAATCAGGGCTTTCACCCCATCTCCCCTACCCCCAGTTTGCTGGTTAATAAACATTCAGCAGCACACCACTGGGTAAAATGTATACAGTTCTTCTCCTCCTTCTTCTTCCTCCTCTTCCTCTCCCTCTCCCTTTCTCTCTCCCCCTCCCCCTCCCTCTTCCTCTTCTTCTTCTTTTTGTATACATGTTTTGGTTTCCATGTTGCCAGGGAAGACACATCTCTTAGTTGTCTTCCTCCTATCCCTTTAGATTTGTTGCAAATATGTTTAAGTGCAGAGTAGCTGACATGCCTCTCTAAGTAAGGCTTTTTCCTTTCTTTTCTCATTTACTCTCTTTCTTGCCTTCACCCCTAAGAAATCGTGGGTCCTACGGAGTGTTCCCTGCAGCCCCAAGGTGCTGTGGACCGGGGGCTAAAGCAATTCTTGGCAAACCCTGTCAGAAAGCAAGAAAAAAAATCAGGACTTGATAGTGACTGTGCTGCAGTTGTTGATAGTATTAAAGCAAGATAATGGGATATTGTCAAAATTTAGCACTGTTTTTAGCTTATAAAATAGTTGGGTCACATGTATATAGAGTCTATTAAATATTTATTATTAATCAGTTTATCTTATCATTACCTGTGTTTTTGTAGTAGCTTGAAAGGTGACATTTCCATGAGTATTCATATAACTATTAGAAGATAAACTTAGCTTTTGGGGAGCCTATAAGTCATTTAATTAGCCTAGGACTTCATTTCCCTGTCTGCCAAGTGTGTGTAAGTAGAAGCTCTTTCGTGATCCTGAGCATGATTAATCCCTTACCATCCATCATGGTGGGGCATAATGTATGTAAAATATTTTTATATGTATGCATTTTGCCAAATATTATATCGAGATATTTGGCAACATCTGGACAGTTGATTGAAAGGAGATCATCTCTCCCCAGACCACCTTCTTTCCCCTTTTAGACTTGTACAGGCCCACCCTAAGTGTAAAATCACTCACCTGGACTCACAGGCTCCTATCACCAACACCCATTACAGAATATGTGGAGGATGACTTTTAGGAGATACATTTTGAAAGTCTAGAGAGATCATATAATTAGTTCAGCACTACATCTCCCCATCTGCCAGAAGTGTATAAAGGAAACTTTTATCCTCATCAGCATGACTAAATCCCTTCCTTTCATCTTGGTAGGGCATAATGTAAATACGCGCGCGCGTGTGTGTGCGTGTGTGCATGTTGCCAAATATCCAAATATCTAACTGGGTATTTGACTGCATCTGGACCACTGATTGAAGGGAGATACTCTCTCCCAAGACCCATTTCCCTTGTCCTTTTTAGAGTTGCTTCAGGCCCAGGTGAAATGTGAAATCACTCCCTAGAGTTTGTGGCTTATGTCACCAACCACCAAATTTCACAGCATGTATGGATAACTCTTAGGGAATGAATTTCAGAAGCCTGGAAATCATTTCATTGTTCCAGCACCAAATCTCTCCATATGCCTAAAGTGTATGGGTGAAAGCACTTTCATCTTCATCCACATGATTAAGCCCCTTCCTTCCATCTTTGTAGGATATATTGTATATAAATATTTTGTACATAAAGATCGCCAAATACTGTAAGGAGGTGTTTGGCCAAAGCTGGACTCCTGATTGAAGGGAGATGCTGTCTCCCATCCCTCTCCCCCTTTCCTTCTCAGAGTTGCTGCGGGCCTAGGTTAGGTAGAGAATCACTAATCTGGAGGGGCTCATGCAACTCACCCATTCTTAGAGCACGCAGTTCATCTTACAATAAAAGCCCATCTCCATTTAAAAACTGAGAAAGCATGCCAATGCCTATACTCCTCAAAACAATTTCCCTAAGGGAAGCGTGGCACATCAAACCAAAAGAACAGCTGCTTCTCTTCCACACAGAAATGTGGCCCCTGGCAGGTCACCAGCATTAGGGAAACCAGTGTGTTCTGAATAACTACCATGAGAATATTTCAGACAGTCAAACTTGAAACCAGTTTAAGCATCAACATGTTTTCAATGTAAGATAGCCCTTTAAAATTTACAAAAGAGTTTGGGGATATTTTCCTTTTTTGTGGGCATGATGTACTTAGCCCTCTTCTAGGCACTGTGAAGGAGACAGGAAGTGAAAGAACTCTGGATTAATATAATTTGATCAGTGTTTCTGGGTTTTGGGGTAGAGTGCCTTTTTGAAAAGTGGATACCATCTTTAGCTCAAGTATTGATTGCATAAGCAAAAACAGGCAGGGCGCAGTAAGCTGTGAATACTTTGTTCTGTGCTATGTTACCTGTACTCAGTGGAACTGTTTCTGGAGTTGGGTTTTAAGTCTTGATTCTGAAGCTTCCTTCCTCTGTTCCACTAATGAAGCAATGACGGCTGTTTTCATTTTAATGAATAGAGAACTAAGAAGAAATATTTTAGCTCTGCCTTCCAGTAGCAGTTTCCCCTTATTGCTCCTCATTTAAAGTATCCCCACCACTCACCATTCCATCCTCAATGCTCAAGGATTGAGACACATGCAAAGGAAAAGTGTGAGAATGCTTGGGAGCATCAGGTGAGCCCTCTGGATGAAAATCACATGATCAGGCCCCCTGGTAACAAGCTGGAGAGAGAAAAGTACCCAGAACCTTAAGGATGTATTCATTGTTCTTGCTCCCAACTCTAGGTCAGATTGAATTTTGTTTTGTGGTTCAGGAGTTTAGTAGAGTGGAGGGGCTAAGTGCTGTGGGGAAGGAAGATGGAAATTAAAGGTTTTGATTTGCTTAAGGGTAGGAGTAAGTTCTGCTCAGCTTACCTCTTTCCCATCTTTCCCTAACAGCTATAATTAAACATTCATTAGATGGATGGAGGAGTTGCAAGGTTTGAATTTATAACCTGCCTCTGGGTACTATTCTAGGAAGGTTGTACACGTACCAGAGGTTATCCCAGTTTTGTGATGCATCATTGACTTGGGAGAGGGTGAAGGAGACTAGACTTTTCTCTGACATCTTCCATGGTAGTCATTCAGAGCACATTGGCTCTGCTAGTTGGTATGGTGGAAGGGCACCATACTAACAGGTTTGGAGGCTGACTCCTAATCCCATCACCAACACTTAGCAGGTATATGATCATGGGCAATTCATTCAATTGCCTGACAATTATAGACTATATAGGGGGAAGAGCACTGGATTTGGAGTCAAGAAACTTGGACACTTGGCTCCATACTTTCTTAGCTGGGAGACTTTGGGGCAAGCCACTTAGTCTCTCAAGCCTTAGGTTCTTCAGCTATACTATAATGGGAATAAACTTCACTAACTACCTCACAGACTTGTGGTGAGAATATAATCAGATAATGGGATGAAAACACTATACTGGAAAGGGCTATACAAAAGTGGGAGATCATTTTTATTATCTATTCACTAATGTTTTCCACTGCCTCTTGAATCCATTTTATTCTAACCAACAATTACATCTCTCACATCTTTTTGAATATGAGGAATTAAAACATGGGTATGATGTAGGGGACTGGAATTATTTTACTTTCCACATAGAGGTGGGAGAAGTGGTTGATGGGCGCAGTGGGTGTTAGATATACCAGTGAAGTATGGGGGTGGGCATTTTCCTGGGCCACTTTGACAGTACCCTGGGACGTGATCAGGACCCTTGCAGAGACACTAAGGGGAAAGCAAACAGTGATTAGGAGTTGAGAGGAGGGTCTGGCGCACTGCTGCCCTCCTGTCAGCTTTGTCACTACTCGGGGGTGGGGTAGGCTAAGATTTGAGGTGTGATTGGAGGCCTAGGAAAGAAGACTGTCCTTAGGATCCCAACAGCTGTGTAACAGGCTCCAGCCCTGATGGTGAAGGGGAGAAAGTGTTACTTGTGAGATCAGCTCTCCTGGGCATCAGCTGCTTTGTTATCACCAGCAAACTTAGTCCTGGTCAGTATTATTTTCTGCTAAGAAAGATATTGAAACATAGCCTCAAGGAACTTTCATAAGCACTGGGAAGCAGGGACTGTCTCATCAATCTTTGCATCTTCAGTAACATCTAGTAAGGTGCCTTGTATATAATAGGTGCTTAATAAATGTTGCTTGAATTGAATTATCCTCCAACCCCACAAGAATTATGCTCAATTTTCCACCAAGTGATATTTTTGGAAAATAGTACTGATTTGTATGTCAGCTATTTGTGACTTTGGGCAGGTCTTTCCATCTATCTTGTCTTCATTTCATTTGTAAAATGAAGTGAGTTAGATGCTCTCTAAGGTCCCTTCCAGCTCCCAAATGTTACAATCCTGTGATTCTAAATGTTTCCATTGCCTCTGAACGTGGGTGTGGGTGCGCAATACCTCCCTTGTGGCTCCATCTCTCCTCCATAGGCTTTGTTCAGAGGAAGAGGTCTGAACATTCCACAGAGTTATTTGTTCCTCTGCAGCGGTTTTTACTGTTTTCAGAGTAGTTCTGGAGGAGCAGCCTTTTTGACATTTTTAAATGTATGATATTTTTCTCCTCATATTTTATTTCTCATGGTGGAGAAAGAGAGGAGGAAATGCAAAGAAAGAAACTGAGCACAGTAAACATGGCATGTTTTTCATAGGTTTTTATTTAGGGAGAGGGAGAGAGAGAGAGAGAGAGTGTGTGTGTGTGTGTGTGTGTGTGTGTGTATGTGTGTGTCTGACTGAGCACATATTGACTGGATAACAGAGAGAAGCCAATCAGAATCAGAAGTACACTGTGTGATTGGGAGAAGCTGGTCCAGGATTAAAACTTTCCCATGGATAATCTAAATGTGGATAGATAAGAATTGGCCATATGGTGAAATGAGATGGATAGAAAATGTACTTTTTAAGGAAATTTTATTTTGGTACCAAATTTTGCCAGTGACAATCTTTAGTTAAGAAAGAAATTATTCTGAACTAAAATTCTCATCTCTGCCACTTTGGTTTTAAAAAACCCCATTATATTCATGGAATAATATTTATATTTTAATTAAAATTTTATCTTAATTCTGTTTCATCTATTTAAAGAAAACAGAT
Organism: Physeter macrocephalus; assembly: GCF_002837175.3. Taxonomy (NCBI): domain Eukaryota; kingdom Metazoa; phylum Chordata; class Mammalia; order Artiodactyla; family Physeteridae; genus Physeter; species Physeter macrocephalus. Next base: position 45,174,626 of record NC_041224.1, read on the forward strand.
AAGCAGCATTTTTCATTGCATTTAAAAATGTAAAATACTTGCATGCCACCAATGTGTAATATCTTACCAGTTCAGATGCCTGTAATGTGTGACCTATGTGTACCTGTATTGTTTTGAAGAGAACAAAGGAAATAATACTTTGTAAGCTGTTTAAACTTATATTGGCAACATTTATCTGGCTAAGCAGTTATTGATAAATCCACATAGTTTCATTTTTCATTTTGAAACTTTTCACAGGTAGACATTGATTATATTCATTAGGGAATTAAAGATTAATTTGCCTTTTAAATGTGAAATTGAACATTATGTGGGAAATAAATGTGTAAAAAAGCAAAATGTATGAAACATGAAATACTTTTACCATGATAATTAATAAGGATCCCAGTCGGCACAGATAGGTGCAGTTTGACCTTTTGGAATTTGCCAGCCTGACCTAATGCTAAGGTAAAGGTATACTGTTTTAATTAATCAAGATCTTTCTGCTTTCAAAGATGTAATGTATTCATTTGTGTCTGGAATGAAGTTTCCAAGTGAAAATGTACAGAACATTAGGAATAATAAACTTTTCTTTTAAAATGATAGTAAAGACTGATTTAATCTAGATAATTTTAAGACACATTGTCTCTTTAAAATAAATGATTGGCACCATGTTCTCATATTAGAAAAGTACATTTGCTAGAAAGGACCATAGAGTGCCCTTATTATGAGGAAGATAAGAAGTAGACACACAACCAGAAGTAGCCAGAGGAGAAACAAGACCTCCTTATTAAAACGAAAATACACACACACACACACACACACACACACACACACACATTCAGCTAAACAGTTAACGTTTGTTAGAATAAATGGGAGCAAGAATACAGATATACTTAACCCCAAATGGGTTAAGTGTATACCTTGAATTTTTTATATTAACTTTGGAATTAAATTTTTTGTAAGCTATGCTGGGATTCAAAACAGGGAACACTAAAGTTACATTGTAAAGGCTTGTCCTGGAAAAACAAGAAAACCTACTCTTTCTGCCACCCTGCTGAACTCTGCCCTAACTCTTTGTCACTTAGACTGATGATGAGGTCCAAGAAGAAGCATAGAAGGCCTGTATCTAATTTCTGTATTTGCTGTCTCACACCTTTTCATGGTCAAGGAGGTAAAGTAATTATTTTCTTTGAAGAATTCTCTCAGTCTGTGAGGCTGTAATGAATGGGAGTTACAGGTGTGCACTTTGGGGTCAGACTTGCCCAGTTCAGATCTCACTTCTGTTAGTTGTATGAATTTCTGCAAATTACCTAGCCTCAGTCTCTTCACCTCTGAAATAGGAATCACAGTCATACTTCACAGTAGGACTATTATGAGGATTCATGTGTAAAAATACTTAGAGCAGTGCATGGCATACAGAGGGCACTTAGGTATTAGTATCCTAAATTCTAACCTAAATTAATATCCATGGATATTAACAGCAACAAAGTTCTCCGTTTAATGCTGACAATGTCAGGAATTTAAGGAGGGCTGAATCTTACTCATTTTTGTGTTTCCACTGTCCATTCCCTTCTGGCAGACAGGCCCTCCCCCATCACTCCAAGAATCAAATATAAATTAGATACAGCTGACTCAGAAGTTACTCCTGACCCACCCTCTCATTTAGCTCCTCATGAATTCCCTGATGTTTCAACTTGCTTGTACTTGCCCTGCTTTCTAGGTGCCCTCCTTTGGATTTGGCAGTCTGGCTTTGAGCAGTGACTCCTTGACTTTGGGTCTGTTGTTAGACTTGACTCTGTTATGGACCACCCTCTCTCAGTTTGATCATTCAGCCTTTCTCTGCGTCTGTAAGAAGTGGCGCCCCACACCCTCCCTGCCTCAGCTAACAGCTCACTTCCCAGCCCACCAGTCAGGGAACACAATCAGATGCCCACAGCTTCCTGCAAGTATCCCACATATCACAGGGCCTCTGCAGGAACTAGATGTACATGAGCTTGAATGAGGCGGGGCTGTGCTTTGGCCCAACCAACCTAAGGAGGGAGATGATGTAGGAAAATCAATGCATGACTCAAAAGGCGTGGTGGTGGAGGCTGGGTGGAGCTGGGGGAGGTTTCCAAATTGTAGACCACTGAACTTACCAATCCTGAGCAAAATTTTAGAAAAGTGTATTATCCGCTTTAGTGGTTTGTAAGCACTTAGAAGTGAAGCAGTGATCTCTAACAGGTAGCACAGATTCACTTATATTAAATGATAGGAAATCATGAGAGTACAGTCAAAAGAACCTACTGTGTTTGGATTTCATCAAGACATTTGAGAAAGTCTCAACACCCTTGAGAAAGAAATGTGGGCTGTATAACAGTTCAACTAAATAGTTAAATGACTGGTTTAAACAGTCTTTTTTTTTTTTTTTTTTTGACTCATGTTGATAAGTAAAGGCTGATGAATGGAAGAATTTCAACCAGGAGGGCTTAGCCACTGCATGGCTCTTTCCTCGATTCCAGGGATCAAACCTATGTCCCCTGCATTGGCAGGTGGATTCTTATTCACTGTGCCACCAGGGAAGTCTCTAGTTTTCTACTTTTAATCCAAAAAGTCAACTACAAAAGATAGAATGGGAAAAATGTGACTTAATTGCCATCTGTGTGGATAAAGACTTTGGTGTTGACTAAAAGCTTAACTGTAAGAAGTAGAATGTGTCTGCCTAAACGCCAACTCTAGCTTCAGTGACAGTAGACAAAGAGTCTTGATATTTGTCCAAAAATCTGTTATTTGTCCTGGGCTTTGGGCCTCAGCTTTTGGAATGCCTACTTCAATATTATTCCCATCATCCTTGAACTTTGGCATGGTTGGTGATAGGTATTTTTAAAGGTAATTCTTATATATAATCAGTCAACAGTGTCACTGATAAGAACAAACTATGTCATTTAGATTTGCTATTTTATGAATATTGATTTTCAGATATAGGCAGGTATTCTAGATTTAATCTGAGTGAAAAATCTGTTATTTGTTGAAATTCTATCAAATATAAACATATATTGCTAATTGGATAAGTAAAATGCTGTAATAATTGCTGATTGTGAAAGGTTTCTTTTGTCTTCAACGTCAATTAAAAATAAATTCAAAAATTATTCAAAAGTATTAAGAACTTTCAAGTAGATAAGTAGGGAAATAGGTTGACAGTTGCTACAAATATAAAGAGAGACTGCATTAGTTAGATAACTTAGGAAGAGCAAGAATATCTTTTTTAGTTAATATATGCCTAAAATTTTAAAATAATAATACAAGGAAAGATAAGTAGAGATTACATCATACTACTATTCTTTATAGAAATCTTTGGTGTACCTAGCATGTATAATTTAAAATCAGAATTTAATTCTTATTTAGTTCCATTTAGGACACGGCTCTGTTCATCCACTCGCCTCTGCTGAAATCTGACTCTCCAGTGACTGTAGGAGAGTCTAACAGCTCACAGAACTGGGAAATTATTGTTCCTATGCTATACTATGTTAAACTTTACTATTTTAGCACTAACATTTTAAATAATATTAAAACGATCATTTAAATTTTGGCATCAAATTTTAGGTTTATTTGTGTATCCAGAAGTTGCTCCGGACGCGCAGTCTCAGCGGCCATGGCTCACGGGCCCAGCTGCTCCGCGACATGTGGGATCCTCCCGGACCGGGGCACGAACCCGCGTCCCCTGCATCGGCAGGCGGACTCTCAACCCCTGCGCCACCAGGGAAGCCCCAGAAGTTTATTTTTTGATAGTGATATCTGTGAGCAGCCTTGGCTTCAGCTGAAAATTTAAATTCTCAGCCCTTTGGCACTTAGCTGAAATATGCATTTAGTGCACCCTCAGTGGAGGCACAGTAGGGTATGAAAATATGAGGAATGGCAAAATCAATTCCAGCTGATGGCCTTAGGGAAGTTTGAGTCAGAAACAGGCATTTGAGACGGGCAATGAAACATGAGGAAGCTTCTAACAAGCAGAGATGGGATGCTAGGGAAAGATATTTCAAGCTAAAGGCTTCGCTTGAATCCTTTCTATAAAATGCCCCAGCTATGGTGTTTGTCTTCTCTGATTCCTCCCTCCCACTGCTTTAACCAACTCCAAGCTCCCAGGGATGAAATCCTTACCTTTTAGTTACAACTTGATGTCTTTAGCTTAAGTTTTCTCAGTTCTCCTATAAAACACATTAAAAAAAAATAAACACTTCAGTATATTAAGGAAGCTATTTCCTAAAGGAACTTTTGATAACAAGAAAATTGCCACTGGCATTAATTTGCAAATGATGATTCAGTGTGACACGCTTTATGAGTTACTCTGGCAGGAAGTTTGAAGATAACACTAAGGGCTTGTAATACATTAAGTAAAGTCACAGTGTCATTTTGTCAATCACTTTCACTCTGACGAAACCCTGGAAACTAACAGGATGTGTACTCTGTTCCTTATTCAAATATTTTACCTAACAGTCTCAGATGTGTTCTCTTTCCTATGTTGAACTTAAACTGTTTTCCATTACTTGAAGTGGGATTAAATGTGTGGGGGAAGGGTGCCAGACCACTTTTATTTCAGAGGCTCGCCTTTCATGGAATAGGCACTGCAGTAGTCAGCTTTGCTAGGTCAGTCTATAGTAACAAACAAACCTAAATCTCTGTTTACTTCTTGCTCGCATTACATGTCAGCACCTGTGTTCAGCCGAGGCTCTGATTCCATGTGACTTCTCATTCTAAAACCCAGGCAGAAGAACAAGACTCTATTTGGGACATGCCATTCTCTTGGTGGAAGGAAAGAGTAAGCACACGAGTAGGAAATGGCACTCTTAAAGCCCCCACTCAAAGCTGTCGTATTGTCGCTTCAATTCATTTTATTGGCCAAAGCAAATTCATGTTTGTAAGCTTTGAGATTACAGTATGACAGTATTTTTGTAAAGAAAGAAGGAAAAGAAGCCTGAAAATATCTACAGAGAGGCGCTACAAGTCATATAACAGTGGGTAAGGTAGTCTTTTCCTCTACGGGAGAGCAAATATTTGGGAACAATATAGCAATCCACCACAGGCATTTAGTAGATTAACCTTTTCAGTTATTTATGTAAATATAATTTTCAGGTTTTGCCTTTTTTCCCCTCTTCTAGAATTGTGCTTTTTCTAACTGTAAGCTAATAATGGCAACCCATAAAATGTAGTCCTTTTAAGAGAGCTCTGTCTCCATTTCAGGATGAGTTTCACTGGATCTTGTCCTGTGGAGCCAAACCCTCTCACAGCTGCTGTTTATAGCTGCATCAGGACCTTGGCTGGCATTTACCATGAACCTTGTGATCTGTATCCCACTCCTGTGCGGGAGGGGGAGGGAAAGTTATTCATGTATTTACAAATATTTATTGAATACCTATTGTATGTCAGGCATTGCTGCAGATGCTAGGGAGAGAGGGGTAAATGATGCAAACTCCTTAAGCTTACATGAGGGAATAAAGCAAGATGTTAGGGAGTGACAGGTGCTAAGAAGACAAAGCAAGTAAAGAGGAGAAAGACAGGGTAAGAGGATCAGAGAAGACCTTTCAGAGGTGACATTTGAACAGAACCTTCACGAAAATGAGGGCGTGAGCCACGAGTATTCGGGAGGGAAGCATTCTCCTGTGTAGTAGAAAGAACTTGAAGTGAGAAAATACTTGGCAGGATTGAGAAACCTCAGAGAGGCCACTGTGACTGGAGTAGAGCAAAAGAGTGTATGTGTGGTAGGAAATAAAAATTTTCATGTAAGGACTGGTGGGGGTGGATTGAATTGTAAAGGAATTTCCTTTCCTTTCCAAAGGAAATGTGTTAGGGAGCCCTAAGTGGTTTGGAGCAGGAGGGTGACATGATCTGATTTATTTTAAAAAGATCATTCTGGCACTGGTATACAGAATAGATTGTAGTTAGAGAAAACAGTGAGGAAGGTTCTATTTTTTTACAGTTTTATCCAATACTAGGATGTTATTCTTAATATGTCTGTTACCATATGTGGTATTTAATGTATATGGGTTTAGGCGATTCATATTTGTGAGTCTTGTGATTACAATATGATAACACTTGTCTGAAGAAAGGAAAAGAATCCATCATCAAATCACTTTATTTTAGAAAAAAGAATTAGAATAAGATGAAGGCATTTGTTAGGAAAAACTTAAAGAGCTAAAAAAGAAAACATATTTAATGTATGCCTAATACCCCATACTGGAAGGTCAGGGAGGAAATGTGTCATAGTTTAAATCAGTCAGACATTGAATTAAAAGCCCTCTCTGCTTCTTAAAGAGCAAAGCAGAAGAAGCCATATTGCTGTAAAGGAAAGTCCTTCTTAAAATAAACCATATCTGGATAACCATGGTTCTCTGCTTTGCTTTTTCAGGAACTCTGTTTTGTCAGTTTCCCCAGAGGTGTAGCAGGAACTCACAAGAGACTTGCCAGTTACCATAACACCTATATATTAACTTATAATGAAATACAGAACTACCAAATGAATCCAGATATTCAGCTCATCCAGTCAGAACACCATCTCCCTGGATGGTGTTAGAAAATTTTTTTTTAATGTACCTTGGACATGGTCACAGATGATCTTACTTTAAAGAATTTGATGAAATTTAGGAGACAGTCTGATCAACAGTGGAAAGCATGCTAGAATTTAAGTCAGGCTACCTGTACTTCATTTCTGGATCTCCAGTTACTGGCTGTGTGACCTTGCACATATTACTTAACTTTTCTGAGTCTTAGTTTTCTCATCTGTAGAAATGGAGGATACTAATATATTCTTTGCAGGGTTATTTAGAGGATTGGATGAGATATTATAAAGGGAGTGCTGGCACAGTTCTTGGCGTGAGTTAAATATTCAATAATTATTAGTTGAACCTGAATTCTGAATTCTGTAGGACGTTGCTCTCAGCTATTATCTCCAAGAATATTTGAGAAATTGATTCCCACGAAGATGCTATAGAAAATAAGATGCAATGGCACAAGATTTAATGTTAATTGCCTTCTAAGTGTATTTGCATTTTGGAGGGGTTTTTTTCCCCTTTTTTTCTCTTTCTTTCTTTTTTTTTTTTTTTCCTGAAAAACTCCAAATCATCAGTGATCTTCATGGCTAGAATTAGTGGATGTTAATTGCATGAAGTTCCAGGGTGTTTACCTGGGGTGCTCCCTGCTCTGAGGGGAAGAAGTAAATGCCAGGGGAGGCGTAACAATTAGTCGGCTCCCACACTGGGTGTAGCTGGAATGTATTTCAAGCAGGCACTTCAATCCTCTATCTGGCTGTATTCTTTGTGAAGGCGTATCAAAGCTGAGCATTACCCCCCGGGAATGGCTTATTCCTGAAGAGCAGGCCAGGAAAATTACCGGTGAGTGATTAAAGGAATGAATGCAAGGCCGTGGCTGTTCCCTATCCTCAGAGCCCTGGACAAAAGGCAGCCATTTCATAGGCCACGCTGGAGCTGCCATCTGAAGTATTCCCGCTGTCTTCCTCTTCGCCTTCAGAGTACCCACCTGCCCCAGTTCCCCCCTTTAAGCAGCCCTTCTACTTTTTTCCCCCACTTACATCAGCCCAGTTCCACTGCCTGTTGTACAGCTTGAAGCTGGAATGCGAAGATGGGATGGGGTGGAAACTGATCGCGGCGACATCACCCCTGGTTGCAAACCTAAGGAAATCACTAGGGCCACTATGCGCTTGAGGTGACATCCGCCTGATTTACGTCCCTCTCGTGCTTGGCCTGTTTCCTTTTCTATCAGTTTTTCACGACAAGGACATGTTATGTCCTCACATTAGCAATGAAGGGTACAACACAAGTCCTGCCTTGTGTCCCTCTTGACTAAAAGTCAAAGTAAAGAGGAAATCCTAAAAAGGAGCCTCTAGCTGCTGTTTATAGCTCCCAAAGGGTCCAAGATAGATATTTCCACTAGTAAAGGCCGTTTTCTCAGGCTGGTGTAAGGCTTGGTATCAACTTCCAAAGTCCTGCACACAGAAAAGACCAGGGTCTGCGCTGAGCCGCGCCCTCTTCGCTCGAACTACAACTCCCAGGATGCCCCGCGACATGGGAGTGCGCACGCGCATCGGCGGCGGAGTGGGAACCAGGGCCGTCGAGTTGGGGGAGCAGCCGGCGCTGGATCAGACAACTGCCTGGGAGGCGGCAGCAGGCAGACGGGCGGGTACTGGGAACTGAGCGGCAGGCCGTCCCCGCGGGTCTGTGAAGGAGGTCGGTGGCCGTAGCGGGCTCCAGTCAGGTAAGCCAAGCCCGTGCTTTCCAGGAAGTCCGTCTGCGGGCGCGGGCAGGGAGTCGCACCGGCCATGGTGGCTGAGGCGGGAGAGGTTGCCTTCCAACTGCCAGGCTGTGATTTCCTTCCCTACCAGTCCCTCTCGGGGAGCGAGGGAACGCTGGGTGCTGCTTCGGGGCTAACGGGCCGGGGTAGGAGCCGTGGGACGCGCTGGGCGTTGCCCGCGGTGGAGGCGCGCGAATCCCGAGTTGCTGATGAATCACTCGTGGGGCCCGGCCTTGCCGGGTTCGGGACCGGCCCCTTCCCCTCCCGGCTGGAGCCTGCGCGGGCCGCGACCGTGCGAGCTCGCGGTGCCTACCCTTTCCACCCCAACGAGGTGTAGCTCGGGGGACTAGCGTCTGAAAAGGTTTTTTTCACCAATACTCCTTAAAGGGTTTCTGCTGGTGAAAGTTGCAAAGAAGAAGAAAAGAAAAAAAAAAAAAGGGCACACCCTTTTCTTTTTGATTGAAATCTGGCTTGTCTTGCGTTCGCCGTTTTGATCTATCTGCTCTTAGAATAAATTCCTGGCTCCTGCGCAGCACAGCTGGATCCGGCTGTGAAGTTTGTATGTTGGTTTGTTTTGAGGACGTGACTGGGTCGTTATATTTTTGCTTACAGAAATTGGTGTGTTTCCTCTGCAAGCCCGCATTCTGATTACAGACAAATGAGAAACAGCCGCAGGGGGATTTTTGTTCTGGTTTTTGGGTTTTTTATGTTTAGTTAAGAATCACATTTCCAACTTGCCCTTGGCTTCTCTTAAAACCAAAAGTCATCTGGTAATGAACACTGCAGTAAAACTTATCCCAGGAGGTCATACTTGAACAGGAAATAAGCCTGTGGAGATTTAAGTTAGTTATGTGCGGTCTCCCTTGGTTTGTAACATTTTCATGCAGCTCATGTTTCTTTTTCTGAGAATTCCTTCAGATTTATTTTTCAGCAGATTAAATTGGTTAATTAATTGGCCTGTCCAAAAGTATATTAGGCTTAGAAAAATAGTTTTGTCCAACCTCATTTACCTTTGCCAGTCTCTTCTTCCTAGTTCTAGGCACCTTTTTACCCTATCACTTCTTTAAGAGCCCACAGTCATTTTATTAGAATACTTAGAATCACTTTTCTAACACATTCCTAGGAAAGGAACAAAAAGGGAAAATGTGAGATGCAGCATATTTTGGCTCGTTTAGCTTGCTTGCTTTTGAATCTCTCAGGATTTCTAGTTTGCTCATCTTTAAAATGAGGTTGTTTGGCCAGATGACCCCAAGATTGTCAGCCCTAGATATCTGATTGTAAAAATTCATTTATTTTATTCAGTCAGGAAACACTGGCCACACCTGTCATTCCAAGCCCAGTGCTAGGCATGAAGGAACAAAACTGAGTTCTTGAGGATGTCACTGACCTAATGCTCAATTTCTTTTAACATGTTGTTACGACTAGTTACAAAGTTTTGTGGTATACCCTCCAGGCCAAATTACTCTGTAATTAATAACTTAACCTAAAGTTAAATACATACAGATCAAATCCAATTACAATGGTCAGTTTCCTCTAATCAGAGATTTTTCAACTGTTAGCTACTGGTCCATTTAAATAAAACACAGGTTCAGTACAACAGAAAGGACTTGAATGGTGTAGGTGGTGCTTCTCAAACTTTAACAGCCATAAATCACCCAGAAACTTGTAGGTTTGAAGTGGGGGCTTGGAATCTGCTGGTCAGAAAGGGAATACTGTAGTTGCAGTGGGAGGCCACACCTTGAATATCAAGGGTTGGGAGATATTTTAAGGTGTTTATAATGACAGTTTAAAGACCAGTGTTGATAAATGCTGGAGAGGGTGTGGAGAAAAGGGAACACTCTTGCACTGTTGGTGGGAATGTAAACTGATACAGCCACTATGGAGAGCTGTAGGGAGGTTCCTTAATAAAATAAAAATAGAATTACCATATGGCCCAGCAATCCCACTACTGGGCATATACCCTGAGAAAACCATAATTCAAAAAGAAGCATGTACCACAATGTTCATTGAAGCTCTATTTGCAATAGTCAGGACATGGAAGCAACCTAAGTGTCCATCGACAGATGAATGGATAAAGAAGATGAGGCACATATATACAATGGAATATTACTCAGCCATAAAAAGAAACAAAACTGAGTTATTTGTAGTGAGGTGGATGGACCTAGAGACTGTCATACAGAGTGAAGTAAGTCAGAAAGAGAAAAACAAATACCATATGCTAGAGGGAGGAGATATGGGGATATATGTATATGTATAGCTGATTCACTTTGTTATACAGCAGAAACTAAAACACCATTGTAAAGCAATTATACCCCAATAAAGACGTTAAAAAACAAAAAAAAGACTAGTGTTGAAAGCTGAGATATGAGTGCTTAGCAATGGCTTTTTCCAACTCTAAATTTAAAAAAAGTAATCCTACTCTAACAAAAAGAATTTCCTTCACAAGTTTTCTTTTCTTTCTTCTCTTCTTTTGCTCCTTCCCTTCTCCTTTCTCTTTGAGGTATCCTCTCAGCTTTTTTTTTTCCTCTCCTCCTCTGCCACCCTCAACTGTTTTCATTTACGTTAATTCAGTAATTCAATAATTCAACTTGTGTTTTGCCCCATCCTGTTCAAGGTATTGTCTTAGGCTCATGGTGAATACAGACATAGAAGACATGTTTTTTGTCTGGGAGCCTACTCCCTCTGAGATTAGGCATGTGTACTTGTTTATAGTTCAGAGCGCTGTAAGAGTTGTCTGTAGGGAATAAAAACTTGCGGTAGGAGTTCAAACGGAGAGATCTATAGTTTTCGGGGTGGGAAACAAGTGAAGTCATCTTTTTCCCACTCAGTGGTCATCTGTTTTCCCCCAGGCTGTACTCTCTATACTGTTTGAGTGTGTTTATGACATATCTACATAGAATATAGTACAATTTCATAAATTAATTTATTTGGAACTTGGGGTGAGCTGGCTATATGAAAATCAGTTAGGTCTGAGCAGTATCCTAGGGAGGATGAGAGGTGGTGAAGATAAAAATAGACCTGGATAGAGGTGCAGAGGAGGACTCAGTAAAACAGTAGAAAAGGTCTAGGTGGTTTTCAGTTGTCTGTCTGATGTACAGTGCTCTTGTTATTTAGGATGCATTATCTTTTAAAGTCCAACTTAGCTGGCAAATTATGCCAGCTTTTCAATTGTTCTTTTTTTTTTTTTCCATCCAGAGGTCTTTATTTTTTAACATCTTCATTGGAGTATAATTGCTTTACAGTGGTGTGTTAGTTTCTGCTGTATAACAGTGAATCAGCTATACATATACATATATCCTCATATCTCCTCCCTCTTGTGTCTCCCTCCCACCCTCCCTATCCCACCCCTCTAGGTGGTCACAAAGAACCGAGCTGATCTCCCTGTGCTATATGGCTGCTTCCCACTAGCTATCTATTTTACATTTGGTAGTGTATATATGTCCATGCCACTCTCTCACTTCATCCCAGCTAACCCTTCACCCTCCCCATGTCCTCAGGTCCATTCTCTACATCTGCATCTTTGTTCTGGTCCTGCCCTCAGGTTCTTCAGAATCATTCTTTTTTTTGTTTTTTTTTTTTTTTAGATTCCATATACATGTGTTAGCGTACGATATTTGTTTTTCTCTTTCTGACTTACTTCACTCTGTATGACAGTCTCTAGGTCCATCCACCTCACTAAAAATAACTCAATTTCGTCTCTTTTTATGGATGAGTAATATTCCACTGTATATACATACCGCATCTTCTTTATCCATTCATCTGTTGATGGACACCTGGGTTGCTTCCATGTCCTGGCTATTGTAAATAGAGCTGCAATGAACATTGTGGTACATG
>NC_041224.1:45186849-45187513 GCF_002837175.3 Physeter macrocephalus
AATTTTGGAGATTAATCCTTTGTCGGTTGCTTCATTTGCAACTATTTTCTCCCATTCTGAGGGTTGTCTTTTGGTCTTGTTTATGGTATCCTTTGCTGTGCAAAAGCTTTTAAGTTTCATTAGGTCCCATTTGTTTATTTTTGTTTTTATTTCCATTTCTCTAGGAGATGGGTCAAAAAGGATCTTGCTGTGATTTATGTCATAGAGTGTTCTGCCTATGTTTTCCTCTAAGAGTTTGATAGTGTCTGGCCTTACATTTAGGTCTTTAATCCATTTTGAGTTTATTTTTGTGTGTGGTGTTAGGGAGTGTTCTACTTTCATTCTTTTACATGTAGCTGTCCAGTTTTCCCAGCACCGCTTATTAAAGAGGCTGTCTTTTCTCCACTGTATATCCTTGCCTCCTTTGTCATAGATTAGTTGACCATAGGTTCATGGGTTTATCTTTGGGCTTTCTATCCTCTTCCATTGATCTATATTTCTGTTTTTGTGCAGTACCGTACTGTCTTGATTACTGTATCTTTGTAGTATAGTCTGAAGTCAGGGAGTCTGATTCTTCCAGCTCCGTTTTTTTCCCTCAAGACTGCTTTGGCTATTCGGGGTCTTCTGTGTCTCCATACAAATTTTAAGATTTTTTGTTCTAGTTCTGTAAAAAATGCCATTGGTA
>NC_041224.1:45188417-45189243 GCF_002837175.3 Physeter macrocephalus
ATACCTTTCTAAGAATTTGTCCTTTTCTTCCAGGTTGTCCATTTTATTGGCATAGAGTTGCTTGTAGTAGTCTCTTATGATGCTTTGTATTTCTGTGGTGTCCGTTGTAACTTCTCCTTTTTCATTTCTAATTTTATTGATTTGGGTCTCTCCCTCTTTTTCTTGATGAGTCTGGCTAATGGTTTATTAATTTTGTTTATCTTCTCAAAGAACCAGCTTTTAGTTTTATTGATCTGTGCCATTGTTTTCTTTGTTTCTATTTCATTTATTTCTGCTCTGATTTTTATGATATCTTTCTTTCCACTAAGTTTGGATTTTGTTTGTTCTTCTTTCTCTAGTTCCTTTAGGTATAAGGTTAGATTGTTTATTTGAGATTTTTCTTGTTTCTTGAGATAGGATTTTATTGCTCTAAATTTCCCTGTTAGAACTGCTTTTGCTGCATCCCATAGGTTTTGGATCGTTGTGTTTTCATTGTAATTTGTCTCTAGGTATTTTATGATTTCCTCTTTGATTTCTTCAGTGATCTCTTGGTTATTTAGTAACGTATTGTTTAGCCGCCATGTGTTTGTGTTTTTTACATTTTATTCCCTGTAACTGATTTCTGATCTCATAGTGTGTGGTCAGAAAAGATGCTTGATATGATTTCAATTTTCTTAAATTTACCGAGGCTTGATTTGTGACCCAAGATGTGTTCTATCCTGGAGAATGTTCCGTGTGCACTTGAGAAGAAAGTGTAATCTACTCTTTTTGGATGGGATGTCCTATAAATATCAATTAAATCTATCTGGTCTGTTGTGTCATTTAAAGCTTCTGTTTCCTTATTAAT
>NC_041224.1:45189366-45190430 GCF_002837175.3 Physeter macrocephalus
AGTTGCCTTATGTATTGAGGTGCTCCTATGTTGGGTGCATATATATTTATAATTGTTATATCTTCTTTTTGGATTGATCCCTTGATCATTATGTAGTGTCCTTCCTTGTTTCTCTTAACAATCTTTATTTTAAAGTCTGCTTTATCTAATACGAGTATTGCTACTCCAGCTTTCTTTTGATTCCCATTTGCATGGAATATCTTTTTCCATACCCTCACTTTCAGTCTGTATGTGTCCCTAGGTCTGACGTGGGTCACTTGTAGACAGCATATATATGGGTCTTGTTTTTTTTTGTTTTTTTGTTTTTTTGGTTTTTTTTTTCTGTGGTACATGGGCCTCTCACTGTTGTGGCCTCTCCCATTGCGGAGCACAGGCTCCGGACGCGCAGGCCCAGCGGCCATGGCTCACGGGCCCAGCCGTTCCGCGGCATGTGAGATCCTCCCAGACCGGGGCGCAAACCCGGTTCCCCTGCATCGGCAGGCGGACGCGCAACCACTGCGCCACCAGGGAAGCCCGGGTCTTGTTTTTATATCCATTCAGTGAGCCTGTGTCTTTTGGTTGGAGCATTTAATCCATTCACATTTAAGGTAATTATCGATATGTATGTTCCTATTCCCATTTTCTTAATTGTTTTGGTTTTGTTATTGTAGGTCTTTTCCTTCTCTTGTGTTTCCTGCCTAGAGAAGTTCCTTTAGCATCTGTTTTAAAGCTGGTTTGGTGGTGCTAATTCTCTTAGCTTTTGCTTGTCTGTAAAGGTTTTAATTTCTCTTTTGAATCTGAAAGAGATCCTTGCCGGGTGGAGTAATCTTGGTTGTAGCTTTTTCCCTTTCATCACTTGAAATATGTCCTGCCAGTCCCTTCTGGCTTGCAGAGTTTCTGCTGAATGATCAGCTGTTAACCTTATGGGGATTCCCTTGTATGTTATTTGTTGTTTTTCCCTTGCTGCTTTTAATATTTTTTCTTTGTATTTAATTTTTGATAGTTTGATTAATATGTGTCTTGGCGTGTTTCTCCTTGGATTTATCCTGTATGGGACTCTCTGTGCTTCCTGGACTTGATTAACT
>NC_041224.1:45190676-45197891 GCF_002837175.3 Physeter macrocephalus
GTAGTTATTTCCACTATTTTATCTTCCCGGTCACTTAACTGTACTTCTGTTTCAGTTATTCTGCTATTGATTCCTTCTAGAGAATTTTTAATTTCATTTATTGTGTTGTTCATCATTGTTTGTTTGCTCTTTAGTTCTTCTAGGTTCTTGTTAAACATTTCTTGTATCTTCTCTGTTCTATTTTCAAGATTTTGGATCATCTTTACTATCATTACTTTGAATTCTTGTCCTGAACTCGGCTCTCCCACCTCAGAGGCACAGGCCTGACACCCAGCCGGAGCACCAAGGCCCTGTCAGCCACACGGCCAGATATGTGGGGAGTTTCTTGCCTTTTGGGAAGTCTGAGGTCTTCTGCCAGCATTCTGTAGGTTTTCTGTAGGAGTTGTTCCACATGTAGATGTATTTCTGATGTGTTTGTGGGGAGGAAGGTGATCTCCATGTCTTACTCCTCCGCCATCTTGAAGGTCTCCCCTTCAGTTGTTCTTAAATTTAAATATCTGTGACTCTGTCTTGATAAAAATAGTTGAGAGCCTTTTTCTTTAGGCTGTGATAGTGGTCAAAGCACTATTGTCCTTCCTTGCTGACATTCGGTTTACATGCCTTACTCTTTCTCAGTCAGTTTTATATCTCACCCTCTAAAATGACAATTATAAAATCATTGAGAGGAAAATGGTAAAGAAAACAGAAAATTCTACTGAACTTCTCATAGTCCATTAGGTATGTATTGAAATTGTGAAGAATCAAACTTGATTTGCCATTTATGAAAAATTAAACATGAACAGAATATATTGATCTACCTATGTGCATCTGTAATCCATTAGGTGATTTGCAAAAATGAAGGAATAGAGATGTCAGTAATCCAAAATGGAAAGTAATTGAACATGTGGTGGGGGGTATTCTAGAATTTCATTTGAAACAAAATCATTATATCTTGAAGCAGAGTGCTACTTTGTATTGTTTTACTGAGGTGTAATTAACATTCTATAAAATGCACATATCATTAGTGTCCACTTCAAGGAGTTTTGCCAATTTTGTACACTGTACTTCTACCAAAAGAGATAGAAAATATTTGTATCACCATAGAAACTACCCTCATGCCACTTTCCAGCCATTTCCCTCACCCACCCTCTGAAAGGTCACCACTTTCTTACTCTGTATTTCTGACACCGTAGGTTTGTTTTGCTTAATCTTGGACTTGACATAAATGGAGTCATACAGTAGTATGTGCTTTTTTGTGTCTGCCTCTTTCCTGTAACATGATGTTTCTGAGATTTATCTGTGTTGTGTGTATCAGTGGTTTGTTCTCTTTTATTGATGAATAGTATTCCATTGTATGAATATAACACAATTTGTTTAACTCATTTCTTCTTTTTTAAAAAATTTTATTTATTATTTATTTTTATCTGTGTTGGGTGTTTGTTGCTGTGTGCGGGCTTTCTCTAGTTGTGGTGAGTGGGGGCTACTCTTCGTAGCGGTGTGCAGCCTTCTCGCTGCGGTGGCTTCTCTTATTGCAGAGCACGGGCTCTACGCACGCGGGCTTCAGTAGTTGTGCCTCCTGGCTCTATAGTGCAGGCTCAGTAGTCGTGGTGCACAGGTTTAGTTGCTCCACGGCCTGTGGGATCTAACCGGACCAGGGCTCAAACCCGTGTCCCCCACATTGGCAGGCGGATTCTTAACCACTCTGCTCTCAGGGAAACCCTACACAATTTAAAAAAAATATTTGTTTATTTGGCCGCACCAGGTGTTAGTTGCGGCACGCGGGATCTTGGTTGCCTTGTGCAGGGTCTTTTGGTTGCGGCATGCAGGATCTTTAGTTGCTGCATGTGAACTGTTAGTTGCTGCATGTGGAATCTAGTTCCCTGACCAGGGATTGTACCAGGCCCCCTGCATTGGGAGCACAGAGTCTTAGCCACTGGGCCACCAGGGAAGTCCCCAGATTTTAATTTTTAATGTTGCCAAATTTTAGTGCTGTCAGCCTTTTTTATTTTAGCCATACTAGAGGTTGTAAAATGGTACCTCATTATGGTTTTAAGTTACATTTTCCTGACGATTAAGGACATTGAATGCTTTATCATGTGCTAATTAGCTATCCTTTATTTTCTTTTGTGAAGCATCTGTTCAAGTCTTTTGTCTATTTTTTTCATTGGGTGTTTCATCTTTTTATTGTTGTTTGCTGGAGTTCTTTATATATTCTGAGTACAGGTCTTTTGTCTGGTACGTGTGTTGGAGATTTTTTTTAACCTAGGCTTTGGCTTTTCTATTTATTTTCTTAATGATGTGATGAGCAGAAATTTTTTATGGAGTCATTTTATTAACTTTTAATTTTATGGTTAGTGTTTTTTATGCCAATCCCCAGGGTTGCAAATCTTTCTTTAAAAAAAGCTTTTCTTCTTTAAAGCTTTCTTTTTCTAGGTTTTACATTTTAGATCTTTGTTCCATCTCAGATTAATTTTTGTGTTATGATGGGAGGTAGGGGTTTAGGTTTATTTTCCTTTCATACAGATATCCAGTCGTTGCAGCAACATAGGTTAAACAATCTTTGTCATTAGATTGACTTGGCAACTTAATTGAAAATAAGCTGAGCTACTTTGTAATTTAGTTTTGCTTATATTGTCAGTTTCTTAAGAAGGGTCCTGGATCTTTAAAACAAACAAACAAACAATGCAACAACTTTTATGTACCTCTTCCATACTGCAGCTAGACTGAGATTGATCCAGGGCTAGTTACCATGTATTTCCTGATGGAGGTGCTAATAATGAATTTGAATTTTATTTTATTTATTTATTTTTTGGCCACACCGCGGGGCACGTGGGATGTTAGTTCCCAATCCCTGCACCCCCTGCAGTGGAAGCACAGAGTCTTAACCACTGGACCTCCAGGGAAGTCCCTAAGTTTTAATTTTAAATGGCTTTTCTGTGGGTTGAGTTAATGGAGCCGATCTCATTTCAGTAGAAGTTGCACCCTGAGCAAGCTATAGAGAGCTTAATATTTTCCTGTTTATTGACTTGGTCAAAATAGATGTAAATATATATATACATATAAAACCCATGCATTTTAGTTTTCATCTTTCTACTACACTACTCCAGTCCGATCCTTTTTGACACAGTTCCTGAATTTGTCTTGGAACAGTTTCTAAGGAGACAGGTTGGTTCTTTTTTTTTCCAGATTTTATTGACTGATAACACAATACAATGATAACATTTTTAAAAGAACGTCACCTTAACCATATTACTCTAATGTAACTGTTTCATTTTTCCTCATTTCCTTCCAGGCTTTGTTCATTCACACACATATTTTTGTGTGGTTGAAATCATAGTGTACGTGTCCGTTTCTGTGGTAACCAGTGGACATCATGTTCTGTATGTGGGTCACCCTTGTTAGTAAAGATATATAAAGCTGGAGATGGAGATGAGACCACTAGGGGACTTAGCAGTGGGAAATCTTGAATCCAAAGCTTAATTAAAATTGAAGTAGAACAAAATTAAGATTTTCAAAGACAGGGTTACCCTTCCATGGAAATGCAGGACAACTTTGGTTTCCTTATTCTCTCTCTCTCTTTTTAATGTATAACAGCTTTATTGAAATATAATTCACATATACAATTCACCCATTTAAAGCATACAAGACAATGGATTTCAGTATATTCACAGAGTTGTGCAACCATCACCACAGTTCATTTTGGAACATTTTCATCACACCAAAAAGAAACCCCTGGGACTTCCCTGACAGTCCAGTGGTTAAGACTCCAAGCTCCCAATGTAGGGGGCGTGGGTTTGATCCCTGGTCGGGGAACTAAGATCCCACGTGCCGCATGCTGTGGCCAAATAAATAAATATCAATAAATTAAAAGAAAAGAAAAGAACCCCCTTGACCATTAGTAGTCACTACCTACTTCCTCCCAACACGCCTAGCCATAGGCAACCATTCTGCTTTTTGTCTCTATGAATTTGCCTATTCTGGACATTTCATATAAATGGAATCATACAATGTATAGTCTTTTGTGACGGGCCTCTTTCACCATTATACTCTTAATAGTTTGCTTTGAGAATCGTATTACAAGGTAGGTTCCTCCACAGATGTGTACACTTTTTGACCTGTAGAGAGATACACTCCCTTGGGTACATATGCTGAAACATTTACACCTACTCACTAAGGGAGGAACACAAACACACCAAGATGAACTTACAAACTAAGGTAACTGATACATGGAGATAACCTTTTACAAATAAACAGTTTCATATCTGGGCATATCTAAGCACTAATATCACTACACGTACACACATGTGAACACAACTCCTGAAGCATATGTGAGAAAATGGGTGAGAATACGATAAACCGGGAGGAAAAGAGGCCTGAGTGGACAAGAGTGAATGAGAGTGTGATGCCAAGTTCTGTTTATTTCAAAGTGTATTCTCCTGGTGTTTAAAACACTTTCTAGAGCTTTTCATCTTTTAAACCAGTAGCAATAGTCTGTTATGTTTGTATTATTTAATATGTATATAGACTTGTAGGAAAGATTGTTGTAATTAGCTTATTATATAGCAGTCCTTTTGAGCAGGATGTTATTCATTGTAAAGTAGGGGATTTGCACATGGAAAAGTATAACCAACAAAATATTTTAGTTCCCTGGGTGTGGTGTTATCATTTTAATGAGGAGTTGTTAAGGAATATTTCCTTGATATGCATACCAGTGAAAAGAGGATACACTGTAATGTATACAAACGTATACATTATAAGTCTGACATCTTCAGGCAGCCCTTACCCTGGAGCAAGCATGGCAAGATTTGATATAACCCCAGGATTTATTTTTGTTAATGGTGGGAGATTATTAACCCAAGTTAGTATTCTTAAAGAACTGTTCCTTTTTTTTCTTTTTTTTTCTTTCTTTTGTCTTTAATGGCTACTGGGATACTTGCTTGGCTTGAGGGTGGGATTAGGGGGTGGGGTGGGTTGGGAGGGGTGGGGAGATGGGGAAGAAAGTTTAATTTGATTGGGAAATATCAATAAATGATTATTTTAAAGTCAGGCCCCCCTTTTTTTCCACTCATTTGTCCCAAAGATCTACAGTTTCTTAGAGAAAATCACAGAACCATACACAGAAATGGACCTCGACAGATTTGCACATTTTTATCTCTGCAAAGCCTTCTGTGCAGCTCCGCCCTTCTGTCAGCTATCAGCACACCCTCTACACCTGCTTTTTCTTTGCCACTTTTCTGGAGCCGCCATTACTCCTCCTCGTCAAATGATCTCACTTTGTACTCTCCTAAGATATCAGACGACATCGCAAGTGAACTGCTGGATATAGTTTGCTCCCCACCACAGGACAGCCCTCGTCACTGCATTCAGCTTCTTAGTTAGCCTTCCCATCTGCCGTATCCTCTTTTCTATCTTTTCCCACTGCCAGATAGGAATTCAGGCTTATAACTCCTTTTGAATGGGATACCTGGGGATTCTCTTCAAAGAAATGTTCTAACTGGTCCCTGAAAGATGTGAAAGGATTTGAACATGAAAAGAGGTAGAAAAGGATATTTCAGGTTTAATGAACAGTGTAGTCCGAGGGCCGGAGGCGGAAGAGCATGTATTTACTTCTTCGGCTATGATACAGGGTGTGTGAAGGTCATGCCTTCCCCTTGACTTTTCTTCCTTTTTTCCCTGGCTCCCTTCCCATCCTCCTTCCACCCCTTTTTAGCATGTACTTTGATGTCTTTGCTTCTCCTCCCCACTTCTATCTGGCTAAATCTATCCTTCCCTGACCACCCATAGCGATCTCTGAACTTCTGTATCACTAATTGCCAGTACCATTCTTTTGTCAGTTAAATATGTATTGCCTTGATTTAAAAAGGAAAAAAAAAGCTTATATGCATGTCTCATTTTCCCAAATAGAGTTTATTAATCAAGGTTCTTAGGTCTCAGGGAACACCACCCACTTAAGCTAGGCTACTAGAAGATATGGCAGCAGGGCTGGGAGTTGTAGTGGGTTTTTACCCTGTTATGGCAGCTGTGCTCCTTGAAATGAGCTACAGCTGGGACCCAGAGCAGGCACTTGGAAAGTCCCTGTCCTTTCTCCCTCTGACTGCAGTTTTGCATGGACTGTCTTCGGCTTCTTTCTGTGCCTCTGCTTCATTCCAGAACAGTAATTTGGATTTTAAAAAATACTGTGCATAACACTATTATCTATCGATTACTGAGTTTCTTGGCATCCTCTTAAATCTTGCACCTGAGGCAAATGCCCCAGCGCTGCTCCATTCTCTCCTTTATAGACTGGCTTTCTCTACTCTCTCTTGCTTTCTTTCTCTCTTCTGCCTTCACCTTAGCTTCAGCTTAAATGTGACTTTAGCTTGCTGTGATGCTGCCTCCAGACTGGATGATATATGATCTCTCGGCTTAGGTTTTGTTTCTCAGCTTTCCAAATTCCTGGAGAAAAACTGGATTTGATCTATCTTGCTTGGGCTAGGGGTACTACTGCCTGCACCGAGTATCTGTGAGGGAGGGGCATTGTTATGGTTGTGTACTTCACAGGGCCTGGGGTTAGGGTCCCAGAGAAGGGGGTTTAGGGTTGGTCATCCCCAAACATGCTTACTTTAGTACCACAGGTCAGAGGGAAGTGACCATGTCATTGTTTTTGTATCTGCACTGCATCTGGCAGATTAACAGCTAAGAAGTGGGTGTGCCTCTTTAGTATTTATTTATTGCTATGACTCCCTGACCATTTGACCATTAGGATTACCTTTTGGGCATAACAGGCTAATCAGAGAAATACTTTTAAAATAAATTTATTTATTTATTTAGGCTGCATTGGGTCTTTGTTGCTGCACGTGGGCTTTCTCTAGTTGCGGCGAGCGAGGGCTACTCTTCGTTGTGGTTCATGGGCTTCTCACTGCCGTGGCTTCTCTTGTTGCGGAGCCCGGGCTCTAGGCATGCGAGCTTCAGTACCTGTGGTGCGCGGGCTCAGTAGTTGTGGTTTACGGGCTTAGTTGCTCAGCAGCATGTGGGATCCTCCCGGACCAGGGATCGAACCCTTGTCCCCTGCATTGGCAGGCAGATTCTATTTTTTTTTACTCTTTATTTATTTATTTTTAACATCTTTATTGGAGTATAATTGCTTTACAATGGTGTGTTGGTTTCTGCTTTACAACAAAGTGAATCAGTTATACATATGTTCCCATATCTCTTCCCTCTTGCGTCTCCCTCCCTCCCACCCTCCCTATCCCACCC
>NC_041224.1:45199355-45235272 GCF_002837175.3 Physeter macrocephalus
TTTTGTTGCAATGATAAATGGGAGTGTTTTCTTAATTTCACTCTCAGATTTTTCATCATTAGTGTATAAGAATACCAGAGATTTCTGTGCATTAATTTTGTATCCTGGCAGGCAGATTCTTAACCACTGGACCACCAGGGAAGTCCCAGAGATATTTTTAATATTGAAAATGTTACCAAAATTTGTTTTATCATCATTTGAAAGATTTCTAATTTTAGAGCAAATTAACTATTTTTTAAACATTTTTGAAATTTATTTTCTAGTTCAGAAAGAATAGAGGAGTAGAATATTGATAATCAATTAAATAAAAAGTGATAATAAGTCTTTACAGACTCTGCCCCCCAGCCCTATTAGTGTATGGTAAAATCAGGTACTCCCATCATTGATCTCAAATCTTATTGAGTCCCACCCCCTTATTTTTTTGTTAAATACTTAGTATTTGCTATGTTGCAGGCAATATGTTGGGCTGATAATATAAAAATAAGTGCCTGGGGACTTCCCTGGTTGCACAGTGGATAAGACTCCATGCTCCCAATGCAGGGTCCCTGGGTTTGAACCCTGGTCAGGGAGCTAGATCCCACATGCATGCCACAACTAAGAGTTCGCATGCCACAACTAAGGAGCCCGCCTGCCTCAACTAAGACCTGGTGCAACCAAATAAATAAATACTAAAAAAAAAATAAAATAAAAAAATAAATTCCTCTCCTTAAAGGGCTCACAGTCTATGAAGAAGATATGTATTAAGCAACTGATTATGATGAGATAAGTGTTGATAGAAGTGTAGGCAAAGTGGTGACTTAACACCTCTCTTCTTCTGTTGCTTTCTTTGTACATTCGTCGTCTCTCATTTTTTTATATTCCCTTTTTTTAGTCTTCATTGCTCTCACCCAATCTTTGCAATTAATTGTCTGGATTATATGGATCTCAGTATGGTAATAGCTCATTTACCTAGTATGAAATAATGAAATATTCTTTAAAAATGAATTTTGAAGATAATGACTTTATTGGCTAAAATTTATTGAACTCTTGCTCTGTGTCAAAAGTGTTCTAATTGATTTATATGCATTCATTTAATGAATTAATGTATCAGCCCCATGAGATAGGTACTGTTATTATTCTCATTTTAAAAACAGAGAGACAAAATGTAGTTTACTATCTTGCCTAAGATTACAAAGTGAAATATCTGTAAGAAGATTGAGATCTTTTTTAAAAATCTATTTTAAATGTCATTTTTGGTAAAATGTATTATAAAGCTTTTCCTGGTCTTCTTAAATGAAGTTCTTCAAACTTAATTTAACCAAGATGATTTGGAGGATATAGAATTTTGAATTCATTGTGTGCATCAGGTATTATTCTGTGCTACTGAATTGCCTTCTGAGGTTGTTGCAGTTCATTGGACTGTTGGTAATTACATTAAATTGTCCCACACTTTAGTGCTTTAGTTACTTTATAGTTTTTCCTTTGCTTTTGCCTCCAGCTGTGGCTTCTTAATTACCAGTTACTGTCATATCAGTAACTTGCTTCTGTTAATGTGGTGTGTAGTAACATAAAAGTAAAAGCATGGTAGAAAGTAAGTATTTTATAGAGGCAGTATGATATAGTATAAAAAGCATGGATTTTAGGGTCAGGTTCAAATCTCACATCTACTGTTGCAAAAGAAGTTATAAATCCTTGGGCAGGCTCTTTATTCTGAGCCTTAGTTTCATCATTTATGAAATGGGGATAGCAATATTTTGCAGAGTTTTTATGAGGAAATGTATTTGGTAAAGTAAATACCCGGTAAATAATAGGTATGCAAATAAAAATTGATCCCTTTATTTTTCTCTTCATTATGTTGGAATGTGGCATATGGCCTCTTTGTTAATCTGAGAAACTCAGGTAAATGAAAGAAACTTGTTTCTAAGATGTAAGAAGGATGTAGACATTTTTATTCTATCACTTAAAAATATTAGTTTACAGTTGGTGTCATAAGCATTAATTTGAGTATTACCCTAAACTTCTGTTTTGGGTCCTTGTACTAAGCTCTCAGTAACCTCCTCTCCTTCTCTGCATTAAATTAAGTTGCCTTTACTTCTTTCTTGGTGGCTTTCTTGATTTTCCTTGTTTGCTATTAAAGGAAAAATGTCCTTTAGCCCTTTTCAAAAGAACCTATGCCAAGGCAGACCTTATGACACTGGGGGCAATAAACCAAGCTTCTTGGCCAATAACAGTGACTTCTGAGACTTCCTTTTTTTCATCAGTTCTGCTTTTGTCAGCTATCTCCAGCTTAAATATGAATTTGTTTTTCTTTCTAGCCCCACCCCCTTCCATTTCTCCCTTCTCAGAAACTATCCACATTAGCTGTATGGTTGTTATTTCACTAGTTTTATACGGTTTGGTTTTTATTGTGTGTGTATATGTATTTCTCAAAGGCTGTATTTTGGTAATTATTATTATTTATAGGGAACTCTTCTATCTTAATATGATAAAAAATTTGGC
This sequence comes from Physeter macrocephalus, assembly GCF_002837175.3. Taxonomy (NCBI): domain Eukaryota; kingdom Metazoa; phylum Chordata; class Mammalia; order Artiodactyla; family Physeteridae; genus Physeter; species Physeter macrocephalus. Next base: position 45,201,834 of record NC_041224.1, read on the forward strand.
ACCAGAGGTTTTGCCTTCTGTCTTGAAATTCCAGTAAAAACCTGTGATACCCTCTCCTTACTGGACTGTCAGATGCTTCACCACATGCAAGTTACCCAGCTCAAGTCACCAGAAAAAGTTTTTGAACAATTTTACTGAGGCATAATTTACATATCATAAAATTCATCCTTTTTAAGTGTACAATTCATTAATAGCAAATAACATTTTCCTATCAAAAACTCTTCAGTGCTGTCTTTAGTCTATAAGAGGATAGTCCTCTTTTTGTTCCCAAGGTCATTTATGGTGGGTTGTGTGGTCTTGCTCCTGGCTGCCATGTGGTTACATATATGTACCCCATCTGTTGGTTATTGCTTCTGTTATTCACTCTGGATATCATAGTACTTCATTAACAGTGAGGTTCTCTATAGTTGGGACACTGAGTCAAAGTGGTGGGACACTACCATTTTGTTGAAGAATGGCTCCTTTTTGGCATTAACTGAGGGAACTCATTCTCTCATCTTAGGTATTCTCCACCTGATGAGAATTATACCCTAACTCCAGGGCCTTCCAAATCTCTCTGATTGGTTCTGTATTCCCCACTTCCCCCTTGAGACATCAAGACACATTATGTAAATTTAGGCATGTGCCTCTCCAAACATAACTGCTTCTCCATGTTACTCTGAAAATTAATTCAATAATTGCTATAGCAAACTTGGTATGTCCCTAGTCCCCTGAAATTGATTAGGGTAAAACGAGTGGTATCCCTAAAAGTCACAAGTGTGCTATTTCTCCAAAGGTGTATATGAAATACTTCACCGTGTAGGAGTGAGGCATGGTCCATTGGGGGGCATGCATTCATAGCAGGCGGGGCACCGGACACCTGAATCAATGGCAAGTATTGGGGCTAAATGTTGTGGTGCATCCTGAGTGTTGTTGACCTTCAGAGTGGGAAAGAGGTCAAGTAGGGTTGGAGGAGCTAAGAAAGGCTTTGGAGAAGATGGACTTGAGCTAGTCTTTGAAGGGTATGCAAGTTTGGATAGGATGGAGAAGTGAAATTTGGGGTTGGCGTAGGGAGGATTGTTGAAGAGAAGTGAAGACCATATTGGGAAACAAATGAGGCAAAAAGTTGAAAGTGAACTTAGGATATTTGTGAGACCCTGAGGAAACCAGCCTGATTAGAGCTGAGGATTCCTAGTAATTCATGGTGAAAGTAGGAAAGTGGAGTTTTATCAAAATCACAGGAGAAACTGTCAAAATACAAGCACCTAACAAATAAGAAAAAAATTATTAGCAAAGGAATGAAATGTGAAAGCAGTGTTTCAGGAAGCATAGTCAGGTGACTGTGATCAAGATCGTTAGAGCAGGAAGGCAAGAGCTTAGTCAGGCAAGGAGTTTGCTTGCCCCTAGGGGGAAGGGCTTGGTAAAGCATTGTTTTTTACTTCCTTTCTTTATGAGACTCCAGAAATTTCCCTAGGTACTGGAACTGTTCCTGGGAAGGGGCAGGGTCCAGAAACACAAGGCTTTGAAGGCCTGCACAGAACTTCAGAAAAGTTATTTCTCTTGATGTTTCCTTAGGGAAGAGGAATAAAACACCCCAAAACTGGCCCCATCCCAGTTTCAGAGTCTCCGTTATATAGGGCCTTTGGGCCCAAGCTGTGGAGCTTTGGAGAATATATAATTATATATCTCTTTAAATGATTATTATTTTTATTTATTTTTTTTTTTTGTGGTATGCGGGCCTCCCTCTGCTGCGGCCTCTCCCATTGCGGAGCACAGGCTCCGGACGCGCAGGCTCAGCGGCCATGGCTCACGGGCCCAGCCGCTCCGCGGCATGTGGGATCCTCCCAGACCGGGGCGCGAACCCAGTTGCCCTGCATCGGCAGGCGGACGCGCAACCACTGCGCCACCAGGGAAGCCCCTAAATGATTCTTACTATTGGTCTCATAGATTGTTAGGTTTTTTTCCCCTTAATTAATGTTCTGAAATTCTTTTAATAGGACTCTCTAATGGCTGATGCTTTTCGTTGTTTTGCTTTTCCACCAAAGCACTTTTTGCTATTACCTGGGGGTGGCATGCATAAAGTCAGAGGCAATATTTGTTACTGTTTTTTCATACAGCAACAAAATGCAACAAATGATTTATTATTTAAATTAAAAATAAAATAAATGCACATGATACAAAACTCAAAAGTGACCACTGGATATCTGGTGAACACTCTCCCTGTATCTTTAGCTCTCTAGTTTGTCTCTGGTTCTTGTGGATCTTTCCAGAGTTATTCCCAAGGCACTTATTTTTAAAAGTTGAGTGATCTTAGATTTTTAGATTTGGAAGGACCATAGGGGTCATTTGTCAACCGTTAGTGTTTCTTGTGGTATAGAGAAAAGTGGGCCAGATTTGAGGAATGGACATGGATGAATTAATGGGGTTGAGTGACTCCTCTAAAATTTCTTATAACATCACCATCTGAAACTAAAGCCTTTATGAAGCCTGTTTCCCAAAGGTCTCTTTCCTAAATTCCAAATCTATTTTTCCAATCTATTTTCCTTGTTCTAAAGTCTTTTTCCTAATATCTTCCAGTACTGTCCTACTCTTGATTGTCTTGGATTTAATATTTAATTAAAATAGAGTCAGTAGTTAGATACTTTTAAATTTATTTTAAAAAAAGAACAAGACAGAAGTGCATGTGCTGCTTTATACTTCAGTAGTTTTACTATATTACTAAAATTTATATTTAATTTTGTGATTAAAATTCTTTTGCATTCGTTCTTATGATTTATGATGTATTGGGAATTCATGTTTTCATAGAAACAGTTCTAATTTTATTATGGGAAAATAGGAAATGATCTGTAGAAATTTGCTTTATTTGGCAACTTTCAAGAAAGCATTTATTGGGCTTCCCTGGTGGCGCAGTGGTTGAGAATCCGCCTGCCGATGCAGGGGACACGGGTTCGTGCCCCGGTCCGGGAGGATCCCACATGCCACAGAGCGGCTGGGCCCATGAGCCATGGCTGCTGAGCCTGTGCGTCCGGAGCCTGTGCTCCGCAACGGGAGAGGCCACAACAGTGAGAGGCCCGCGTATCACCAAAAAAAAAAAGAAAGCATTTATTAATATGGTCATTCCACTTTAACTTCTTTTTCTCTAGTACATAACAACATAGGCCCATGTTTGACTTCATTACTTACTTTTTTTTTTTTTTTTTAACTTACTTTTTTTCATTGTTTAATCTGTTCTGGTTTTTCAAGTCACTTTCCTAAAGTATTTCACTTTATTGTTTTTGTGCTTACCTAGCATGATTCAGCTCTCATATTTTTCCTTTCTACTTATACATTGTTCATGTTGGCAAGTTTGAGTTAGTGTTTCCTTAAGATCATAGACATTAGAGCTACAAGAGACCTGAGGACATTGAGCCTGGGAATGAAGTGAATAGGCTTCATCCTTTTGCCACTTCTCATCTGTTGATAGTGGCTGCCTAAAGACTGAGGCAGAATTTACCCTGACTGGGGAAAAGGCTGTTTTATTTCCCATGTCTGGACCTGGAGAGGTCTACTGTCAGAACTAGGACATATCTTGGTTATTCCTCATCTAGCCCAGAAAACTGAGGAATGATGTAACTTGCTCAAAGTCACAGAGCCCTTAAGTCCATGGATCTACTGACCCCCAATGCTAGGAGCTAAGTGCTAGGCCTTTTTCTCCCTAAGAATTCTGGATTTCTTTCTGGATTTTTTGGTTTGTTTTTGTTTTCCCTCCTCGAGTGATAATTGAATTCTATTAAGTACATCAACTTGTCACAGTTTGTTGTATCTTCAGGAAAGACTCAGAAGTATTCAGCAGGCAGTTTAAAAATAGGCTTTTCCTTATTCTAGGAAAGAAAGGGAGCTTGAGTTACATAATCTAGCTAAAACTGAGAACTTTCTTTTCACTTTTTTTTTTAGTATAAATTTATTTATTTGTTTGTTTGTTTTTGGCTGCGTTGGGTCCTCGTTGCTGCGCACAGGCCCTCTCCAGTGGCAGCAAGTGGGGGCTACTCTTCGCTGCGGTGGGCGGGCTTCTCATTGTGAGTGGCCTTCCTTGTTGCAGAGCATGGGCTCTAGGCACATGGGCTTCAGTAATTGTGGCACACGGGCTCAGTAGTTGTGGCTCGTGGGTTCCAGAGCGCAGGCTTAGCAGTTGCGGCACACGGGCCCAGTTGCTCCACGGCATGTGGGATCCTCCCAGACCACGGCTCGAACCCGCGTCCCCTGCATTGGCAGGCAGACTCCCAACCACTGTGCCTTCAGGGAAGTCCCAGCAGGCAGATTCTTAACCAGTGTGCCACCAGGGAAGTCCTCACTTATTTTTAAGACTGAAAGTTTTCCCATTAAACTTTTAAAACTTATCCTCATTACTATCCAACCAGACCCACCCTCCCAAAAAGGGGGGAAAAGTAGAATTTTATGAGCAAGAGTGAATTTTATTAGAGTGAGATTGTTGGTTCAAAACAAAATCTGGTCTAGAAGGATTAAAACACTAGCAGAATGAGACAGGATAGGGAGGTCCTTTAATAACGTTTAACTTTCGACATTTATCAACTGTACTATTGGACATTTTGGCCAAGACCATGCATTATTTTGCAATTACGAATACAGGTAACACAATACACAAGACAAATAACAATAGTAGCTATATTCTGTGTGTATGTTAGTATTTATTTTATGATCATTGATTTGGGAAAACTTCATATTAAAAAATGTATATTTTCTCTGACATATTCTACATCTTATGGGCTTATTTTGGTGGTTTAGAATAGTTCTGGTAATTCCTTAGAGCACTTTGTCCCATGTATTACCAAAACCTTAACTTTTTTAAGACTCTAGAATGCTGGGACAGCTTTCACACAAAATATTTTGATGCCTTATTAACTGTTAACCAGCAGGTCTGCAAGTATTGCCAACAACAGTTATGTACATCTTCATCAAGTCATGTTTTGTTGAGAATAGTTGATTTCTCCCAGGATAGTTTCCTCATTTGGAGGTATATTTTTCTATGTAAACACATTTTCAGTTGAACAGTGATGTACTTCTTAATCCTTTTTTGTGGCACAATTATTGATACACAGCGTTGCTAGAGGATAGGGTTCTGCATACCCATGGATGTAAAAAGGGAGTGGAGAAGAGAAGACACATGCCAGTGAAGGGTTCTTTTCAGTGTGCCACCTGGGCTGTACTCTTATGATGGAAGGTGGCAAGAGAAGGTGTGAGGGAGAATCAGATTTACTTTCACTATATGCCCAGCTTTGCTGATCACCAGTTTTGCATATTGAGAGAGCACAACAGTGTATCCAAAGAAAACTTTAAAGTGTTGAGATTGAATCTGCATTTAACATTACATCTACAGTTGAATATTACAGTCTCTGTGCCCTATTTTTGCCATGTCTTTGATTCTTATAATCTTTTAAATTCCAGTTTGAGAAACACTTATAAAGTGGCGAGAGAGAACAACAATCTGTTTTTACAATTTTCTGAAATTCTTTTCCTCTCCTTCCCGTGGTCCCTTTCCTCTCCCTATGTCCTGCCCACCTCCGGTCCAATGTCTCCCTTCCCCAGGACAGCACATTAAATGTAATAGGCACTTAATAAATATATACAAATACATGTTGATCTGAAGCTGGGGAAATTGGTAAGGTTGAAAAGAGTTTTTCAGCATGAAGGAAAAAATCTGTTTTGAAGCCCAGGAAATTCAGAAGGGTGAAACTGAGGAAAGACGTTGCCGTTCACCTTTTGTTCACTGCATAAAACGCAACTTGATCTCAGCATGATTTCTTTAAGATCTAGCCTAGTTTATTTTAGGATTTTGTATATAGTTTTACTAACTCGGTGTATCAAGAAAATTCTTGCAAGAGGAAGAATGAGTCATAGCGATACTTCCCTTGGTAGAGAAAGAGAAAGAAAACCCTCAGTCTCTCCATTATATATTTGGAATGGATTCAGCATTTTGATTGATGGCTGAGCACTGATAAGTTTTTCTTGCAAGCCACCTCATGTCATATTGGATTTTGTCCACAGTATAACTGGTAGAAGAATCTTTTAGGTTAACCAGCAGAGATAAAGAGTTCTGTAACCTGATTATCCTGAGAGACTTGTTTATGATATCATATCATTCCTATTTTAAGATTTTTTTGAGTTTGTAATAACTTTTAGAAAAGCTTGAGCATTTCCTCCTCTGCCCAATCTATTAAACAAACAAACCAAAAAGACTGGAAAACATTTGGTACTGAGAAACGGGTGTGTTAAGGGTGTGGCTGGTGTGGCATTCATCCCAGCACAGAGTGGGTTCCTCTCTGACCTTGCCTTGTACCTCTGTTGCTGCAACTCCACAATGAATAAATAGAGAGGAGGTGGGCTACGACTGGGAGCTGGTTTGGCTGCTTTGAGCCAGAAAAGGAAATGGGGGTAATCACATGGGAGCCACAAAGTCTCTCCGTAGAGTCTTGTTGAAAGATTGTTTTTGAAGTGCTATGAGTAACCTATGAAATATTTCTCCTAATAGTCACAGAAATGACCTTGCTGCTTTCTACTTGAAGGTTGCCCTCAGTAACCTGCTTCCAATTAAATCTCTTCTCTGTTCTGGCCCTAACAAGTTTTTCCGGACTGCCCTCAGACTTCAGACTTTATTTTCTTTCCTTGTGCTTTTGGGATCTACAGATCTCATTTAAAAAAAATTGAGACGGCATCAGTTGCAGTGACAGGAAAGACGGGGCTGCTTAGCTAATCTCATACTTAGTGAAGATTGGTAAGTTTCCATGGAACTTTTACACAGAATAATCAACCACCAGTTTCTCAAACTTCTGTGTGCTGAGCACCTACCTCACTCAGATGTGCCCACATCTGGGTCAACCATAGCATCCTAAGAACTCCGCAAAAATCATTACTTAATGCACTGCCTTTTACACTTCATTGTATAGAAGAGGCAGTGAACAGAACAGAAGGATAGATTTAGCATCCAACTTATTTCCTTTAAAAATGTCTTATTTACTACAAAAGTAATATACATAATATACAACTAAAATAAAATGGTTTTTATTTTTTAGAAGGTAAATACTGTGTGCATAGTGCTTTGGATGCAGTGAGCACTAAGTACATTTTTTGGTTATAATTAGTGTTATCTAGAATCATAAGCTCATAAAAAGGAAATGACCTTATGAGACTCTTAAACTCCCTTGCAGTTGAGGAATCTGCTGCACAATATCCCAGACAGATATTCATACTCAGCCTGTGCTTTAGCAATGCCAGGAATTAAATAGATGACTTTCTTTACTCCAGCCTTCTCCATCAAAGAGAATGTTCCTCAGACCAGCAGAGATGAAACTAAAGGCCGACATTAAATGGGACAACATTTAGATGCTTTAAATGTTAAAATCTCCAGGTAGAGATAACTTATTTTATTTTATAAGTATTTTTTGCGTGTTTATTTTATTATTTTATTTTTTTGGCTGCAACATAATACATGTGAGATTCATTCATGTTTTTGCACATAATCATAGTTGCTCTTTAATGTAGAATTGTCTTTTATAACTGTACCACAGTTCATTTGTGTATTCTCCTGATAATGGACATTTGGCTCATTTTCTGTTAGTTTGGAGATATTATGAGTAAAGCTGCAGTGAACATTTTTGTACATCTTATTTTATTAACACAAACACTATTTCTCTTGGGTAGATAGCTAGGAGTGAAATTGCTACACCATTGTGGTATGAGTATGTTTAGTTTTAGTAGATACTACCAAATATTTTTCCGAAGTGGTTGAATCAATTTGCACTCCATTAGCAAATTATGAGTATCAGTTGCTCCACATCCTTGTCTACACTTGGTATTGTCATTCTTTTTCATTTTAGCCATGCTGGTAGGTATATGTATTTTTATTTTTAAAAAGAGAAGTTATGAAGAAAAAAAAAGCCAGGCCATCTCAGCAATTTAATATGAGAAACTTAAAAGTACAGAGTTAGGCAGCTCAGTCGAGTGTTAACTTTCCTATTCTTAGCTTAATTTATTTACTTCTTAATAAATAAGCCTCGATTTAGTTCTTAAACAACTTCTTAACTTAGATCTGATCTAGGAAGAAACATCATAAACAAAGCTACTGTCATATAAAGGTAAGAGGTTAGTGTTTCAATAATCTTGAATGACTCCAGGTTAACTTAAGTGACTTTATTTACACTTAGCCTTGAAATTAGATATATCTACTGTTTTTTAGTACTTGGCATGTGCCATGATCTATTCTCTGTTGAGGATGTAGTAGTGAACAAAAAGAGTCTCTGATTGAATATAGTTTAGATTTTAGTGACAAGATATAGATGATGAATCAATAAATATATAGCATGTCAGATAATAATATAGAGGGAAATACAGGGTAAGAAAATAGAGATTGCCTAGTGCAGTAGTGGAGGGGCCTGAGGGAGTTGATATTTTGTATATAATGGACAGGAAAGTCCTCTCTAAGCAATTGATATTTAAGCAGAGATCTTAAAGAAGTGAGGGAACAGGTCATTTAGCTGTTTCAGGGAAGAGTTTTCCAGGTAGAAGGAACATCAAGTGCAAAAGCCCTCAGGCAGGAGTATGCCTGGTTTGTTGGAGGAAGAGCAAGAAGATCAGTGTTGCTGAAGTGCTGTGAGCAAAGTGGAGAATGGTTGGAGATGAGTTGAGGCTTAGTGGGGTAGGGGGATTGTGTACGGCCTTGTGGACCATTGTAAAGCCATTTGGCTTTTATTCTGATTGAGATGAGATACCATTAGAAGATTGTGAGTAGCAGAAGTAATGGAATCTGGCCAGAACACACAAGAAACTGTACACAAATAGACACTTTATTTGTAGTAGTCAAGAACTGTCTTTTGGGCTTCCCTGGTGGCGCAGTGGTTGAGAGTCCGCCTGCCGATGTAGGGGACGCGGGTTCGTGCCCCGGTCTGGGAAGATCCCACATGCTGCGGAGCAGCTGGGCCCATGAGCCATGGCTGCTGAGCCTGCGCGTCCAGAGCCTGTGCTCCGCAATGGGAGAGGCCACAACAGTGAGAGGCCCGCGTACTGCAAAAAAAAAAAAAAAAAAAAGTGAACTATCGATACACAGCAACTTGGACGAATCTTTAGGAATTTATGCTTAATGATCCCTGAGGTTACATATTGTATGATTCTAGGTATATAGCATTTTTTAAATGACTTAATTTTAGAAATGGAGGGCAGATAAGTTGTTTGCCAGGGTTTAGAGAAGGAGATGGGTGTGGTTATAAAAGGACAACATGGGGAATCTTTGTGGTGTTGAAACTGTTCAGTATATCGACTGTAGTGGTGGATACACAAATCTAAAAGGTGATAAAATTGTATGGAACATACTATACACACATATACACAAATATGAGTACAAGTAAAACTGGAGAAATCAGGATAAGATCAGTGGACTATATCAATGTCAATATGCTCATTGTGATGTACTATAGTTTTGCAAAATGTTGCCATCAGGGGGAACTGGACAACGTGTTCAAGGGATCCCTCTGTGTTGTTTCTTACAACTGCATATGAATCTATAACTATCTCAATAAAAATTTCAGTTAAAAAGAATAAGATAGCTCTGGTACCTTTGCAGAAAACAGACTATAGACTATATGGGTATTAGAGTGGGAGGAGCAGCCCCAGTTAGGAGGAGATTGCAGTGGTCCAGGAAAGAGATGTTGATGACTTGGAACAGAGTGGAAGCAGTGGAGATGGTAAGTCCATGATGTTTTAAAGATAGAGCCAAATGTTTGATGGATCAGATGCGGAGTATGAGAGAAGTCAAAGTTAACTCCAAAATTTGTGGACTGAGCAGCTAAAAGAATGGAGTTGCTGTTTATTAAATGATGAAAACATGGCAAGAGCAGGTCTGGGGGAGAAAATTAAGAGTCTGTTTTGTTCATTCACATTGAATGATACCTGTTAGCCATCCAAGTAGAGATGTACATCAGAATGATGTACAGTTCTATATATAATTTATAAAATGTAATAATATACTATAGGTAATTAATAAAATATTTTAAAATTAAAAAAGAATTGACAGCTGGATTTGGCACCATGCAGGTCATTGCTGACAAGGTCAGTTTGGGTGGAGTAAGTGCTGGGAACAAAAGCCAAATTGGAAAAGGTATAAGAGAATAAGAGGGAGGGAACTTGGGGTGCCAAAAAAAGTTCTTTCAAGGAATTCTGCTATAAAGAGGAGCCAAGAGATTGTTGGGAGGGGGATGCGAAGTGTCTGGAGGGGGATATGAAGTCAAAGGAATGTTAGTTTTTGATTTGGGAGGTATGTTACCGTCTGTATGCTGACGGGCATGATCCTGCAGAAGAAGGGCCCAATTATTGAAGTGATCTTGTGTAAATGAGCATGGATGGGATTTGGTCCCAGGCTGTGGGATTGGCCTTAGATGAGAGTCTGGACAGTTTATCTATAAAAACAAGAGAGAAGATAGAGTATATGGGTACAAATTTAGGTCGGTGGGTAGATGTAGCAGTGGGAGCTTAGTTATCCTTTTACGATTGCTTCTATATTGTCAGTGAAATATTAAGGTAGGGTCTTCATCTGAGAGTGATAGATAAGAAATATTAAAGGTCTGAGGGAAAAGAAAAAGTAAAATAGTCAGATTGTGGGAGAGTGACTGGACTAGGGAAATGCAGTGGGATTAGTAGGCAGCACTCTTTGATGTTAGTGGTGATAAATATTAAATATGGCTGTTCAGTTGGTGTGTTTTTCTCCTGCTTTATCTGTCACCCTGGTACAGGTGAGGAGTAGGAAGAGCGTTTTAACCAGGATTGGGGTTTTGCTAGAGGAGTTCCAGAGAGAGAGAGAGAGAGGATCAAAGAAATGGAGAGTTATGGAGGGGTACAATTGTCGGTAATGATTAGAACTAGGTTACAACCATAGGGATGTAGAGCTGAGGTAGGGCAGAGGACGGGACCATCAGAAGAGAGAAGGTCAAGGAACTCAGAGACTAGGTGTTGAGGGTCAGCAGTGTGGATCTTGAAATCACAGTGATTGCTGGGTGCCAAATTCATGATCATCTCTTCTTCAGCAGTTTGACTATAAGTATTAAAAATATTGGAGAGAAAAATAAGTTTGGAACAGTAACTGTATAATACTTAAAAAAAAATCATGACAGAATATTTGCTTGTTTCACTTTTTAGTCTCAGCTCTTTGCAAAAGATGATGCCAGAAATAGTATTAACATAGACAGGCACTTTTGTTTAGCCTACAAATATATTTAAAGGCAATTGTTTTATTTAGTAATTTTTAATTGGTTTATTTTGTTTCATTAATTGGTTATTATTATTATGGGTGTTTAAGATTTGTCATATGAGAACAGTTTACAATGTGGATCTCAAAACAAACAATTATGAAAATATTAACCAAGAACCTTTTTTTTTTCAGACCTAGAAATATAGGTGGCATAGGGCCATGTTCAGCTCTTCAGAAAAAATAGGTATGGAACAACAACAACAACAATGATTAAATACTAACTGAAATGAACACAGAGGTCATCCTTTAGGGCATCTTTTGTCCTTATCTTCTTACAGCCAATCTGTGAACAAGTCCTTTTGGCTTTGCTTCTAAAATGTGTCACATGTTTTTTCCCACTTCTGTCTCCACAGCTACAACTTCAAGCAAAGCCACCATCGTTTTTCCCCTAGATTGCTGCTGTTAGCAGAGTCCTAGGCTGAGAGTTGCGAGAGACCTTTAGATCTTGGCTTAAAAGTCACCTTTCAGAACAGTCCATCTGAACCACTTAAAGTAACTTTCCTGACCCTCACTTCTCCTATAGCATTGTCCTGGGTTTTTCCTTACCATATTTATTGCTATCTGTTATCACCTTGGTTTTTTGTTCATTGTTTTGTGTCTTTCCACCACCTTTAAACTGGAGCAAGGAACTTGTGTGTCTTGTATACTGCTTATGCCTATTGTCTGGAACAAGTCAATTCCTGGTACAGAAGATGTTCAAAAATATTTGTTGAATGAACAGTAAATATATTGGAAAACAAATAATCACCTGGGAATCTTGTGACAGAAAAAAAGAAGTTTCTGATCTGGCCGGTCAGGTTGGTTCAGCACCCAGGGGTCCTAGGAAAAGCCAGTGAGGAAAAGACACGCAGTCTTAAGCCCAGCACATCTGAAGAGTAAGGCTTGGTATCTCCCAAGGAGGAAATTCATTTCTACTCAAAAGAAAATCAAATCATCATCAGGGCATGTATTTAATTTCAGAGGTCTGATGACTGATAATCAGATGTTTTTCTTTTGTTTTAACTAGGGAAGATTAGACAGCAGAGAACTCTGAGCCAAAATGGTTTGACACTGCAGGAAGAAAAGATGAAAAATGCAGAGGCTGTAAAGGATTAGCAGAAGTATCAAGGACTGATTATCAGTGCCTTTTTAGTTGTGATAAGGGAAATAGAGTGAGGGAGCAAGAGAGATACTAGATATCTGGGGCAGGTAGAGGGAACTACCAAAAAAGGGAAAGGAGAGACTGATATATGATCCAATTAAATCAAATTTGGCTTAACTATGTGTAACCACGTACTGCACTTGGTGATGGCAACCCAGTAAGAAATGAGATCTAGGAGAGAATCTCTCTTCGTCAAGGGGCTTACAGTGTCCAGCAAGAGAGACAGAAGATGACCTAATACACTGTCATTGTTGGTTTGACATGAGATAGAGGGTGTCTTTAGGAGTAGCTGGCCAGCCATCCTTGGGATAGGATTTCAAGTGATGGTCCTCAGCTTTGCTTTTGCAGAGACCTGATTTCAATCCCCCAATAGGTGCCTAATTTCTTAAAAAGTGACCCATACTAACCACACTCATAAAAGACTGGTGCTTAAGTCAAAACATCAGTTTATTAGTTTACAGTGAGGAAGACTACATGAATAGCCAAGTTTTAATTAGAAGATTACTTGGTGAGCATGGAGAGGAATAAGGGGAATTGAGTGATGTAAATGTCGAATGACATCAGGCATTGGCCATCTGATGCTTCTTCAGATGGGACATGTAACTGCAGTGGGAACCAGCCAATCACATCTGCTGGTCAGGATATCGTGCCTCCCTTGTGCCTCATGAACATGGCCAAATCTTGCTTAATGAGCCCCATTTTCTTATATCTGCCTGCTTACTGCCTTCTTTCCATGGTTATGTTACCATCATTCTATAGTCATTTGTTCTATCTACTTTTTTGGGAAACATTCTCTTATCGTATGTTGATCTTATCAGTTGAAGATACTAATCTTTCCTGGGGGTCCGATCAAACAGGAGAGCAGGGAAAATTTCAGGGAAGATATGTATGACATTTTAGCTAGGCCTTGAAGAATATGTAGGGGTTTGAGGACAGAGGTAAATGAGAAAGAGTGCATGCATTGTGGAGAGAGGGAACGAAATAAGCAAATGGCCTAGAGACCTAAAACTTTGGGGCCTATTTGGCCTATAGGCTATGTGATGGTGAGCAGCCAGAGATAATATTATAATAGAAAGCTAGCTGGGACCTGGCTGTGAACTATGTAGATCACGCTGAGGAATTTGGACTTGATCTTATAGGTCAGGGTTTGGCAAACTTTTTCTTTGAAGGGCCAGGTAGTAAATACTTTAGGTTTTACAGACCATATGGGTCTCTGTTGCATTTATTCAACTTTGCCATTGTAGCACAAGAGCAGCCATGGACAATACCTAAGTGAATGACTGGGACTATGTTCCAGTAAAACGTTATTTACAGCCATAGGCAGCAGGCCGAGTTTGGCCCACTGACACTGAACTTTGCCTAACCCCATTGAAGGTACTATGAGTCTATTTTAGATTTTTGAACTAAAGAACAACATGATCACATGTGTGCATTTAAGAGAGAACAGATAAGAGGCTGAACTCTGAGCCTGCCTTGTTGAAATAGTGATGAAATGGGGGTTAACACCTCATATTTTGAGAGAATGTAACTTTGAATCACGTAATTCCAGTTTTTTTCCTTAATAGTCAGTGTCAAGACCTTACTCTATAAAAAAATGTGAAACTGAAGGAAAATAAGTGGAGATTGGTTAAATAGAGAAGTATTTCTCTTAAAAAATTATTGTGGATACTAGTGTTAATTGATTTTTGCAAAAACTAAATTGCCATCGATGGGAATATGGTACTGACTGCTTCAGTACAAGTTCTCTTTGAGTTCACTGTGCCTCTCTGACCTCTACCATGTGCAGGTATAGCTCTTCTACTATTTTTCTTTTTTATACAGATTTTTTTAAATTTTACTTTTTTATTTTTGGCTGCATCGGGTCTTAGTTATAGCACACGGGATCTTCGTTGCAGTATGCTGTATCTTTTGTTGCGGCGTGTGGGCTTCTCTCTAGTGGCATGCTGGTTTTTCTCTCTCTAGTTGTGGTGCATGGGCTCTGTAGTTGAGGCGCATGGGCTCAGTAGTTGCAGCGCTTGGGCTTAGTTGCCCCGCGGCATGTGGGATCTTAGTTCCCTGACCAGGGATCGAACCTGCGTCCCCTGCGTTGGAAGACGGATTCTTGACCAGCGGGGAAGTCCCCTTCTACTATTTTTCTATGTTTGAATCTCAGAGAAACCTTTGGTTACGTAGTGCTGTGTCTCCATTTTGTGCAAATTCATCATTTAGGTATTAAGACTGCCTCTGTATTAGTTTAGAACAATTGAGGCAGTTCTACCTGGTGCTGATGCAATGATAAATATAAATGTAAATATGACATCTGAAATCTCACAACAGTGCTTCATTTAAAGTGATCCCAAAGATCTAGAATACAGCTATTTTAAAAGTATTTAAATAGAAAGCTAAAATTTAAAACATCTGTGAAATGAGATGGCTGAGAATCCACCTGGAAATTAGCAGGGTCCTGAAAGTCTTGTGTGAAAAATGAGGAGGATTCTAGAGACTAGTAATACATGAAAAGGAAGTTGGTTAATGGAATGAAAGCTTTTGGCCCAGAATACTCCAGGAGGTTCCTTATGTTCCTCGGTATTGCCTCCGCTAACCGAAATCCAGTGAAGCAGTGGCAGAGTGAAAAGGAAAGCGTACCATGGCAACAGTTCCCATAGACTTTGGGGACTATTTTAACAAAGTTCTTCAGCCTGTGAGTCGGACAAGATAGACTGCCACAAGAATGTGAGACCTAGTTGTCAGAATTTACAAATTTATGAAGTCAGTTCCTCTAGAGCAGTGCCTCTCAAAGTCTAGTTCCTGACCGGCTGTATCAGCACCACCTGGTAGCTGGTTAAAAATGCAGATTTTCAGCCCTACCCTATAGACCTATGCAATCAGGAAACTGGGGGTGGGGCCCAGGGGTGGTGTCCTAACAAGCCCTCGAGGGGGTTCTGATTCAGTCTAAAACATGAAAACCACTGCTCTAAAAAGTGAGTTAAGGATGGAGAATTAAGCAGTCTGATCATACCAGAATTTCAAGTTAAAAGATTTTCTACATCCGCCTGAAAGTTTACCTAACTTATCTGGCAAAACTCACTTTTGCTTATATGCAACCTTTAGAAAAAAAAAAAGACTGAGAATATTATCCTTAAAAAAATCTATTCCTGTGCTGTGTAGATTATGAAGTGTATTTTTATGAAATGTATTTTACATTAGCTTGGGGATTAAAAAAAGTTCCTGTAGACCCAGTGTAGATTTAAGATACTTTTCTAGCACACTGGTTGAAACCATTCAGAATTTGTTCCCCTTCCAATATACAGATGTCAGAGGACAAGCAAGAGAGGACATGTTATCCATGGGACAGAAAGCAGAGCAAAGCAGGGCTTCCAGAGCTTCCCTTCTTAAGGAGCTCTGAGCTTCTCTTGCTAATACTTGGCACACTGTCAGCACACAGATAATCCTCAGTAAAGGATGAGAGTCGAGAGAGAAGGTACAATCAAGTTACAGACTCTGAGAATGTGAACACTTGTGGTGAGTTTTGAGCAGCATTAGGTAGGATGAGCAGCAGTTGTTTGCTTTTTACTGAAGCAGAATTGAAGCTTCTGGGAAACTCTGGTATAGTACCTGGAAGTTCTTGGCAAGATTTCATAATCCGAACTTGAAGGAAATGCCTTTCCATTGCTTTGAAAAGGAAAAAACAAGCCAAAGAAGTAAATTCCTTAAATAATTAAATGAAAAACACTTTGATATTATTCCCCCTAGAAATACCTTAATAAACTAATGAGTTAAAAGAAAATGGAAGAGATTTTTAACATATAACTGACAAGATTAGTATCCAGAATATAGTAAAGAGCATCTATTTTTTTTAAAGATAACACAATATAAAAATGGGCAAAGAGGGCTTCCCTGGTGGCACAGTGGTTAAGAATCCGCCCGCCAATGCAGGGGACACAGGATCGACCCCTGGACCGGGAAGATCCCACATGCCGCAGAGCAACGAGCCCATGCGCCACAACTACTGAGCCAGCGCTCTAGAGCCTGGGAGCCACAGCTACTGAGCCCTCCTGCCACAACTACCGAAGCCCATCTGCCTGGAGCCTGTGCTCCGCAACAAGAGAAGCCACTGCAATGAGAAGCCCGCGCACCGCAACAAAGAATAGCCCCCACTCGCTGCAATGAAGACCCGACGCAGCCAAAAATAAATAAAGTAAATAAATTTATTTTTTAAAAAAATGGGCAAAGATTCTTCACAGACTAAGGAACACCACTATGTCTAAGTGACTAAGGCCAAGAACTTATGAAAAGATACTCAACCTCATCATAACTCAGCAAAATGCAAATTAAAACCACAATGAAATATCATTTCACATCCACCAGAATGGGCAAAAAAACCCCACAACAACTGATAATATCAACAATTAGCAAGGATGAGCAACATGAAATTGTCATGCATTGAATCTTCTGGGAATGTGAATTGGTACAACCACTTTGAAAATAGTTTGACATTACCTAATAAACTTGCGTAATACCATACCCTTTTCGCAGCAATTCCATTCCTAGGTTTGGACAACTTGGAGAAACTCTTGCACATGTATACCAGGAAATAGGTAACAGCAGAAAAGTAGAGCAGGAAAGACTACAAGGAATTCAGATGTTCATTTATACAACAGTATATGAGATAGAAATGAAAATGAAAGAAGTTCAGCTCTAAGCATGAACTCAAAGCAATGCTGAGTGTAAAAACCAAGTCACAGAAGGATACATACTGTGTGAGTCCATATATATATATATATATATATATATATATATGTGCAAAAAACAGCAAAACTAAAACTGTTTAAAGATATGTACATTTAAGGTAAAACTGTAAAGAAAGTAAGGGAATGATTAATTCAGAATTCAGTACAATGGCTAACTTCTTTTGGGGGAAGAGATGCAACTGGAAAGGGGAACATGAGAGTACAAAGTAATGTTTTCTTTCTGAGGCTGGGTGGTGTGTTCATGGTGTTCATTTTATTGATCTTTAAGCAATACTATAAACATGCTTTGTGTGACAGATTTTACTTTGGGATAAGGAGCCATCTCTTGGAGTAACCTGTTCAGTCACTCTAAGGAATGTCATGTTCCAAACCTATAGACCCTGGGTGGCCTATAACATTGCCTTTGCCCCTAACACCTCACTCCTATCATATTGCCCAGTATAATACCTTATTAGTAAGATGACCATTGAATTTATGGCCCAAACTGGAACACATGAGAGTAAAGTGAGGGGATGCTCAAAATAATTAATACGTATTTCTTTGAAATATTTATTGAACAAGAAGTTGGTTTTATTGTATGTTATAAACCTCAAAAATAAATTATATTAAACTACATTAAAAACTTTTTGGATTGATTGTCCAAACATTAAAAAATAGTGAAAACTAAATAATTACCCATGGTACCTATTCATGTACTTTTGTCAATTTCTTACCCTTATCTGTTTCAAATACCATATCATTGGTATTTTAATAAAGGGAGTATTTTTTCAAAATGTTCTTCTATTTATTTTTTTCTCCTAAAATTACCTGCCACCTTCTTTATTTTATTTTATTTTTTTAAAGTGAATTATTTATGTATGTACGTATGTATGTATGTATGTATGTCCGCATTGGGTCCTCATTTTTGTGCGCGGGCTTTCTCTAGTTGTGGCGAGCGGGGGCTACCCTTCGTTGCAGTGCGCGGGCTTCTCATTGTGGTGGCTTCTCTTGTTGTGGAGCACGGGCTCTAGGCGCGTGGGCCTCAGTAGTTGTGGCACATGGGCTCAGCAGTTGTGGCACATGGGCTCAGCAGTTGTGGCTCACGAGCTCTAGAGCGCAGGCTCAGTAGTTGTGGTACATGGGCTTAGTTGCTCAGTGGCATGTGGGATCTTCCCGGACCAGGGCTCGAACCTGTGTTCCCTGGATTGGAAGGCGGATTCTTAACCACTGTACCACCAGGGAAGTCCTGTGCCACCTTCTTTAAAATTGCATTTTACGGTTAATATATTTGAAAGTGCTGATACCTTCTATTGAATTGTCTCCTCAGACTGTATTATTTTTAACTGAGAAAATACACTCTCAGGATACTTGGTAAGCTTGCTGTCTTAAAGTTGGAAATACAAAAGATGTTTTCCAAACTTAGTAATGACAACAATGATAATTATGTGTTCAAAACAGCGAAAAAAATACAGGGTAACTGCTCAACCAATGAAGTGCCAGTAGAACAGGTGTAAGCCAGACCTGTCTTGGGCAGTTACACAGAATGCCTGCACTTTAACATCTGCATAAGCGCAGCTCTGTTAATTTGCTTGTTATTGGTCCCAGATGCTTGCTAGCTGACACACCCCTGTGGTGAAACTTCCTGTCTTCATAGGAGATGAAAACACATAAAAGGGTCCATAAAATGTTACTAGTTTGAGGAGGAAAATGTATTAGTTAAAATATTAAGTTGGGAAAACTTGGGAGAAGGGAGTAGAAAGTATATCTAAACTCTGAAGTACTGGGCGTTTTACAGCCAAGAAAAATTTAGCCAAATCAGGAAGTCTAAGGATTATTTCTTTTTCACATAGGAACATTTTATGAGGCAAATGATCCACACATATGGCTAGAATTTATAGAAATACTTCATTTTTACTGCACGCTTTTTGCAGTACTTATTTTAAGTATTTTTTTTCCAATAGAATAGTCCTGCTATATCTGGAAAGATGCTGCTTTTTGAGTCACTTCATAGCTGTTTGGGAGGGATGAACATGGTGAGGAAATGGTGAAGATCCTTTCCTACCACCAGACCCTCCTGACCAATCTTGCCAGTCAGTGGATGACATATCCCAGCATGGTTTTGCGCATTTTGCTGAAACATTTTCAGAATGCTATGTTTTTTCCTTTAAAAATGCCTTTTCCTAATAAGAATGCTAGTATGTATTGGTTAGAATACATCTAATATTTCATATTTTAAAAATAATCAGTGCACTTCAGAATTTTCTTTTATTTCAACTTGTAACCTAGATTACTTTGCCAAATAAATGTATTGTTTTCATAATGCAACAATATATAAATTAGAAGAAAAAATGCAAAAAAATTTTTTTAAATGAACCTTCTCAAAAAATGTTTTTTCCAATGGCCATTCCTCCCATGGAGAGTATATTAATATCTCCCCTATATTAATATGAGTCAGAAAATAATCTTCTAAGCAATTTACAGGAAAACAAGCATGCCTCAAACATACTGTGCTTAAACAAAGTATTCTGGTAGCAATCATTTGAAAGCAATTGATGGAAAAAATTATATTTTGGTACATATTATAAGTTCTTCCCCCCTAAAACTCAGTTATCAGGAATCTAAATTCTGTCAAGTTATCTGTTTTAATGGATTTCAATTTTATTCTCTTCTCCTCCTCTTTTTTCCCAGTGTGGCTTTTTGTTTTTGTTTGGTTGCTTTTCGTCAAGAAAAGACAAAAGGTAAAGACATTGAATGATTCATAGGCAAGGGTGGTGTGTGATACGTAGTCAAAGAATATATTTAACCTAAAATAGATCTAACTAGGTGGGGATGACTTAATATTTTAAATGTTTTTGTTTCTTCTCTCCATAGCTTTAAGAAAAAAAATAAGAAATCACTTCTGACTGTACTGAATAGCAAAAATTAAGTGACTGCAAACCATGGCACTATCGTTCCGGAAGGACTTAGAAAAGTACAAGGACGTTGATGAAGATGAACTCCTTGGGAATCTATCAGAAACAGAACTGAAACAACTGGAAACTGTGCTGGATGATCTTGACCCTGAGGTAGGTGCTAGGCAATAAAGAGAAATGAAATAATTTTTCAAACCCTTTGATACTAAGTAGCTGCCTTTGAACAGTTAGCTTTTCCATGACTTTTCCCTGACACTGCCATCCCCCTCCTCCGCTTTATCCAAATGAACTTTTGGCCTCCTTTCCAGTACCCCCACTTCTGCCTGGTATCTCTAATGACATGACTGTTCTAAACTATTTTCTCCAACATTTTTATTTTCAAACATCTCCTGAAATTTTCTTCCCTTTAAGAAATCTTTTCTCTCTGGGCTGGGAAGAACGTTTTTGGTAAAATGCAGCAGATGATTAGCTCTTTGACATACGCCAGCCTCTATGCCTCTTCAGGGCTTCTGTACCAGGATGGCTGCAGTGTAGAGAGTGTCTCTAGAGGGTCCTTCATGACCTTAAATCTAATTATTACCTTTCTGAAAGATGCTGACCAAATTGGATCAAAGTTTCTAGTTATTGGTAGAATAGATCTAAGCAGACTCTGGGCAATACTGCAATCCATATAGAGCAGACCTGAATATATGTATATATGTTTTATTTTGCAAAATGGCTGTTGCTTACCTTATGCATTACATAAGGCTAAGGTGGAGACCCTTGACCCTGGAATTGTTAATCCCTGGTATGTTTGGAACGGTTGTTGTGGCAGGGCGTGTGCAGCTGGGAGGCACTGAGGGGAGAACACTAAGATTGTGGCTCCTTGATCTGAAGGTAATGGCAATTTGCTAGGCTGCTTTTCTTTACCACGTTTTATTATGACAAGACATTGTCTTTAAAAAAAAAACAAGACATTGACTTTTAGTGCCTTTTAAGGACTGTGGTAAGAGTTTGTTTTATGAAAGTGTTCTTGTCACTACCACACATTTATTTCCTGCTAGAAGGTTTTCTAATTTATATTGAGAACTACACTCCTTTTCTCAGCATTACTTTAGCACTTGGGTAATGTGTCAATACCACTGATCAAATCCCTTAACCATAATTGTTACTATAAGGAAGATTTTTCAGTGAACCTTAGTCTGTGGGGTAACTCAGAATAACAGTGCTGTTTTGCATGTCACAGCAGTATCTGCTCCAGGCAATTCAACCTATCAGACCTATTTGAATCAAATGGTAGGAGCATAAGAGTTCATCTGGTCCAGGGTTTCTCAACCCTGGTGCTGTTGACATTTGGGGCTGGATAATTCTTTGCTGTGGGGCTGCCCTGTACGTTGTAGGGTGTTTTGCAGCATCCCTGGCCTCTACTCACAACATACTAATAGCATACCCTCCTGATTTAAAATGTACCTGGGATTTTGTTTTAATCAGGTCTGGTAAGATACCATACACGGAAACTTCCTTGAAAGAAGAGTTTATTACTTTCAGTTCCCAACAGCAGGAGGCTCACCAAGCCACCCAGGGCCACAGCGGGGAGCAGTTGGGTTGGTCAGGAAGTAGGAGTGAGGAACAAGTGTGGCCCAGAACTTTTATTGTGGTTTCCAAGGGAAGGAATAGGTGAGACAGGGTGGGCAGATTTGAGCAAGTTTAGAATTGGATAGTTTGAATAATTTCAGTGGCTCTGGGCTACAGGAGTGGTCTCTAGTTATCCAGTTCCTGGCCCTGGGCAGCTTAGGGCAGGGGAAGTATTGGCTTGGTGTGTGAAAGATGAAAGAGGTGGTTGGGGGTGTGGGCTCTGGAATGGCTGGTTTTCATATGAGAGGCACATGGCAGGGGCTGGGGGGGAGTTGTTTGCTATCCCTAGGAATTAGTTAGCCCTGGGAGGGGCAGTCTTTCCAGGATTAGCAAGGCCCCCAAGATGTCAAAGCATCATAAAATACAGAAAATTTAAAAAGTGATTAATATGCCCTCCCCCCAACTGTGACAATAAA
The DNA here is from genome assembly GCF_002837175.3 of Physeter macrocephalus. Taxonomy (NCBI): domain Eukaryota; kingdom Metazoa; phylum Chordata; class Mammalia; order Artiodactyla; family Physeteridae; genus Physeter; species Physeter macrocephalus. The sequence continues at coordinate 45,223,895 of NC_041224.1, forward strand.
AAATGTTTCCAGGTATTGCCAATTGTCCCCTGGGGGATGAAAACACCCCTGGTTGAGAAACACTGATCTAGCGCTTGCCCTCTGTTTCACAGATGGAAAACAAAAGTTAGGTGACTTGCCTCAGTTATTACAATTAGGGAAAGAACTGAGACTAGATCCTTTACTACCTGATTGATCCCTGGCAGAGTCTAGTGGTCTTTCTGTTAAACTACAGTGAGTCAGTCCCCTTTAACTCGAGCTTTATTCTATAGGTCTAAAAGCTGATGGCTTATATTTTCTTATTTGGAAATCCATGACCTGCTCTTGTATGGGGAGGCTTGGGTTCTAACTTCTGGATGTATTTTGCAGACTCCCCAACCCTAGTTGTAACTTCCCCAACCTCAGATACTGTTAGTTGAGACTAGAAGAACAGTGATGTTTACTGACAGCTTGCCACTCGTTGGGTGAGGTTTTTGGAAAGTGTTTCAGTAAAGGACCACGGGAGACAAGAGGGCCAGGGTAGCAGCAGCTACTTCAACCAGAGGAACACACTGTACCTTACAAAGTCTCAGAAGGTAGATAAGAGAAGAGCAGATGAAGTTTGTATATGGTGCTATTTTGTTATATTCTGGAGGGCTATTTTACTTTCCTTACTCTGCATTCAATATATTTATTTGCTAACTTAACTGTGTTTTCTCAAAACTTCTGTCTCAAAAAGACAGCCAGCCAGCCTAGGCAAAAGGTATTTTTTCATTTCTAAGACTGGGAATAAATTATTACAACAAAATTCCACTGCAAGGGAGAAGCATGTAATTTTCAGTGGCAGTCATTTTTAATGAGATATTTATCTATTTGTTAAGTAATAATGATCCATTAACTTTCTTGATTAAAGTGTGCTTCTAATAAAGCTTAGCTCATGGCCTCCAAAGCCAGTTAGCGCTCATTTATTTTGTGGTCAAAGACTGTTTTTAAGGAGCCAGGATTCCAGCTAACATATCATTTAAAACCTGTATGTTTGACATGGGCTGGAACAGGCAGGTGGTATAATGCAACTCCATTGCTACCACCATGCAGTAGCAGTATGTATACATGTGCCTTATTGATGGTGAAGGAAAGTAACTTATATTAATTTGCCTTAACGAGCATTTTTCTTTAAAAGTATTCTCAAATCTTTATTCAATAAGTATTGGGGTGGGGAGCAACCTATAGATCTCAGGTACTATGCTAGGCTTGGACATGAGAGTGATCAAAACAAATGTGGTCTTTGCCCTCACGATGTATAGTCTGGTAGGAGTGTGAGGAATTAGACATTAATCAAATAATCATGCCATATATAAGAGCATATAATGGGAGGTCAGGAAAAGCTTTCCTTGGGGGAATGGAGCTGCAGTCTGAAAAACGAGTTGCAAAAAAGGATGGACAGAACATTCCAGGGAAAGAAGTATATGGCACGTACAAGGGAGGAGCAAGGGCTGATGTGGTTAGAATGGGAGGGTGTGTGAGATGAGGCTAGGATAACCTTGGGGGGTGGGAGTGAAGGTTGAAGAGTATCAGCAACTGATCCAGGGAGACCAGCTGGGAGGCTAATGTAATAGCCCATCCCAGCTTGGATCATAGTGTAGACCAAAGTAATGGTATTGGAGATGGAGAAAAGTGAAGCAGTTTTTTAGGAAGTAAAAATGGATAGGACTTGATGGTTTGTTGAGAATGGATTCTTCATGTACAAGTCTTGTCTTGATTTCAAAGTCTGAGGGTAGATATCTTGTGTTCCTTTTTTATATTCCTATAGACAATTTTGTGTTGTAGAAACATTTTTGGTGCATGGTTAGGAAAAACCTCTTTTGTATTTCATCTTGATAGGTGAGCTTTCTGTGTTGTGCATACACCATTACATGAGGAAAACACAAAGGCGAATTTTATGAAAATTATTGTGGATTTCAGCAAATGGCCATATTTTCTAGTTATAAAATGAGTATTTCGGGGCTTCCCTGGTAGCACAGTGGCTGAGAGTCCGCCTGCCGATGCGGGGGACACGGGTTCGTGCCCCGGTCCGAGAGGATCCCGCATGCCGCGGAGCAGCTGGGCCCGTGAGCCATGGCCGCTGAGCCTGCGCGTCCGGAGCCTGTGCTCCGCAACGGGAGAGGCCACAACAGTGAGAGGCCCGCGTACCGCAAAAAAAAAAAAAAAAAAAAAAAGAGTATTTCTTATTATCATTATCCATATAAGATCACTCTGTAATGAAAAATGATCTTATAACACCTAGGAGATTCAGCATCCTTGCCAATATTGTGAGGTGTTGTAGAACAGAGTTGGCCCTTTTGTGTAACTTTTCTGGCCGCCTCCCATTTTCAACGCAAAGAATACTTGGGAATTGTGAGACAAGGTAGTATCACCTCTTCGGTTTTTGACAAGCAAAAAGATGCGCCTCACATTGTTTAGTCACCGCTTGTTATTCCTGGGCTTAGTGAAAATACAGAGTAGAGACTAAAAGAGACAACTTTAGTCCATTGCCGCTCACCCCTCCCCCACTCTCAGTTACTCCATGCACTCAAAAAGGCTGTACCCAGGTGGAAACCTAGGGATATAACTCTTGCCGTGAGAATCTCTGAGTGTCTTGAGTAGCAGTGACAGTGGTTGCTGCAGATACGTCCTAGTGCTGATATATACACACATATGTACATGTAGAAGTTGAACCTTTGCATTTAAACACAAACAAGTAAACATTAATATCCTGATACCCTACTGTATGATATACATGTTTTTCTTCTGAGAAAGTCTTTATGATGAAATAGCAGGCATTATGAAGGACTATGATGTATATAGTCATTTAACATTCTTTTGCAATGGAATTATTTTCTATGTATACATATATGCTGAGCTGTTATTAAGCATTACAAACTATTTTTCATTACTGTCCCAGGATACTTAAAAAGTAAAGGGTGTTTCCTGCTAGTAGAATACTTTCTGAAGAAAAGGTGAATGTGCCTATTTTAATAATAATGTAAGTGAATTCTACCTAATTTAAAAAAACTTTGTTTGGAACACTTTTATGTTGCTGCCCTAAAACCCTGTAATGAAGTCTTTAATGCCTACATCCCATTCTAGTCTATAAATCTTTCTTAGATGGTAACATCTGGACATATACAGCATTGGCATTCTTGCTGGTCATAATGGCTGATTCATTCTCTTTGGCAGAATGCCCTTCTGCCTGCAGGGTTCCGGCAGAAGAACCAGACATCAAAGTCTGCCACAGGGCCATTTGATAGAGAACACCTCCTTTCATATCTGGAGAAGGAAGCTTTGGAGCATAAGGACAGGGAAGACTATGTGCCCTACACTGGAGAAAAAAAGGGTAAGCACAGAATTTTGAAGTCACTATTTGACAGCACTTGATTTTTCTTCTTACAGGTAGGACTGGAGAAAATATTTTTAAAGGTGCATCATTGGGCTTCCCTGGTGGCCCAGTGGTTGAGAGTCCGCCTGCCGTTGCAGGGGACACGAGTTCGTGCCCCGGTCCGGGAGGATCCCACATGCCACGGAGTGGCTGGGCCCGTGAGCCATGGCCGCTGAGCCTGCGCGTCCGGAGCCTGTGCTCCGCAACGGGGAGAGGCCCGCGTACCGCAAAAAAAAAAAAAGGGTGCATCGTTGATAGCCTCAAAGATATGATACTGTTGACTTTAAAAATTATTAGCGTACTTTCCTGGTGGCGCAGTGGTTAAGAATCCTCCTGCCAGGGCTTCCCTGGTGGCGCAGTGGTTGAGAGTCCGCCTGCCAATGCAGGGGACGCGGGTTCGTGCCCCGGTCCGGGAAGATCCCACATGCCGCGGAGCGGCTGGGCCCGTGAGCCATGGCCGCTGAGCCTGCGCGTCCGGAGCCTGTGCTCCGCAACGGGAGAGGCCATAACAGCGAGAGGTCCGCGTACCGCAAAAAAAAAAATAAAATAAAAAAATAAAATAAAATAAAATAAGAATCCTCCTGCCAATTCAGGGGACATGGGTTCGAGCCCTGGTCTGGGAAGATCCCACATGCTGCGGAGCAACTAAGCCCGTGTGCCACAACTACTGAGCCTGCACTTTAGAACCCACGAACCACAGCTACTGAAGCCCGCACGCCTAGAGCCCGTGCTCCACAACAAGAGAAGCCACTGCAATAAGAAGCCTATGTACTGCAGCGAAGAGTAGCCCCCGCTCGCCACAACTAGAGAAAGCAAGTGCACAGCAACGAAGGCCCAACACAGCCAAAAATAAATAAATTAATTAATTAATTTTAAAAAAATTATTAGGTAATTTGGACACTTCCTTTACATTCACCTGCTTGGCCAATAAGTTCCTTGTTAATGATTTGTTAGTGAGGTTTTATTACACAGTGATTTTTAGTTCTCTTTAGAATTCTTTAGTTCTCAACTATAACAAATATTAAAAATGTACTGAGGTAAAATTTTAAATGCACTACTGTATTACAAAATGCAGTGATGTCAAAGTGCCACTCAATTCTAACTCCTGTCTTGAAAGTGGAATGCCATAAAAAAATTCAGGACATATTTTCAAAGACTCTTACCCTACAGCCTTCCTTATTAATTTAGTGATTCATAACCATTATAATTGTCAGTGCTTCATAATCATTACTTTCAGGAAATTCTTCTAGTCCAAGTCCTTCCCATTGTAGATTCTTTGTTTTTAATTTATTTTATTTATTTATTTATTTATTTTTGGCTGTGTTGTGTCTTCATTGCTGTACTCAGGCTTTCTCTAGTTGCGGCGAGCGGGGGCTACTCTTCGTTGTGGTGCGCGGGCTTCTCATTGCAGTGGCTTCTCTTGTTACAGAGCACGGGCTCTAGGTGTGTGGGCTTCAGTAGTTGTGGCACACAGGCTCAATAGTTGTGGCTTGCAGGCTCTAGAGCGCAGGCTCAGTAGTTGTGGCAGACGGGCTTAGTTGCTCTGCAGCATGTGGGATCTTCCCGGACCAGGGATTGAACCCGTGTCCCCTGCTTTGGCAGATGGATTATTAACCACTGTGCCACCGGGGAAGCCCCCCATTGCAGATTTTTGACCTTAGCTAGCCTCAGTGGAGAAAGAGTACAGCTATAATTTTAAAAGCTGTCTATATAATAACATTTAACATGAAGTAGGTTAAATTTCTCAGCTTTCAATACAGGTTGGCCTAAGAAGCCAGATTCTGATTGCACTCCTATTTAAAATGCTGTGCATGGAACACTGGGGAATGGTGGCAGCAGTAGAGTTGATCTTCAGCTCTTCCAGGCACTGGTTTTACATCTGAATCCTTAGTAGGCCAGGCGGGGAGAATGGTTAGAGCATAGTGCTTTCTCCTAGTAAGACTTTAGCTTTTTATTTGGGAAGGAAGCCCTTCTGGCCACAACTCTGTTACATGGCTATCCCTTAGCTGCAGGGGAAGGTGGAAAATTCGTTTTAGTATTCCCACCTCTGTCATAGAGGAAGGTTGTGAATGGCTTTTGAGTAGGTATTCCACAAAGTCTGCCCATGCCTTTTCAAAATTATCATCCCCAACCCCTCTGCTCTTTTTATTGACTCCACTTCCCCTTATCTCTAGTTGAGAATCACTACCTTAGATACTTGTATTAGTCAGGGTTCTCCAGAGAAATAGAAGCAAAAGGGTGTGTGTGTGTGTGTGTGTGTGTGTGTGTGTGTGTGTGTGTGTGTGTGTGTGTGTGTGTGTGTGTATGTGTAGAGAGAGACAGAGAGATTTATTTATTCATTCATTCATTCCTTTTTGTAAAAATTGAGGTATAGTTGATGTACAATTTATAAGTTTCAGGTATACAACACTATATTCCCTGTGCTGTACAGTATATCCTTGTACCCTATTTATTTATTTTTAAATATGTATTTATTTAGGCTGCGCTGGGTCTTAGTTGCGGTACGCAGGATCTTTAGTTACAGCATGTGGACTCTTAGTTGCGGCATGCATGCGGGATTTAGTTCCCCAACCAGGGATCTAACCCAGACCCCTTGCATTGGGAGCTCGGAGTCTTACCCACCGGACCACCAGGGAAGTCCCTATCCTATTTATTTTATACATAGTGGTTTGTACCTCTTAATACCCTATCCCTACTTTGCCCCCACCACCTTTCCTCTCCCGCTGGTAACCACTAATTTGTTTTCTATATCTGTGAGTCTGTTTCTTTTTTGTTGTATTCACCAGTTTGTTTTATTTTTAAAATTCCACATATAAGCGATAACATGCGGTATTTGTCTTTCTCTGTCTGACTTATTTCGGAAGCATAATACCATCCAAGTCCATCCATGTTGCAAATGGCAAAATTTCATTCTTTTTAATGGCTGAGTACTATTCCATTGTACATACGTACCACATCTTCTTTATTCGTTTATCTGTTGTTGGACACTTAGGTTGCTTCTATATCTTGGCTATTGTAAATAATGCTGCCATGAACATTGGGCTCATGTATTTTTTTTTTTTTTTTTTTTTTTTTTTGCGGTACGCAGGCCTCTCACTGTTGTGGCCTCTCCCGTTGCAGAGCACAGGCTCTGGACGCGCAGGCTCAGCGGCCATGGCTCATGGGCCTAGCCACTCCATGGCATGTGGGATCTTCCTGGACCAGGGCACGAACCCGTGTCCCCTGCATTGGCAGGCGGACTCTCTACCACTGTGCCACCAGGGAAGCCCCATGTATCTTTTTGAATTAACATTTTTGTTTTCTTCAGATGTATACACAGGACTGGAATTGCTGGATCATATAGTAGTTCTAGTTTTAGTTTTTTTGAGGAACCTCCATACTGTTCTCCACAGTGGCTGTATCAATTTACATTCCCACCAAGGGTTCCCTTTTCTCCATGTCCTCACCAACTTTTGTTATTTGTAGGTTTTTTTGATGATAGCCGTTCTGACAGGTGTGAGGTGATAGCTCATTGTGGTTTTAATTTGCATTTCTCTGGTGATTATGACGTTGAGCACCTTTTTATGTGCCTGTTGGCCATCTCTTTGTCTTCAGAAAAATCTCTCTTTAGGTCTTCTGCCCATTTATTAATCAAGTTGTTTGTTTTTTTGATGTTGTGTTTTATGAGCTATTTATATATTTTGGGTATTAACCACTTATCAGTCATATCGTTTGCAAGTATTTTTTCCCATTCAGTAGGTTGGCTTTTCATCTAGTCAGTGGTTTCCTTTGCTGTGCAAAAAGCTTTTAAATTTAATCACCTCCCGTTTGTTTATTTTTGCTTTTCTTTTGCCTTAGGCGACAGATCCAAAAAAATACTAAGATTTATGTCCAAGAGTGTTCTGCCTGTGTTTTCTTCTAGGAGTTTTATGGTTTCAGGTGTTACATTTAGGTCTTTAATCAATTTTGAGTTTATTTTTGTATATGGTGTTAGAGAATGTTGTAATTTCATTCTTTTACATGTAGCTGTCCAGTTTTCCCAGCACCACTTATTGAGGAGACTGTCTTTTTTTCTATTGTATATTCTTGCCCCCTTTGTCATAGATGAGTAGACCATAGGTGCATGGGTTTATTTATGGGCCCTCTATGTGTCATGTTCCTCAGGCCAAGCCTTAAAAGCCATGTTACAGTATTTTAGACATGAAGAAGGGCAAGTTTACCTTCAACAATTGGAGAGCTTTGGTTGCAGAGCTCTGTTTTGAAATATAGCTAAAAGACGGCTCTCGGCTTCTTAAAGCCACCCTGGAGCTCATCCTTAAATTGGTTGGCCTTGGTTATTCGTAGTCACTAATATGCCTTCCTTTCTTTGGGTCTCATCCCCAAGATTTTGATCACATTCCAGGAGATCCTCAGAATAATTCATCTACATCGTATTAGCATACCTTCCAATCAAGCTAAATGTGAATCCCCTCCTTAGCTCTGAGAATTCAGAAGCTTGTTTTTCTAAGCTGCCTTTCCAATGACCCTTTACCTGAACACCTGGGTTGAGTCCCAGGTTTCTTACTTAATGGCTTATTTCACAGGAGATAGACTTTCAGATGGAGGATGCCTTCCCAGACAGAAGAGTTTCTCCTGGTTCTTCTTCTTTTTTTTTTTTGTGGTATGTGGGCCTTCCTCTGTTGTGGCCTCTCCCGTTGCGGAGCACAGGCCTGGTTCTTCTTAAAACAGTTTGCAAACCTGTTAAGAAATAAAAGCATTTTACTTTTTTGGTGTACTCAGACTAGTTAGAATCTGTAAAATGTGCCATTGTTCTCTAAACTAAATCATTTTTCATACTAAGATGACTGGTTTCAGACTTCAGTCCCCAATGGCAGTATTAATTTTCTGTACCAGGGAATGTTATGGCGATTCACTCAGTGCCTTGAACTCCTTCCAAGTTATATGCCAGAATCTCATAGGGATCTCTCATTGTAAATTATTTTTAAAGATGACTTCAATTCTCTTTTAAAAGAAAAATTGGGAACCACTAAAAGGAATAGTTATCCAACTACTTTCTTATATTCTGAGACTAAATGATGATTCATTATACTTGTTATTTTTTAACTTAAAGACACACTCTTTCTGGAGCTAAAATTATACAGAACTGGTATGACAAAAGGGAATCCCCATAAAACTGAAAATTGGACATTTCATGATTTTTCTTTTTGACCATGAACAAAAACTATACACTCATGCCAAATTTTATCTTTCTAGATCATCTCAGAATGCCTCGAAAAGACCTACAGAGTAAGAACACTTGAGGGTTGTTATATAGAGATATATTAATAATTTCATTTTGTGATTTGTGAAATAGTTGTTTATAATTGTACATGTTACAGAATTAAAAGCATATGTCAACATCTGAGAAGGAGGAATTCTTCCTAATTAGGTGAAATTCAAGGCATTATGTCTTTGATGCATTTTGGGAACATTTTGTCCTACAGTAATAAATGTTCTGCTTTTAATAACTGTAATTTTGTTGACAGCAAAAAAGAAGATATTAGGCAGCTAATAAGGCACAGCTGACAAAAGATATATTAAGGATTGTTTTTAAGTGCATTGTTTACATTAGAATCCACAATATACGTCTGTTAAGTTCATCTAAATCTAACAAGCTCATGGTAGGAATGGTACCATGGTATCAAGTAATCTTGGTAGAGATTAATGGAAATGTCTTTGCTATGAGCCTACTATGTTCAAAATGTTGAGAAATGAAGTGTTTAAGAAAATTAAAACAATAACATAATTGCAATATAATGTTCCTTTTGCTTGAAGATATAATATTAAAATGTTGGGAAGCTTTTTACCTCTTTCTCCTTGAAATGTTGCAGAAGATGTAACTGAGGCATAGACCAAGGGTGAAGGAGAGTATTTATCCAGCTCTTTCTCATTCCTGAGAATGGTGAAAATGCAGAGTTCTGACTGGTTATTATTTCTCATCATATTTTTACATATCTTGAATATTCTGTCTCCAGGATAGATAAGGCTCAGAGCCTTGCCATGGATTTGACACTTAGAGAAATAATTGGGCCCAGTTTTTAATACTTCTTACTGACTGTCATTTTGCTTTGCTTTGCCAGGAGTCTTCCTCCCCACGTCTAACATCACACTTTACCCTTACCGAGCCTAAGACTTTTTTTCCCCCTCATTGTCCCTTATTTCATAGACTAGAGCCTGCTGCACCTTGTACACTCTCTCCTGTGTACCACCAAAGAATCCCTCCCTTCGAGCCACTGACACTCCTAGGTTGGGCTCCTCCCCTCCTTGAAGAGCACTCCTGTGCTCCCAGTTGGCCCTTGGGGTAGAGCCATCTATTCTTTCTGGTGGTTTCCCTTCCTCTCCTGGATAAAGGAATGCCCTTGGGTTTTCTTCCCAAGAATCTCCTATGCCCTGCTCTGCTAACTAAAGGTGAACTTAACCAGATTGCCTTAAACTAAGGGTTCTCATATACTTTCTAGATTATTTATTCACAGTTACCTTAGCATTCCAGAAAACTTACTATAGTCACTCTTTTGAAAGATGCTTCCCTCATCTTTCTGAGTACATGATTTCTTTTTGGAGGAAAAGCAGACTTGATTCCTTAAACCAGAAGGATCATAGTTATAAACTGCCTAAATCAGCAAGATTATGTAACTGCGAGTGTGCAGTTGGTTTCCACTAAATTCAAGATAAAGACTGGCTCTATTTTTGTACTCAAAAATCTCATAAATTCTAAATGTCCTTTATATACCTCTAAAAAGTGGTCTTATCAGGCACTGATACGTAGACTGGGCTATTTAAATTAGTCATGCAGATGCAGGCATCTCCTTTGGAGACTAGTCACTGTATCTTTTGAATGATTCACTCACTATCTTTTGAATGATTCACTCACTACTCCTTTGGGGTGAGGAGTTAGCCTGATGGATTGTTCATGTTTTATGGGAAACTTTCCCTGTATAAACGTACCCACTCTGGATATTCCTTTCCCTCCAACATGTCTGTATATAATTTGCGTACCACAGAATTTTGATTTTAATTGTTCCAGAATCATACACTGTGAGGCTCTGTTATTAGGTTTTTTCTTTTTTAATAGATCTTTATTGGAGTATAATTGCCTCACAATACCATGATAGTTTCTGTTGCACAGCAAAGCGAATCAGCCATATGCATAACACATGTCCCCATATCCCCTCCCTCACGAGCCTCCCTCCCATCCTCCCTGTCCCACCCCTCTAGGTCATCACATAGCACCGAGCCTATCTCCCTGTGCTATGCTGCTGCTTCCCACCAGCCAACTGTTTTACATTCGGTAGTGTATACATGTCGATGCTACTCTCATTTCGCCCCAGCTTCGCCCTCCCACCCCATGTCATCAAGTCCATTCTTGATATCTACCTCTTTATTCCTGCCCAGCAACTAGGCTCATCAGTACCTTTTTTTTTTTTTAGATTCCATATATATACGTTAGCATACAGTATTTGTTTTTCTCTTTCTGACTTACTTCACTCTGTATGACAGACTCTAGGTCCATCCACCTCACTACTAATAACTCAATTTCGTTTCTTTTTATGGCTGAGTAATATTCCATTGTATATATGTGGCACATCTTCTTTATCCATTCATCTGTCAATGGACATTTAGGTTGGTTCCATGTCCTGACTATTGTAAATAGTGCTGCAGTGAACATTGTAGTGCACGTCTCTTTTTGAATTATGGTTTTCTCAGTGTATACACCCAGTAATGGGATTGCTGGGTCATATGGTAGTTCTATTTTTAGTTGTTTTTTTTTTTGCGGTACACGGGCCTCTCACTGTTGTGGCCTCTCCCGTTGCGGAGCACAGGCTCCGGACGCGCAGGCTCAGAGGCCATGGCTTATGGGCCCAGCCGCTCCGCGGCATGTGGGATCTTCCCAGACCGGGGCACGAACCCGTGTCCCCTGCATCGGCAGGCGGACTCTCAACCACTGCGCCACCAGGGAAGCCCTATTTTTAGTTTTTTAAGGAACCGT
>NC_041224.1:45235312-45235732 GCF_002837175.3 Physeter macrocephalus
CTGTCTTTTCTCCATTGTATGTTCTTGCCTCCTTTGTCATAAATTAGGTGCCCATATGTGTGTGGGTTTATCTCTGGGCATTCTATCCTGTACCACTGATCTATCTTTCTGTTTTTGTGCCAGTACCATACTGTCTTGATTACTTTAGGTTTGTGGTATAGTTTGATGTTGGGGAGCCTGATTCCTCCAACTCCGTTTTTCTTTCTCAAGATTGCTTTGGTGGATTGTTTGTTTATTTGACATTGAGCTCCATGAGCTGTTTGTATATTTTGGAGATTGATCCTTTGTCTGTTATTTCATTTGCAAATATTTTCTCCCATTCTGAGGGTTATCTTTTTGTTTTGATTTTCATACAAGTTGTAAGATTTTTTTGTTCTACTTCTGTGAAGAATGCCATTGGTAATTTGATAGGGATTGCAT
>NC_041224.1:45235742-45237360 GCF_002837175.3 Physeter macrocephalus
TTTTATTTCCATTACTCTCGGAGGTGGGTCTAAAAAGATCTTGCTGTGGTTATGTCAAAGAGTGTTTTTCCTATGTTTTCCTCTAAGAGTTTTATAGTGTCTGGTCTTACATTTAAGTCTTTAATCCATTTGGAGTTTATTTTTGTGTATGGATTTTTCGTTATTGGTGTATAGGAATGCCAGAGGTTTCTGTGCATTAATTTTGTATCCTGCAACTTTACCAAATTCATTGATTAGTTCTAGTAGTTTTCTGGTGGCATCTTTAGGATTTTCTATGCATAACATCATGTTATCGGCAAACAGTGGCAGTCTTATTTCTTCTTTTCCAATTTGTATTCCTTTTATTTCTTTTTCTTTTCTGATTGCCATGGCTAAGACTTCCAAAACTATGTTGAATAATAGTGGCGAGAGTGGACATCTTTGTCTTGTTCCTAATCCTAGTGGAAACGCTTTCAGTTTTTCACCATTGAGAATGCTGCTTGCTGTTGGTTTGTCATATATGGCCTTTATTATGTTGAGGTAGTTTCCTTTTAAGCCCACTTTCTGGAGAGTTTTTATCATAAATCCGTGTTGAATTTTGTCAAAAGCTTTTTCTGCATCTATTGAGATGATCATATGGTTGTTTTTTTTTTTTTTTTTTGTGGTATGCGGGCCTCCCTCTGTCGCGGCCTCTCCCGTCGATTTCTGCAGTGTCAGTTGTGATTTCTCCTTTTTCATTTCTAGTTTTATTGATTTGTGTCCTCTCCCTTTTTTTCTTGATGTGTCTGGCTTAGGGTTTATCAATTTTGTTTATCTTCTCAAAGAATCAGCTGTTAGTTTTATTGATCTTTGCTATTGTTTTCTTCATTTTTATTTCATTTATTGTATCACATTGATTGATTTGCATATATTGAAGAATCCTTGCATCCTGGGATAAATCCCACTTGATCATGGTGTGTGATCCTTTTAATGTGCTGTTGGATTCTGTGTACTAGTATTTTGTTCAGGATTTTTGCATCTATGTTCATCATTGATACTGGTCTGTAATTTTCTTTTTTGTGTGATATCCTTTTCTGGTTTTGGTATCAGGGTGATGGTGGCTTTGTAGAATGAATTTGGGAGTGTTTCTCCCTCTGCAATTTTTTGGAAGAGTTTGAGAAGGATGGGTGTTAGCTCTTTTCTAAATGTTTGGTAGAATTCGCCTGTGAAGCCATCTGGTCCTGGACTTTTGTTTGTTGGAAGATTTTAAATTACAGTTTCAATATCAATATTTGTGATAGGTCTGTTTATATTTTCTAATTCTTCCTGGTTCAGTCTTGGAAAATTGTACCTTTCCAAGAATTTGTCCACTTCTTCGTTGTTGTCCATTTTATTGGCATATAGTTGTTTGTAGTAGTCTCTTATAATCCTTTGTATTTCTGCAGTGTCAGTTGTGATTTCTCCTTTTTCATTTCTAGTTTTATTGATTTGTGTCCTCTCCCTTTTTTTCTTGATGTGTCTGGCTTAGGGTTTATCAATTTTGTTTATCTTCTCAAAGAATCAGCTGTTAGTTTTATTGATCTTTGCTATTGTTTTCTTCATTTTTATTTCATTTATTTCTGCTCTGATCTTTATGATTTCTTTCCTTCTACTGACTTTG
>NC_041224.1:45237663-45278119 GCF_002837175.3 Physeter macrocephalus
GTCCCCTGCATTGGCAGGCAGACTCTCAACCACTGCGCCACCAGGGAAGCCCTCTCTAGTTGTTTTATGTGTAGGGTTAGATTATTTGAGATTTTTCTTGTTTCTTGAGGGAAAAATTGAATTGCTATAAACTTTCCTCTTAGAATTGCTTTTGTGGCGTCCCATATGGTTTGGGTTGCTATGTTTTTGTTGTCATTTGTTTCTATGTATTTTTTATTTCTTTTTGATTTCTTCAGTGATCTCTTGGTTATTTAGTAGCACACTGTTTAGCCTTCATGTATTTGTGTTTTTTACAGTCTTTTTCCTGTAAATGATTTCCCATCTCATGGCATTGTGGTCAGAAAAGATGCTTGGTATCATTTCAATTTTCTTAAATTTTCTGAGGCTTGATTTATGACCCAAGATGTGATCTTTCCTGGAGAATGTTCCATGTGCAGTTGAGAAGAAAGTGTATTCTGCCACTTTTGGGTGGAATGTTCTATAAATATCAATTAGATCTATCTGGTCTGTTGTGTCATTTAAAGCTTGTGTTTCCTTATTTATTTTATGTTTGGATGATCTGTCCATTGGTGTAAGTGGGGTGTTAAAGTCCCCTACTATTATTGCATTACTGTCGATTTCTCCCCTCATGGTTGTTAGCATTTGCCTTATGTATTGAGGTGCTCCTATGTTGGGTGCACAAACATTTATAATTGTTATATCTTCTTCTTGGATTGATCCCTTGATCATTATGTAGTGTCCCTCCTTACCTCTTGTAACAGTCTTTATTTTAAAGTCTATTTTATCTGATACAAGTATTGCTCCTCCAGCTTTCTTTTGATTCCCATTTGCATGGAATATCTTTTTCCATCCCTTCACTTTCAGTCTGTATATGTCCATGTGTTGTAAAGCTGGTTTGGTGGTGCTGAATTCTCTTAGCTGTTGTTTGTCTGAAAAGCTTTTGACTTCTCCATCAAATCTGAATGAGATCCTTGCTGGGTAGAGTAATCTTGGTTGTAGTTTTTTCTCTTTCATCACTTTAAGTATATCCTGCCACTCCCTTCTGGCCTGCAGAGTTTCCACTGAAAACTCAGCTGATAACCTTATGGGGATTCCTTTTTATGTTTTTTTTTGTTTTTTCCCTTGCTGCTTTTAATATTTTTTCTTTGAATTTAATTTTTGTTAGTTTGATTAATATGTGTCTTAGTGTGTTTTTCCTAGGGTTTACCCTGTATGGGACTCTGTGCTTCCTGGACTTGGGTGACTATTTCCTTTCCCATATTAGGGAAATTTTCCACTTTAATCTCTTCAAATATTTTTTCAGACCCTTTCTTTTTCTCTTCTTCTTCTGGGACCCCTATAATTCGAATATTGGTGCATTTAGTGTTGTCCCAGAAATTTTCCACTTTAATCTCTTCAAATATTTTTTCAGACCCTTTCTTTTTCTCTTCTTCTTCTGGGACCCCTATAATTCGAATGTTGGTGCATTTAGTGTTGTCCCAGAGGTCTCTGAGATTGTCTTCAATTCTTTTCATTCTTTATTCTGCTTTCTGCAGTTATTTCCACCATTTTGTCTTCCAGCTCACTTATTCGTTCTTCTGCCTCTGTTATTCTGTTATTGATTCCTTTTAGTGTATTTTTCATTTCAGTTATGGTGGTGTTCATCTGTTTGTTTGTTCTTTAGTTCTTCTAGATCTTTGTTAAACATTTCTTGTATTTTCTCAATCCGTGCTTGCATTCTGTTTCCGAGATTCTGGATCCTCTTTACTATCATTACTCTGAATTCTTTTTCAGGTAGATTGCCTATTTCCTCTTCATTTGTTTGGTCTTGTAGGTTTTTACCTTGCTCCTTCATCTGTGACATATTTTTTTGCTGTCTCTTTTTTTTTTTTATGAGTGGGATTGTGTTTCTGTTTTACTGGTTGTTTGGCCTGAGGCTTCCAACACTGGAGTTTGTAGGCTATTGGGTAGAGCTGCGTCTTGGTGCTGAGATGAGGAAGTCTGTGAGATCTCACTCCGATGAATATTCCCTGGGGTCTGAAGGTGTCTGTTAGTCCAGTGGTTCAGACTCAGAGCTCCCACTGCAGGGGCTTCCACCCAACCCCATGCTAGCAAATCAAGATCCCGCAAGCTACATGGGTGGCAAAAAAAAAAGAGAACAATAACAAAGTAAAAAAAAAAAAAAATTAGACTAGGAAACTAACAGATATGTTAGAAAGAATGTAAAAATTAAAATATAGATGAATCAACAAGTGGAAGGTAAATCAGTACCACAATAGTAAAAAAAAAAGAGGAGGAAGGAAAAGAAAAATAATAATAAATAAAAGGAGCAGGGGAAGGCCTTGGCTGTGGAGAGCAGGGCCTAAGCAAGGGCGAGGTTTGGGTGGTGGGCAGGGCCAATGCTCAGGACCCACAGCACTGGAAAAGGCCCTGGGGGCTGTGTGGGGTGGGGCTTAGGCTCAAGGAACTGAAGAGTCCCAGTCTCAGAGGGCAGGGGACCTCACCTGGGAGCACAGCAGGCTTCCTGGGCTCGAGTGGGTGGGGCAAACACCCTCCTCTCCTCTCCTGCTCCTCCGGTCTGGGGTGTGGGAGGGCCCCTCCCACCTGCATCTCCTGATCTCCCTGGCCTCCCTTCTGTGCCCCCAGGACCCATGTGGCCTGGAGCGGGCTTTGGAAAGGTGGGGAACCGGCTTGGGAGCTCAGCAGGCTCCCCAGCCCCAGTGGTCCAGGCGATCATCCTCCACTCCTCTCCCCTCTCCCGCTCTTCCCGGAGAGTCCATCCCACCTGCCTCTCCTGATCTCTCTGGCTTCAGGGGTGCCGATCTTGTCTGGCCTCTACTTCTCCTCCCCCCTCAGTCCCCCTACGTCCTACTGGTTCACTCTGGGGTTCCTCCCGTCTCCTTGGGAGTTAGAGTCCTCCATCAGTGGCCGGCACGTGCCCTAGTTGTGGGGAGCCGCTAACTCCCCGTCCTCCCACACCACCATCTTGACCTCTCCCCCCATGTTTTTTCTTTTTAGTTGATTTAAGCTTGTATATCCTCTTGATGCATTGCCCATTTTGTCATTATGGAATGACCTTCTTTATCCCTGGTAATATTCTGTGCTCTGAAATCTACTTAGTGTGATATTAATATAACCAATCTTGCTTTCTTTATATTAGTGTTAACATAGTATATCTTTTCTATTTGTCCCATCAGTTCTTTGTTCTCTTTCCTCCTTTTTTTTTTGTTTCATATCTTCCATGTCTCTATATAACATTTGAACATATGGAATATAATTATAATAACTGTTTTAATATCCTTACCTGCTGATTTTATCATCTGTCATTGCTCAGTCAGTTTTGATATATTGATTTTTTTTTCTCTTCCTTATGGGTCAAATTTCCCTGCTTCTTTTCATGCTGGTAATTTTTTATTGGATACCAGACGTTATGAATTTTAACTTTTTGGGTGCTGGATATTTTGATACCCCTATAAATAGTCTTGAGTTTCATTCTGAGGCAAGATTAAGTTACTTGGGAACAATTTGGTCATTTGATCCTTTAGGGTCTTGCTTTTCAGATTTGTTAGGTGTGACTGGAGCAGTGGTCAGTCTAGGGCTCATTATTTCTCCACTACTGAGGCAAGACTCTCCTGAGTTCCCTACCCAGTGCCCTGTGAATTACGAGGTTTTCCAGTCTGGCTGGTGGGAGCACATTCTATTCCCAGCCCTGCATGAGCCTGTGCACTGTTATTTCTAATTTTTTCAGATGGTTTTTTTCCTTGGCCCAAGGTAGTTTCATCATACACATGTGCTGCTCTGCTGAACACTAAAAGGCAGCCCTCTGCAGATCTCCAGAGTGTGCTGTGTAACTCTGTCCTCTCTGGCACCCTGTTCTATAAATGCTGGCTGCCCTCGTCTTTCTGGACCTCAGCTGTGTCTCTTTGGTTCAGATAGTTCCCCAGGCTCTGCCTGGGTTCTGTTCCCTGTGCTGCAGCCTGGACACTTTTCTCCAGGCAGTAACCTGGGTAGTCATGGAGCTCACTTTGTTTCTCATCTCTCAGGAATCACTGTTCTTTCTTGCCTGATGATCAGTGTCTTGTAAACTTTCTTATATTTTGTCCATTTGGGGGTTGTTTCAGTCATGGGTAAATCCTGACCCTATTATTCCATCTTGGCCAGAAGTGGAAGTCTCCAGAATCATATACAGTAGATATCCTGTTTCCCCAACTAGAGTATAAGCTCTCCTCAAAGTAAGGAATCTCATATTTCATTTAACTTATGCTATCTTTCTATCTCATTATCTAGTATATACAAGCTCACTAAACATTTGTTGAATAAAGAAGCATTTATTGGTGATCATATTGTAGTATTGAGCAGGTGTCATGTGTGCTGTTGGGTCAAACCAAAAATGCCTTTCCAGTATCTGCCCCCTCATCCTTTGGTTTGGTTGATTTGAGGTTTGTGCACTTCCTGTCAAAAGGATATCCCAAAGCCCCCTGTGGAGATTATAGTGGCCTAGTTCCCTTAAATCTTTTCTGGAACAGGGTAGCTTATAAACATACACATAGTAAAATTAGCTAGGGCCTTTCACCTCTGTAGAAATGAAATAACTAAGAGACTCCTCTGTTTCTAGTTATTGTACATTTTATATGCTTAGCAAGGATGGGACCATGACTAAGATAATTCTTAACATTGTGGTAGCTGTAACTTGATATCAGAGCAAAAGAGATGAGGACTTGTGAAGAAAGGTCCTGGCAATAAAATTGTTAACATGGTTCATAGTATCTTACTTATTTTAGAACAATAACAAGGATCTTGGCAAGATATTCCTTTTTTTTTTTTTTCTCCTCTTGGCACAAACACAGGTTTGGATAAATGCCATGCATTTAAGCTACCATTATATGAATTCTTATCTTGGTTTCTTCTATTTCCTTAGCTGCCATTTTGTAGTTACAGAAACATTACTGAACTCTTTCAACATTCTTAGCAACCAAGAGACATAGCCCTGTTTTTGTTTTGTTTCATTTGGGGTTGGCAAGCATATCTTTTCATACTTGTCTAAGAGATTTTTTCTGATCTTGTCATTGCTTATTTTCATATTTTGCTACAATGTAAAGAACTGTAATTTCAGTTTTTAAAAAACCCAGTTTTAGATGTTGCTTTGTTAAATAAGGTATTTAGATAGAATGCTGTGTACTGCAGAATAGAAGTGAATAACCATTTTTTAAGACATTATGTTACTTCAAATAAATACAAATATTAAAAGTTATAAGTCAGAGCTTTTTGACCATATTTTAAGGAGAGGAAAAGTAAAATTAGATCAGTACAGGAGTACTCATCCTAATCTTTTCAGAGCTGTAATTATTCAGATTAGCACTTTATCAACATGAGTAGGTAAAAATCAGAATCATGTAGGGAGCTTTTTCAAAAATATCCATGCCTAGTCAATCTTCATTTTCTGAGTTTAGGAATCACTGATATAGGGCTTCCCTGGTGGGGCAATGGTTAAGAATCCACCTGCCAATGCACGGGAAATGGGTTCAAGCCCTGGTCCAGGAAGATCCCACACACCGTGGAGCAACTAAGCCCATGTTCCACAACTACTGAGCCTGCGCTCTAGAGCCCGCGAGCCACAGCTACTGAAACCCGCACGCCTAGAGCCTGTGCTCCGCAACAAGAGAAGCCACCTCAATGAGAAACCCACACACCGCAACAAAGAGTAGCCCCCGCTCGCCACAACTAGAGAAAGCCCATGTGCAGCAACAAAGACCCAACTCAGCCATAAATGAATGAACTGAATGAACGAATGAATTTTTTAAAAGGAATCACTGATATAGAAACAACAACCTCCTGGGTTGTTTGTTTTGGAAAACGCTCTGTGTCTCTCTCACGTACACATGCAAGAACTACCATATGACCCAGCAGTCCCACTACTGGGCATATACCCTGAGAAAACCATAATTCAAAAAGAGTCATGTACCAAAATGTTCATTGCAGCTCTATTTACAATAGCCAGGAGATGAAAGCAACCTAAGTGTCCATCATCGGATGAATGGATAAAGAAGATGTGGCACATATATACAATGGAATATTAATCAGCCATAAAAAGAAACAAAATTGAATTATTTGTAGTGAGGTGGATGGATGTATAGCTGATTCACTTTGTTATAAAGCAGAAACTAGAGGGGTGGGAGGGAGGGAGACGCAAGAGGGAAGAGATATGGGAACATATGTATATGTATAACTGATTCACTTTGTTATAAAGCAGAAACTAACACACCATTGTAAAGCAATTATACTCCAATACAGATGTTTAAAAAAAAGGAATTCCAGAGAAAATAAGAATAAATAATTAACTTGTGTCTATTGTGTTTACTGTATACCAGTTGCTTTATATATGTTAAATCATTTTATCAGAATGAGACTGTAATTTCTATAAAGAATAATGCATGATTAAAAAAATAACATATCAGAAGAAAAAGATGATCATAATAAAATGGTATACTAATTTTGTTAACAGATGGTTTTGGATAAAAGCAATATCAAATTTACACATTTCCCTACCCTCTGCAAACGCACACGCACACACACACACACACACACACACACATAATACCTATACGTCAAATAAAAGCTGAACATTTCACTCATCCTGCAAGACATTGAGGGAACAAATCACATTAACCATTATAATGGAGATCTATTTATCAGCCTCTCTTAGTAATTAAGATTTGTAACTTAAATCTAATTTATATGAGACTAATTTAAATTAACACACATGTTTAGAAACGCATTTTCTGTTAATATGGAATCAATCAAGCAGTTTGCTAATTATGTATTTCCTAGAGAACAGCTGATTTTAACTAAGAAGCACAAACACTATCTGGCTGAATGTGTTTAAGGTGCAACCCACATCATAAAATTTACCCATTTAAAGTGTACAATTCAGTGGTTTTTAGTACATTCACAGAGTTGTATAACTATCACCATAATCTTAAGTTTAGAACATTTTTATCATCCCAAAAGGAAACCCTGTACCTATGAATAGTCTTGATTCCTCACTCTATTCTTCAGCCCCAGAAAACCGCTAATCAACTTTTTCTCTCTAAATTTGCCTATTCTGGACATTTCAAATACATGGAATCATACAATATGTATTTATGACTGACTTCACTTAGCCTAGTGTTTGGGAGTTTCATCTGTGTCTTAGCATGTTTCAGTGTTTCATTCCTTTTTATGGATGAATAATATTTCATTGTATGGAAACACACACTTTGTTTCTCCATTTATCAGTTGATGGACATTTGGATTGTTTCCACTTTTTAGCTATCATGAATAATGCTGTGAACACTTGTGTACAATTTGCTATGTGTACATAGTGGAATTGCTGGGTCATTTAGTAACTATTTTTTAACAATTTGAAGAACTGCCAAATTGTTTTCCAAAGTGGCTGCACCATTTTACATTCCCACCAGCAATGTATTAGGGTTCTCATTTCTCCACATCCTGGCCAACTCTTGTCTGTCGTTTTGATTTATAGCCATCTTAGTAGGTGTGAAGTGATAACATACATTGTGGTTTTGATTTGCATTTCCCTAATGACTAATGGTATTGAGCATTTTTTCATGTGCTCTTAGGCATCTTATATCTTTGGATAAATGTCTCTTCAAATCCTTTGCCTATTTTTAAATTGGGATGTCTTTTTATTACTGATTTTTGTCAGTCAATCAAAATATTTGATTTATTATTGATAAACACTTTATATATTCTAGATATGTTTCTTATCAAATATATGATTTGAAATTTTTCTTTTCTCATTCTGTAGCTTGTCTTTTCATTTCCTTGGTGGTATCACTGTCCCACAAAATTTTAGATTTTGATATAGTTCAATATATCTATTTTTTTCTTTTGTTGTTTGTACTTTTTTTTGTTTTACAATAACCTTTTAAATTTTATTTATTCATTTATTTATTTTGGATGCATTGGGTCTTTATTCCTGCACACAGGCTTTTTCTTTTGTTGTGGGGAGCAGGGGCTACTCTTTTCATTGCTGTGCGTGGGCTTCTCATTGCGGTGGCTTCTCTTGTTGTGGAGTGCGGGCTCTAGGTGCACAGGCTTCAGTAGTTATGGCACACGGGCTTAGTTGCTCCGTAGCATGTGGGATCTTCCTGGAGCAGAGATCGAACCTGTGTCCCCTGCACTGGCAGGCGGATTCTTTTTATTATTTATTTATTTGTTTGTTTGTTTTTTGTTGTTGTTGTTTTGGGTTTTTTAAACATCTTTATTGGAGTATAGTTGCTTTACAATGGTTTGTTGGTTTCTGCTTTATAACAAAGTGAATCAGTTATACATATATCCCCATATCTTTTCCCTCTTGCATCTCCCTCCCTCCCACCCTCCCAATCCCACCCCTCTAGGTGGTCACAAAGCACCGAACTGATCTCCCTGTGCTATGTGGCTGCTTCCCACTAGCTATTTCTGACTTACTTCACTGTGTATGACAGACTCTAGGTCCATCCACCTCACTACAAGTAACTCAATTTCGTTTCTTTTTATGGCTGAGTAATATTTCATTGTATATATGTACCACATCTTCTTTATCCATTCATCTGTTGATGGACACTTAGGTTGCTTCCATGTCCTGGCTATTGTAAATAGAGCTGGCAGGAGGATTCTTAACCCCTGTGCCACCAGGGAAGTCCTGTTGTTTGTACTTTTGTTGTTATATCTAAAAAATCATTCCCTAACCCAAGGCCATGGAGATTTACTCTTAGGGTTTTTTTTTTCTGAGTTATAGTTTTAGCTCTTACATTTAGGTCTGTAATTCATTTTGAATTAATATTTGTGTATGGTATGAAATATAGGGGTCCAACCTCATTCTTTTTCATATAGCTATTCAACTGTCCAAGCACTATTTGTTGAAAAGACAGCTCTTGCTCAATCAAATTGTCTTGGTATCCTTGTAGAAATTCAATTGACCGTAAATATGAGTTTATTTCTGGGTTCTCAATTCTATTTCATTGATGTAAATGTCTTTCCTTGTACACCATAACACTATCTTGATTACAGTAGCTTTGTATTTAGAGTTTTTAAATTTTATTTATTTATTTATTTATTTTTGGCTGCCTTAGATCTTCGTTGCTGCGTGCAGGCTTTCTCTAGTTGTGGCGAGCAGGGGCTACTCTTTGTTGCGGTGCGTGGGCTTCTCATCGTGGTGGCTTCTCTTGTTGCCGAGCATAGGCTCTAGGCGCGCAAGCTTCAGCAGTTCTGGCTTGCGGGCTCTAAGTAGTTGTGGTGCACGGTCTTAGTTGCTCCACGGCACGTGGTATCTTCCCGGACCAGAGATTGAACCCGTGTCCCCTGCACTGGCAGGTGGATTCCTAACCACTGCGTCACCAGCGAAGTCTTGTATTAAGTTTTGAAATTGGGAAGTGTGAGTCCTTCAGCTGTTCTTCTTTTTCAAGATTGTTTGGCTATTCTGGGTCTCTTGGATTTCCACATGAATTTTAGAATCACCTTGTCACTTTCTGCAAATAGATGAGATTTGTTTAAGGGGTTAAGTCTATAAAGAGTTTGAGGAGAACTGCTTAAGTACTGTATTCATAATACTAAACTTAAGTTCTGCCTATTTTATCCTTTCTTACAAAAGTAGTTTTTTTTACTTTTAATTTTCTATAACAATTTTTTTTTTTTTTTTTTTTTTTTTTTTTTTTTTTTTTGCGGTATACGGGCCTCTCACTGTTGTGGCCTCTCCCGTTGCCGAGCACAGGCTCCGGACACGCAGGCTCAGCGGCCATGGCTCACGGGCCCAGCCACTCCGTGGCATGTGGGATCTTCCCGGACCAGGGCACGAACCCGTGTCCCCTGCCTCGGCAGGCGGACTCTCAACCACCGCGCCACCAGGGAAGCCCAATATTTTATATATACGCATTAAAGTATAATTCTTACAGTGTATTCACGTTAAACTAATCATGAAGAAATATGAAGTGATTACTTTTTGTACTGTTAAAAACACAGTACTGTATAAGGTAAATACCTCTGCAACAAAAATCTCTACATACAGAGAAATTGTAAAGAGGAGTATCAGAAGAGGTACCAAATTATTTCACAGCTATATAAATAGAGCAAAATTCTGTGTCACAGAATTTCCATAAGCACTTGGAAATTTTGTTTTGCTTTGTTGTTTTTTTCTGATGAGATCCATTTTGTATTTGTAAGTATTAGCAAAAGTTTATGTATGGGGAAAAATTAGATAAGAATAATGCCTCGGGACTTTCCTGGTGGCACAGTGGTTAAGACTCCACACCCCTAGTGCAGGGGGCCTGGGTTCGATCCCTGGCCAGGGAACTAGATCCCACATGCATGCCGCAACTAAGAGTTTGCATGCCACAACTAAGGAGCTGGTGAGCTGCAACTAAGGAGCCTGCCTGCCACAACTAAGACCTGGTGCAACCAAATAAATAAATAAATAAATAAACATTTTTTAAAAAAAGAAAAGAAAGAAAGAACATGCTGATGGGGGATTGGAACTCCCTTCTGCAAAAAAAAAAAGAAAAGAAAAGAAAAAGAAAAAGAATAATGCCCCTGTGGACTGTGGATGAGGATTACAAAAATAAACATTTTAGATTTTTATAACACTTTAGATTCCATTGGTCCCTAGAATAAGACATAGGCAGCTTTTTGATAGTTTATATAGTTTTGTTTACTAAGTGAATACCATAATCCAATGTTTCTTGACCTTGGCTGCTATGCATTAGAATTCCTAGAGAACTTTTGAAAATCCAGATGTCCCATACAGCACATCAGACCAGTTAAATCAGAATCTCTGTCGGTGGGACTTGGACATCAGAATTTATTAAAATTTTCCAGGTGAATACATTGTGCAGCGAACATTAGCCACGGAGATAGACACCTGAAAGTGCTGGTAGGATTTTGCTCAGGAAAATGTAATTATCCTGAAATGGCAATTAAAGGCATGCCATCTGAATTGTATGCCACTTTGTTATATCAGCCACTGTGAAAAGTATTAAGGAATTATCAGAATGTAATGATTTGGATTTGCCTTCATCTGTGAACTAATGATAAAAGATTATCTAATAATCACCAGAACTCCAAAGTTTGGTACTAAGAAGATCAGTTACGTTCCACCATATAGATAAGCATTTGTTTGAGTTGAAAAGTCCACTGCTAAAGAGTTAAGTTTGAAAGCCGCCAGTTTATTGGACAAATTACTGGGATGAGAGTTTGGGAACCTGTGTTCTAGAGCTAACTCTGGTGTGTAACTTTGAACCATGGTATTTATATTATACTTTATATAATGAGGTAGTTGAGCTAGAGGTGATCACCAGATTATTTATTCAACAAATTGGATTGCCTGCTGTGAGCTAGGAAATGTAAGGATGGAACAGAACATTGAAAAGCTCACAGAGGACAGACAATGTAGGGATGGAAATGTAAGGATGGAACAGAACATTGAAAAGCTCACAAAGGACAGACAAACATGCAAAATGAGTGAGTGTAGCCACAGTGAAATGTTCAGGGAATTAAGGGAGCACAGAAGTGTACTTCATCTGGTTCAGTATTGGGACAAATGTGGTAGTTTTCTATTTAACAACCATTCACAAATTCCTTCTTCCTTACTGGCAGAATCCATCTCTGAAATAGACTGAAAAGGCCAGATGCTTGCTTTGCAAGCTACCCTTGCAGGTGGGGCATGGACATGTGACCCGGTGCTGGTCAGTGAGACCAGAGAAGAAATCTATCGGACAGTTTTCCTTATAAAAGTCAGCAGCTGAGAAAGTGCCCTTCCTTCCTGCCCTGACCTTGCAGCATGAGGATGTGATACCTAGTATTACAAAGGTCATCTTGAGACTAATGGCCTGAGAACAAAGGCTTCCATGCTAGTTATAGACAAAGAGAAAAATAGAGCCTGGATCTTTGATGTCAACATTGAGCTGCTGAACCAACCCTTCAGCCACCTACCTGTGGAGTTATTAAGTGAGATTAAAAAAATACTTACTGTTTAAACCCTTGCTGCTTTGAGAGTGAGCTGTGGATCAGCGGTATCAGCATCACCTGGGAGGCTGGTTAGAAATACAGATTCTTAGAGCTCATGTTAGACCTACTGCATCAGAATCTGCACTTTAATAAGATCACTAGGTGGATGACATGCACATTAAAGCTTGAGAAGCACCAGTTTAAACCACTTTAAATTGGGTATTTTGTTATATGCAGTTAAAAGCATCCTTACTAATAAAAATACATTGTAGATTGGCCAAGTGCCATTTTTTAAATAAGAAAATACTTGCCTAGAGAGACTTCTGATTCAGATGTAGGAAGTTGCAAGAGACTTCTTATTCTCACCAAAACAAGCAATATAAGCTACATTAATCATAGTTAAAAAAAAATCAGAAAGCTTGAAGACACAAATCTTAGTGACTCCAGAAAGTGGCAAGCCCTCCATAAGAGAGGTGATCCCCCCCCCAAAAAAGAGGTGATCCATTCTGCGTTCTTTCCTGACTGAAATATATGAAAAAGGAGGAAACTACCATAGAGAGGAGTAAGGAGAAGTCAGCCTAACTTTTAAACTTTTAATGGCTGTGTATGGGCCAGCATGGTAGATTAGAAATCAGAGAAGCCCTAGAGCAGCACTGTCCACTAGAACTTTATGCCATGATGGGAATGTTCAGTATCTGTGCTAACCAGTATGGTAGCTCCTAGCCAAATGTGGCTAGTGTGACTGAGAAACTGAATTTTTAATTTTAACTAATTTAAACTTAAATAGTCACATACCATATTGAACATATCGTATTGAACAGTGCAGCCCTAGAGATAGGGTGAGACTGCATTACCCTCCAGTTCTTTGCTTCAGGTCTTCATTTAGTGCTAGGGATACTACTCCAAGAACCAAGGCAGTGAAGCAGAGCTGAGAGAAAATTCCTGAGGCATAGGTGTTTAGCTCAGGAGATTGAGAGAGAGACAGGAGAGCTGAGAGAAATCCCTTTCAGACCATCTCCCACTTCACAAAGTGTAGAGCAGACAACATAAGCATCGGGCTGAAAGATCTGCCAAGGCCCCAAAAGTGGGAAAGTGGAGGGGGCGGTGGAACTGGAAAATAGAGCTCCTAGAAATCTAGCAGCCAGGACTACACATCAGGAGCAATGTTGCTACTTTACAGTTCAAAACAGTAGGCAGTGGCAGCTCAGGAGATCTCCAGAACCTCACCAGAGTTCTAATCCTAGGCCTTGCTGAAGATTAAGTCCTGATCCTGTCCTCAAAATGTTTGAAGCCAGCGAGGAAATGAATCAAACTAACGTTGGAACAAAAAGCTCAGTTTCATCTCAACTGTAGAGCATGTTACTTCAGCACTGACCTGAGTGGCACATTCCTTTCTAGGAATAAATGTCATTTCCTTTAGTCTCTGCTATACTTTTATACAAAAATGCCCAATATGAAGTCAGAGATCTTAAGACACATGTGGCCTATAGTCAAGAAAAGTAAACAGTCAATAGAAGACCAGAGATGACCCAAATATTGGTGTTATCAGTAAGGAACTTTATGACAAAAATCTCAGAAAATCTGGTCGACAAGGCATGTGTGAAGAGATGAGGAATTTTGGCAGAGAGATGGAAACTAATTTTTTTTATCAAGAACCAAGTGGAAATAATAAAAAAAGAAATATAATATCAGAAATTAAATCTTTTAGATGGGCTTAGCTGAAAATACCTGACCAGCTTTGGTCAGGTTCCTGGGAGCAATCTGTATTGTGGAAGGATTTCTTCTGAGTTACACTGATTAATATTTACCTTGAACAAGAATTGTACAACATTCACTACACTGATTATTAAGCCCACAAGCATTTCTTTTGATAGAACACTACGTAGATTCATCAGGTCACATATTCTCACACATTTTCCTTGTAATTTTCCGATAGAAAAGAAAATAATTGGAGCTTGTGTGAATCCACACATAGGCCTTCCTAGATCACTTAGTTAGAATTTTCACCTGTCTCAGGGGGGAAACCAGAGTCAATCTTGGTAACTCAGTCCCACCATGTGTAAGTACCTCTTGTTTGGTTGGCTTGTGCTGCAGCTATATCATTATCATTTTCCATTTCCTTCATGTTTTCAGTTTTGCATTGAACATATGGTAATAAAATACTAATTTTCACATAATAAATACTGTAGGTTTCTAGAATAACTAGTTTCTTAACAGGTAACCTTGTTAGTGTCATAGAGGCTTAGAAGAACAGTGACAGAAAGTTTCAGACTACCACTCAGGACATACAGGAATTTCTTTGCAATTAGAACTTGAATTTCTGGAATTAGAATTGTCTCTGCCATCCCCCAAGGGACTGTAGCAGTTCCTTGCTTAAGAATAAGAAAATGAATTCTGTTTTTCCTTAATTTATAGATTTTTTCGTTTATTCATTTATTTTTTGATTTAGTATTTGTAGAATAACTCATAATCACTCCAAAAAGAGCCTATTTTTACTTTCACAAATGGGAAAATTTCTCGGTTCATTTCTTTTTCTTGTTCCAACTAATATAGCCAAAGTGTTGCCTTAGAAACTTATAAATACATACTGAAGATGAAACAAAATTACCGTAGATGTTAATCTTGACCTTTTACTTCAGCTTCAGTTGCACATACTTCTAATAATTTTTGTAAGAATAAAATGGTGAGTTACTACAGTAGTAGTGAAACTAACAAACTGCTTTATTTTACAGGGAAAATATTTATCCCTAAGCAGAAACCTGTACAGACTTTTACAGAAGAAAAAGTATCTCTTGATCCAGAACTAGAAGAAGCTTTGACAGGTGCTTCTGATACAGAATTGTGTGATCTCGCAGGTATCTCCTAAAACAAATTAATTTGTGAATGGTATAGAGGGGAGGAAAATACCAGCACACACCTTATACACACTATACAAATGCTTGCTTTGCCCAGCAGAGTGCTGTTGAATAAGTAACCGTACATTTGGCTTTGTTTTTTACACTATAAAGCTGACATAAAGGATTTAGTTTCTTTAAATTCTCTTAATGATGAAATTTTTATATTAATGGAATTTATTGATTATTGGACGTCTTTTCCCATGTTGCCATCTTTGAAAGTCTTTATAAAAATCTTTCATCACCTGGTGCTCACCTAGAAGCTGTCTCCAGGGTCTACTGCTATCCATTTTATTAGAAGACCCAGAAAAGGGTAACTGGAAATTAGATAAAATAGTCAATCCTGAGCTATATTCACCTCTTTCCCAACTTTTCTGAAGATATATGGAACATTCCAAACCTCCCTGTGATTTTCATCATTACCAGTTTCTTATCTGGACCAGTATCTGCCCCCAGCTGCCTCCACCCACACCCATTTTTCTAGATAGAAAAATATGACACATGGGGAGAGGTTAGTACCAAATAACTTCAAGAACTAACATGTTTAAAAGGAGCAGTGATGGTTCTTGGGGAAGGACCCAGGGAAGGGACAGTCAAGGTGTGGTACCACAGCTAGAGCAGGTATCTTATTCCCTGGCGGGGGGCTGAGGGCTAATGGATTTATAAATGGTACATTCATCAGAGTGGAGTGGGCCAGAGGCATACTGTAGCTTCTGCCTTATTTCTGCAAAAGGCCATCAAAAACCAAATTTATTTCTCCTCCTAAGTGTCATTTTTGAAGGATGCTACTTTAATCTTAAATATGAGAATTCAACCATACTTTTAGTATTCTACTCTTAGCTAAAATACAAATGTAAATTAATATGAGAGTTAAGGTTAAGTTGAAAAATCTGCCTTTTATCGCATTATGTTTGGAGAAACCCTCTGAGGATGAACAGCAACAATAGATCATTTCCATTTTCTCTCTTGGCCACCAGATGGAGCTAAGCATAGACTTAAGTTTAGGGTTAAGCTGGCTCCAGCTGTGTCTAAATTCAGAAATGTGGAGAGAAATTACAAGGGTATTGATAAGAAAGAGATTGTAGGTGGTTTTTAATCATGTTTTCTCTTTTTTTTTTTTTAGCTACGAAATGTGTATTTAATTGAGTAGGAAAAATCCCAGAGAGTGTTAAAATCGTTGATAGAAATTTGGGGGCATAAAATTAATTCTTTATGTTTAAAATTGATGGAAATAAAAAAATAATTTTCTTGTTCTATATTTATAGCTATTCTTGGGATGCACAATTTGATAACAAATACACAGTTCTGCAATATAGTGGGAAGTAGTAATGGAGTCGACCAAGAACATTTTTCAAGTGAGTACTTATAATGCTTTGTGAATTCCAGTCCTTTGTTAATTATGTTTTGTTTTCTCCATGTAATAGCTTCAGTATTTGCATACCAAATGTTATGCATATGTACTTGAAACCTAAGATTCCAGTTAGATGGTATTGACCTAGGAAACCATTGAGAATAGAATATTAAATATTTTATGCTTAATGTGTCAGCAAATGTAATAGGAACTACTCTCACCTCACTAAATAATACTAATGCTAAACGCTATAAAAACTAGTCAAACTTGGCTTTTACTGACATCTTGTTTTCAGTGTTCCTGATTTTCAAGAAACCCCCAACAGTGCTGACAAAGTATATTATAAAATCAGATTCAGGGGAAAGCAAAGAACTATTCAGCCCCTAAACCTTTTAGTCTGACGCAAAGTATTAGATAACCTAAAACAAAGCTTTTTAAAAAATTTATTTATAAGACATCTTAAAATCACCAAAGTCATGCCTATTTTGTAGTAAATCTAAACAAGACCTAAGGGCACAAAGTAAGCAGTAAAAGGGTCTCTATTCACAGCCGTCATGCCTCCTACTCCCCGTACCCCACCTCCACCCCCTCCCTAACTGTTAACAATTGGGAATATATCCTTCCAGATTTTGTATTATGCTTATATAAACTTACATATGTATATGTTCTATACACGAACTGTCTTTTCTTTTCTTACAAAAGTGGGATCATAATAGAGATATTTCTTGTCCCTGGATTTTTCAATAATAATACTGTTGGCTGATTTTTTTGAATGCTTACCATGGGCCATGTTCTTCTGTGCACAGCTCTTGAATGTAAATTGTTCTTAATCCTCACAACAGCTCTACGAAACAAGTATTATTATTATCTTTAATATGCCTTTGAAGGAGCTGAGGTTTTAGAATGATTAAGTAACTAGCTTTAATATCCCACGAAATCGGTGGTGAGGATTTTAATCCATGCTGTATAGTATATTACTTAGCAATATATCACATTTCCTAGTTAGTACATACAGATTTACCTCATTCAAACATCTGTATAACATTCCATTTTATGAACGTTCTATAATTGGCCATTCCCCTATTTTTTTAACTTTCTATTGTAGACCTGTTCAAGCATACATTATAGAAGAGGGAATAATATATCCATCGTCCAGCTTTAGCTGTTTTTCACATTATGCCAGCCGGGTTTCATCCACCGTCTGCCTCCCTCCCACCCCTTCTACTCTTTTCCCTGGAATATTTTAAAGCGAATCCTGTTTGTTTGTATTACTTCACCCATAAATATTTCCATATGTGTCTCTCACAAAGGCTTTCCTTATAACATAACCACAATGCCATTATCAAACTTAAAAATTACCAGCAATTCCTTCATATCATCTAATGCCCAGTCCATGTTCAGATTTCCCATTTTCTCTCAAAAACATCATTTCACAGCTGGTTTGTTCAAATCAGGATCCAGATATGGGTCACATATTGCATTTGGTTGTCGTTTGGTTTAAGTTCCTCTTAATTTCTTAACAGTTCTCCTCCTCAACTTCTTTCCCACTTTCTTCATGGCATTTATCCCTTGAAGAAACTGTGTTGTCATGTAGAATTTTCCACATTCTGGATCTGGCTGATTGCAACCTTGTGGTATCATTTTACTTGTTTTTCTCTACCTCCTGTGTTTCTGTAAACTGTTGTTTCCTAGCAGCTTGATCAAATTTATGTGCAGTTTTTAATTTTTTTTGGCAAGAATGTTTCCTGGGTATTGATCAAATCACTTTAGGAAGCATATCAAGTCTGGTCATTCCTCTTTGGGGAATGTGTTAAGATTGATCAGTGTACTCAAATTCTGGCAACCTGATCCATCCAATTAAAGTTCCCCATGAACCTTTCTTAATGGTTTCCACATCCTGTTGACTGGATCCATTATTTCATTATAGAGCAAGGCTCTTTATATGCATTCTGCAGAGAAGAAAAGGAATTTTTTGGTTTTAGAAAATTTAGAATTGAGGAAGAGCTCATTGAATTTTCCATTCAGTGAGGAAGATTTTCTCCAGTCCCCTTGATCTACCATCTTGAAGAAGACTGCCTTGCTGATCTTTCAACTGTCCTCAGGAAATTAATTTTCAGACTTTTGTCTGAGCTGATCTCTTCAGGATGCTGTGTGTAGGAGGGTGTGTGTGTGTGTGTGTGTGTGTGTGTGTGTGTGTGTGTGTGTGATATTTGAAAAGAACAAGGTACTCTTAGAGGGAATTTATTGGATCAGTAAGCAATATACTTTGTCTTAAGGTGAGTTTTGCTCCTAAAAGCTAGAGGAGGGCAGCAGGGACTAACTAAGCCAGACAGTGACCCTGTCAGTCTTTACATGTCACTTGCTCTTAATGTTGTGGTCATTCTCTTTGAGAATCTGATGCTCTAGGTGTTCTCCCCAGAAAATATATCCATAAAAGTTTATCTTTTATAGGTGTTCATGGACCTCCACACATACCTCAGAGCGCATTTACATCTCACTAGAGGGTTCAAGGCTTCTGGGTCTTCCTTCAGTTTTGAATAGCTGTATTCCGGCCATGTGTGTGGGTATAAATGGTGAAGGATTGGGCTGTAGGATGAAGGAGGGCAGGGAATTCCTGTCTCAGTAGTTCTTCCACGTACCATTACCGTTCTCTGTCTCCCCATTCCCCGTTTCTACCCTTCTTCCTGATAGAGTCCTCTGCCCTTTCCCATTGCGGAGTACTCCCCACGGGAGGCACAGGCAGTGTGTCCTTCTGTCAACTCACTCTTTGTGGAGGCTGTGTTTGTTCATGTCTCTGATTCTTACTGCCTTTGCATTAATTACTAGTCAAACCTCAGAGACAATGATGAGTTGTTAGATTTTGTCATATGAGAACTTTATCTTGAACATTGCTAAAAATAAATGCAATCACCAGCTTGTGTCATCAACTGTATTTTCATGGTAAAGATATCTTGTAATACACCAAGAGGCAAGAGGCAGTGAAAATACTCATTTTTGAAGGCTGATACACTGCAAACAAATTAAATGTTGAATTATGTTTGGTATTTATATTCAGTAAAATTTTATTTCAGTGCTTTATGTGGGAGCACATAAAGGATCTTTCAGAAATTTGGGGAAACTTATAAATTTGTTCTACTGAATATGTTTGTGTATGTGTGCTATGTGTTTCCAAGTTAATATATGCATTCACCGTAATAGTATCAACCAGTGACACTCTTGCTCTTTTCATTTGTTGCTACAGATGTGGTAAAAGGTGAAAAGATTCTTCCAGTATTTGATGAGCCCCCAAATCCAACCAATGTTGAAGAGAGTTTACAGAGAATTAAAGAAAATGATGTTCGTCTTGTTGAAGTTAATTTGAATAATATAAAGGTAGGTGTGATAAGCAAACAAAAAGTTGTTTTGAATTGCTTTGAGTCATTTGGATCTAGGATGAGAGCTGGGCAGTTTTGATATAGTCTCATCCTTTCTACTTAATGGTAAAGTTTTTACTTCTAGTAGTATGCTAACATAGATTCCTTCGATTTTAGAAGTTAAAGTATTATAGTATTTTTCTGATTTACTTTTTAAAGGCTATCACATAGAAATATAAACTCTACAGACTGTCAGAGTATACCTCTCAGGCTTCCAAAGTACTGCCCACTTTTAGGAGCATTTTAGCCTTTCAGGTTTTGTTTTTTTAATCAGCTCTTTTTTTTTTTTTTTTTTTTTGCGGTGCGCAGGCCTCTCACTGCTGTGGCCTCTCCCGCTGCGGAGCACAGGCTCCGGAGCCGCAGGCTCAGCGGCCTGTATATGGCTCATGGGCCCAGCCGCTCCGCGGCATGTGGGTCTTCCCAGACCGGGGCACGAACCCGTGTCCCCTGCATCGGCAGGCGGACTCTCAACCACTGTGCCACCAGGGAAGCCCTAATCAGCTCTCTTGAGCTATAAGGTATATATAGTGAAATTCTCCCTTTCTAGTGTGCAGTTCTGTGAGTTAAAGCAAATGCATACAGTTGTACAACTACCAC
Organism: Physeter macrocephalus; assembly: GCF_002837175.3. Lineage (NCBI taxonomy): Eukaryota > Metazoa > Chordata > Mammalia > Artiodactyla > Physeteridae > Physeter > Physeter macrocephalus. The sequence continues at coordinate 45,257,877 of NC_041224.1, forward strand.
CACAGTCAGATGTAGAACATGTCACACCCCTGTGTCATCATTCCCTGCCACCAGCTCTAGCCCCTGACAACCATGGATCTGTTTTCTTTCCCTATCATTTTGCCTTCTCCAGAATTTCATATAAATGGAACCATATAGTGTATAGCCGTTGAGTCTGGTTTCTTTGACTTCGCACAGTACATTTGAGACTCGTCCATGCTGTAGTGTGTCTCAGTGGTTTGTTCCTTTGTGTTGTAGAGCAGCATTCCCTTGTCTGGATGTGCTGCAGTTTGTGTGTCCGTTCACCAGTTGATAGACATATGAGTTGCTTCCAGTTTGGGATGATTATAAATAAAGCCACTATACACATTCACATACAGGTTTTTGCGTGAACGTATGTTTTCATTTCTCTTGAGTAAACACCTAGAATTGGGCTTTGTGGGATCTCATTGGGATTTTTAAAATGCAACTCTTCCTTGGAGGAAAGAAAGAAGAAGTGAGTTAGGAGGGCATAGGGATAATTAATTACCAAAGAGTAAACTCAAATGATCTCTTAAGGTATTAGCCATTGTATAATAGCTTCATTACAAACTCCTCATTTTAAATCTTAATTTATCTGAATTGGAGGCAGGGAGAACATCTGGAAATTACAAGAACCTAGGGAATAAGACCTCTGTGCTCTTTTTGTGGGTGTTCCTTCCTGTGAGTGGAGGGGGAAAAGCGCTAGGGAAAGCTATTATCCCTAGTTGATCACTCATCTTCTTATTTTTAAAAAAAATTCAGTTCTCGTGTGTATCTGTCTCTAAATCAATAGTAACAATCTGAAAATAGGCAGGCTACAGGAAATTGGAAGTCTTGGTACTAAGGGAAAAGATCAGTGTCTCCTAAAACTATCTCTTTCTGCATTTCAAGAAATGTAGAGTTAATCTCTCTTAATACCTTACAGCTTTGAGTGACTGAAAACAGTATGTCATCTGCCTCAGGAATCACCATAAGTAGATTCCCACATCTTTCTCTTTGTAGAAAAGTGGATTCACTTTGAGTACTCAAGGGCTGACTTCTCATAATACAAATAATTAAAAAGATAATTTCTTTAACCTCAATGCTAGAGAAACAGTGATGTATGCTCTGCTCTATGCCAACAGTTTGTACCATAACAGAGAAATCAGAGAGGTAAGAAGGAGGCTGAGTTGTTTGTTTTCAGTTGTAGACCAGCGGTTGTAATGTTACGTAATTTCTGAATACATTTTAATGCAAAAAAGTACAGATGTATTTGATTAATGGACTGAATTTCCTGAAAACTAAAATGTAATAATGTTTCACATTTTTGTCTTTCAAGAATATCCCAATTCCAACCCTAAAAGATTTTGCAAAGGCTTTGGAAACCAACACACATGTGAAATATTTCAGTCTTGCAGCCACCCGAAGCAATGACCCCGTTGCTGTTGTAAGTAAGCTAACTACTAATAATATCGAAATAATTATGGCGGTGTAATACCAGGGCATGTTACAAAGGTGGTTAAACTGATTTTATGAACAAGATTTACTCTCTTTTAATTCAACTATACTTCAATAAGAAATAAATTTAAAAACTAAAATTTTTTAATGTAGTTTCAAAATTCTGTGTCGTAAGATCAACTGTTAGTAACCATGATGTTCAACAGTCAATAAAAGCAAGTATCAGTAAAAAAGAAAAAAAATTTACTCTTTTTCAATTGATGTTTACTATTAGGCAATACATTATTTACTACCATTTTATGTTTACTTTTTTCTGTATTTCTTTTCTATGAAATTTTTTAAACATAAACGGAGTCATGCAATGTAGGCTGTTCTGCAACTGAGTTTTTCACTTAACCGTATATCTCAGAGATCTTTTCATATCAGCATATAAAGTTCTACGTCATTCTTTTAACACCTGCGGAGGGTTCCATTTATGGATCTATAGTGTTGAATTTTTATCGAATGCTTTTTCTGTGTCTGTTGAGGCGATCATGTGGTTTTATTCATGTGGTCCTTTATTCAGTTAATATGGTGTATTACAATGATTAATTGTTTTAATAATTAATTTATTTTATTATTTTTTTATTTTTGGCTGCATTGGGTCTTTGTTGCTGCACGCGGGCTTTCTCTAGTTGTGGCGAGCGGGGGCTACTCTTCATTGCGGTGCGCAGGCTTCTATTGCAGTGGCTTCTCTTGTTGTGGAGCTCTAGGCATGCGGGCTCAGTGGTTGCGGCTCGGCTCGTGGGCTCTACAGCACGGGCTCAGTAGTTGTGGCGCACGGGCTTAGTTGCTCTGCGGCATGTGGAATCTTCCTGGACCAGGGATCGAACCTGTGTCCCCTGCATTAGCAGGCGGAGTCTTAACCACTGCACCACCAGGAAAGTCCCACATTGGTTAATTTTTATATGTTAAATCAACTTTGCATTTCTGGGGTAAATCCCACTTGATCATGGTATAAACCCTTTTCTTCTTGGCTTTGAGGCTATCACTCCCTTTGATTGTCCTCCTACCTATCTGGTCCCTACACTGGTTCCTCCTCGTCTCCTCAACATCTAAACATCTAAATGGCTCAGAGCTCGGTTCTAGTCCTTCTTCTTTTCTCTGTCTGCACTCACGTTCTGGGTGATCTCATTCTGTTTCATTACTATATATTACCTATGCATGCTGATGACTCCCAATATTATTATCTCCAGTTCATACCTCTCCCCTCAACTCCAAACCCATTTCCAGCTACTGCTTAACAGCTTTACTTGTATATCTAACAGTCATCTCAAACCCAAGTCCCAAACCAAACTCCTGACTTTCGTCCCATACCTGCCTCTCTCACACTTTCCTATCTCACTAAACGGCAACTTCATTCTTTCATTTGCTCAAGTCAAAAAAATGAAATAATAATAATAATAATAATGGAGTGATCCTTGACTTCCCTTTCTCACAACTTCAAGTGTATATCCAGCTGTGTCTTCAAATATTTCCTGTATATCCAACCACGTCTCACCATCTTCACAGCTACCACCCTGGTCCAAGCCACTGGCTTCTCTCACCTGGATTATCCTAATTGAGCTGCCTGCTTCATCTCTATACACAGCATCAGAAGTGACTCTTAAAACTTAAATGTTCTCAGGCTTCCCTGGTGGCGCAGTGGTTGAGAGTCCGACTGCCGATGCAGGGGACGCAGGTTCGTACCCCGGTCCAGGAGGATCCCACATGCCACGGAGCGGCTGGGCCCGTGAGCCATGGCTGCTGGGCCTGTGTGTCTGGAGCCTGTGCTCCGCAACAGGAGAGGCCACAACAGTGAGAGGCCCGTGTACCGCAAAAAAAAAACAAAAAAAAACAAACTTAAATGTTCTCATTCCTGTACTCAGAACCCTCCAGCAGTTCTCTGTCTCACTAAGTAAAAATCAGAATCTTTCAGTGGCCTAATAAGGCCTTACATGAGCAGACCTCATCTCCCCTCTTGCTGTTTCTTTCATTCTGCTCCAGCCATACAGCCTCCTTGCTCTGCCTTGCTTTTGCATGCTCCCAGCTCAGAGCCTTTACACTTGTTCCTCCTGCCTAGAACTTTCTCCCTGAAGATATTCCACGTAGTTTTACTTCATCACTTAAATTATTTCAGTCCTTGCTCAGATGTCACCTTCCAGGTGAGGCCTTTCCTGACCCCCATATATAAAACAGCAACCCCACTCCTACCCCCAGCACTCCCCATCCACCCTGCTATGCCTTTTTTTCCTCCTCTATAGCCCTTTTTACCATCTGACATTACATTTTGCTTACTTACTGTGTGGGCCCCACTAAAATGTAAGTTCCGTCAGGTAGAGACTTGTATGTTTTATTTCTGAATTTACAGAACAGTACTTATCAAAAATAGGCCATTGTAATATTTTAACAAATTTGTGGACAGATGGATGGATAAGGGATTTGCTCCAAGTCACACAGCCAGTTGTTGCTATTAGAATGTTCAAGTGTGTAGATATCTGTCCCCAGTTCTTTCTAGTATCACTGCGCAGTATTGCCTTTTCTTTAACTTGACTTTCATTTTAAGCTTGATCTTACCCATATTCTCTGAAGTTCGGCCTTTCTTTCTTTCTTTCTTTCTTTTTTTTTTTTGCGGTACGCGGGCCTCTCACTGTCGTGGCCTCTCTGTTGCGGAGCACAGGCTCCGGACGCGCAGGCTCAGCGGCCATGGCTCACAGGCCCAGCCGCTCTGCGGCATGTGGGATCCTCCCGGACCGGGGCACGAACCTGCATCCCCTCCATCGGCAGGCGGACTCTCAACCACTGCGCCACCAGGGAAGCCCTTGGCCTTTCTTTTGACGCCTCTGCAGGGCTTTTTAAATAAACTCACACTCCTATTCTTCCTCCTCCCCCCTCCCTTCTTTTTCCCCTCTGCTCACTTACAGGCTTTGTTAATTAATCAGTATAGCACTTATTAAGCACTGGGTCAAATGCCTAGCACTGCCATATCCTGTGAGAAATGTAATGGAAGCAGATGGAAAACATACCATTCTTTGAGTTGAATATTTAGTTAGCCCCTTCTTCTCCATAGTTTTTATGCTCTCTCAGTTCCAGTCATCTGTGATCTTTTCTGGCCTTCTGCCTTAGGCAGTCCTTTTGGTCCCTGCCTTGGAAATTAGTCCATAATTTACCCTCATTTGGGCTTCACAGTAACCCAGCTGCAGCAGGACGCAAGTAAGATGTTCCAAAGAGACATTGATGGGACTTCCCTGGCGGTCCAGCGGTTAACACTCTGCACTCCCACTGCAGGGGGGTGTGGGTTTGATCCCTGGTCAGGGAACTACGATCCTGCATGCTGTGCGGTGCGGGCAAAGGGAAAGAAAAAAGCAAAGAGACATTGATGAAGTTACTCCTACACAGAGACTCAAAGAAAGTATGAGAGATGCAGGAGAAAGAAGCATGAAGTGGAAGTAGGAATGAATAGCAGTAGAGAATGTTACCAATGGGGAATTACACATGACAAAAAAAAAAATCTAAAGTCTGTGACCAAGTGCATTTGAAAATAGATACATGTGAGACCTGTGAGGTGTAGCGTGTCAAGCTAAAACAATCTAATAAGAAACATTAAAGCAGTTGTATTGATCTGTGTATTTGTTTCAGGCTTGTTTAGTGTTTATTTACTAAGTGCGGTCAAACTGTAATCTCCAAATATTTTCTTTAATTTCCAGGCTTTTGCAGAGATGCTAAGAGTGAACAAAAATTTGAAGAGCTTAAATATGGAGTCCAACTTTATTACAGGAGCTGGGATTCTAGCACTGATTGATGCTTTGAGAGATAATGAAACCCTGGCTGAGCTGAAAATCGACAATCAGGTCGGTGATGTACAGCAGCAGCTTTGAGGAAACTACAGCCCACATGTTGTGCAGGGCTTGGGGACTCAGGAGGTGGGTGGGAGGAGGGCTTTCAGGGAACCCTTGGGAAGGTGGTCCTGAAAAGGGATGAGAGAACATGTGGGGCATCCAGAATATTAACTTAATGTATAGAAAGGTATACAAGCAACACTCCCTGGTTGGTCTTAAGAGAATTTAGATGGCTGGCTGTTTTGAACTGGAAGAATTCTTACAGGTGACAGTCCAGCCTCAAATTTTTCAGCTCTTCGGTGGGAAGATCCACATAATGGAATTTTTGCACCTGTAGCATGTCAGCCCCAGACACAGTAGGTGAACAGAATAGGCTCAGTGAAAACCAGAAAACTCCAGTACCCAGGTCACCCAGAGACAAAGGCTCCTGTGCAGCCACATTCAGTGCTGACGCTGTAATATAATGCTGGGTCACCCCTGCCAGATGCACTTTTCTTTAAAGAAGCAGAGAAATATACATGTTAGAGGTGTTTCCATCCAGAGTGGTAATTAACTAAAAATAAAACAACATTACACATTTGACTAAAACACTTCAGTCTATTTTATTTGAAAAATAACTTGTTATTTTAAAAAAAATATGTGGTAAATGACTCCCTTAATCCTTCAGAGTAAGTAAATTTTGTAGATTATGAAGGTAGAGAGAAGAGTTATATCTTAAAATTTAACCAGAATGCTATTTAATCAATGTTTCCAATTTTTTTATTGAGATATAATTCACTTACCATAAAATTTACTCTTTTAAAGTATACAATTAAATGTTTTTTAGTATATTCATAGTTATGCAACCATCACCACTGTCTAACTCCAGAACATCTTCATCGCCCCAAAAAGAAACTCCACACCCATCAGCAGTCACTTCCTAGTCGCCCTTCCCACCAACCCCTGACAACCACGAATTTACTTTCTGTCCTATGCATTTGCCTGTTTTGGACAGTTCATATCAATGGAGTTATGTAATATGTGACCTTTTGTGTCTCCCCTCTTTCCCTTAGCAAAACGTTAAGGAGGTTTCTTCATATTGTAGCATATATCAGTACCTATTCCTTTTTATGGCTGAATAATCTATTATACTTGGGTTGTTTCTACTTTTCGAATTGTACAAATATGCTGCTGTGAACATTCATGTACAGATTCTTATATGAATATACGTTTTCACTTCTCATGGGTATATACCTAGGAGTGGAAATGCTGAGTCATATGGTAGCTCTGTGTTTAACCTTTTGAGAAATAGCCAAATTGTTTTCCATAACAGTTGCACCATTTTACATTCCTGCCAGCATGCCTAAAGCTCCCATTTTTCCATATCCTTTTTTTTGTTGTTGTTGTTGTTTTTGTTTTTTTTTTAACATCTTTATTGGAGTATAACTGTTTTACAATGGTGTGTTAGTTTCTGCTTTACAACAAAGTGGATCAGTTATACATATACATATGTTCCCATATCTCTTCCCTCTTGCGTCTCCCTCCCTCCCACCCTATCCCACCCCTCTAGGTGGTCACACACCACCTAGCTGATCTCCCTGTGCCATGCAGCTGCTTCCCACTAGCTTGCTAACACTATCGTTTTTTTGATTATAGTCATCCTAGTGGGTATGAAGTGGTCTCTCACTGTAATATTCAACATTTTTTTGATGTCTGTATGATCATACACTAAACTTACATTTTTGTTTCTCTTATGTATGGTGTAAGACTTGGGAAAATTTTTAAGGAATCAGCATGTACCTGAAAAGTATTTTGATCTAGCTCATTAATCCTATTCTTTATTTTCAATTATTCCAGAGGCAGCAGTTGGGGACGGCTGTAGAATTGGAAATGGCCAAGATGCTTGAGGAAAATACCAATATCCTTAAATTTGGGTATCAGTTTACACAGCAGGGACCCCGAACCAGGGCAGCTAATGCTATAACAAAAAATAATGACTTAGGTAAGACATATTCGGTGTGAAATTGAATTTCTGAATTGTATCATTAAGCTAATGTATTGGAGGGACTTTTTTTAAAATACGTTTTTACACAGGAAGATTATTTGGCCTTTGTTTCTAAAATCCACACAGTCCTTTATAATACTCACTGAATTATAGTTCATTTTAAATGAGGTTGTAGTGATTATAGGTTAGTGGGTGACAACCTATTTCACAGCTTTTAGTGAGATAGTTTTCTACAACAAACATTATAAAAAATGCTTCCCTAAAAAATATTTTGTTCTCAATTACAAGTCACCTCTTGGAGCTAGTAAAACAAAGATTTCAATGTTACAGGAAAGTTTTGCCCTTTTGATCAAAGGCCTAGATAGAAATTCAGTTTTATATGAATTCAGTTTTTTAGTTTTTAAAAAATTTTTATTTATTATCCATTTGGTTGCTTCGGGTCTCAGTTGCAGCAGGAGGGCTCCTTAGCTGCGGCTCGCCGGCCTCCCAGCTCCCAGTTGCAGCACGAGGGCTCCTTAGTTGAGGCACGCGGGCTCCCCAGCTGCAGCTTGCGGGCTCTCCAGCTGCAGCTCGCTGGTTCCTTCGTTGTGGCATGCGAACTCCTAGCTGCAGCATGCATCTGGGATCCACTTCCCGGACCAGTGATCGAACCCGGGCCCCCTGCATTGGGAGCGTGGAGTCCCAAGTGCTGTGCCACCAGGGAAGTCCCTAAAATAGTTTTAACCTGAGTTTTAAGTTTGGTGTTTGTCATTGAAATACTTTAAAAAATGCATTCAGACAAGAATTAAAATAATACTTCTTAAAGTGAGTCACATTTTACCGTGATGCAGTTCTTTTAGGCTTTGGCCATATTTGAGTTTGCAGTTTTTTAAAGATTTCTGGAGCAGAACTACAGCCTCATTCCTTTCATCCAGATCACTGTGAAAAGTATTAGTTCAAACCCTTCCTGTCCTTTCATGACTGTAGTTTCCCATGGAAGATTTTAGCCTCTTGCTTTTTAAAAGAGAAATTTGGTTGTGTTTTGGTGTATTGTTGATTTTAGATGTAGTTTGCAAGGTCATGCTAATATTATAGTGTTGCTTCATTCGTTGGCTTCTATTTTTTTTCCTTCAGGAATTTAATTTTGCTTTTTAGAGCAGTGTTTCTCAAGTCTAACTGAACTTCATAAATAGAGAACCTTAAGAACGTATACATTATTGGCTCTAAAAAGTTAGTTTTTTACTTACTAGGCTATACTTCATTGTAATAGTCTATTTTCAAAGACTTTAAGCTTTTGGAGGTCAGGGCCATGTGTATCTGTTGAATTCACAACTTTCTTTAAAACCATGTGTGACAATAGTAGGTACTAAATATTTATTAAGTAAAAAAAGGAAAGTGGTAGAATTTGAATCCTGCTTAAAGTTGAAATTTTCTGGTAACTAAGCAGCTATAAACTTAAGCCAGAAGTGTCTCCATCCTTCCTTTCCTCAGAAACCACCGTAGCTGTCCCAGGATCCCACCAACATATTTGTAGCCCTGGCCATCTCTGTCACCTGTGTCCCTCCCAGAGGAGGTGGTGCCAGCAGCTGTCCTGCAGCAGCAGCATAGTGAGAGTCTGTACGTGTACATCCCTGTATGTGAAAGGGACGCCAGCCTTTCGAGGCCTCAGCAGTTGTGCTCTTCTGCGAGCCTGTTGTGGCAGGTGCTTTGCCCAGATGTTTCTAAGAAAAGAGGGCCTAATGTTAGAGCAAGGAAGATTTTGGCAGATGGAAGATGAGGGGAGAAGATGAAAACAGTTCCCTAGGCTGCTTTATGTCAACACTGAGCAGTCGAGGAGCTGTGCATAGGCATGTGTAATAGAGGATGAGGAGGCCGTGCTGAAGAAGGTGCGGTCTGACACGAAGCAGAGGTGAGAAACGGCATACAGCTTTGTGCTGGTAGCTCTCTAGACAAGCTGCCTGCCCTGCCCATGCTGTTCATTCTGATCCAAACCAGATCTTCAGACATGGGTCTTACGCATGAAATGAGAATAAGGACATTCCTGGAGTGAGGAATTGCATGAATGAAAGCTCAAATTTGGGAGTAAGCAAGTTATTTATACGCTGAAGACAGCCTGCAGATTTTGAGAACTGACTCTCATAACAGGATGCAGGATCCAGAATAAACTTTCAACAAGCACTTGCTATTTGAAGCTAACAGAATAAAAAAAAATTATTTCAGCGGATTAAGAGGGAATGCTGATAGAAGGCACTAAAATTACGTGGTAAGGAACTTAGATTCCTTTGGACTTTATGTGGAGGCATTTGAGAGCCATTATAGGCCACTGAGTGCATGATTAAAATGATACTTCAAAAACACTATTCTTATTACTCTTCTGGAGATAGAGAAGAAATGAGATTAGTTAGGATTTTTTGGCAATTGACTAATCATGAAGTATCGAGAACTTAGTGGAGTGGATTTTGGAAAGAAATTGCCAAAGAATTGTTACTAGGGCCGGATTTATTAGTCTTTCATCCACAGGATGAACTGAAGAATTGCTGAGGTAACAAGTGGGCACAAAGTGAGGAAGAGGGGTCGGAAGTGCTCTTTGCCCGCCTCCCTCTGCTGTGCTGTGTCACAGCAGCAGCAGCCGGCCCCCCATCCACCCTCAGCTGGATTGGTTTTTTAGCCCTGCACTTTGATCTCTGCCTGTAGATCAAGGTGGCAAGCCTAAAGACCGTCTTCTTACTTGCATTCGGTAACTGGACAGAGATATTGGAGCACAAGACTTGAAACTTGCACAGCACCTCTGGGGCATATAGTTTTTCTTCACCTTGCAAATGGGGCTACATCAGAGCTTTAGTGTTCTGATTTTGATACTGTCTTTCCCTCTCTCATTGTTTTTAGTCTCAACTTTTCATTGAAATAATCCTACCTACTCGCCATCTCTTCAGCTAAGGAGTATCACGGCTATAACAGCAAAGAGGTTATATGGTGTACGTGCAATATTCGATTGAACTTTGTCTCACGTTACTATCTTTACACTAGCTAACTACATAATTAATTTTCTATACTTTTTATGTTTGTTCCATCTGTCCTATTGATCTTGTTTATAATGTGCATTTTTTTGATAACATTCTTTTTAACATCTGAAATGGTCTGCCAATAACATCCAAACACTACTGCAATTCAAAATTTTCTTGGAAATGTTCTACCCTAAAGAATTATGTGCTTTGCCTTTCATATATATCCATGTTCTTCAGAGATCCATATACATGAATTAAGTTTGTGTTTGAGGACTCAATTCTCCATTTGATTTCTTCCCCTAATATTTCAGTAAATACATGAAACTTGTTCATTAACATGGACTGAAATTAGAGTTGGGGAGCACCTAGTTAAATAAGTATAAAAATGTTCATGGGGACCTGATACTTCAGTCCTCCTGGTTTTTATTTTCTGGACAAGCTTTTATGTGCATCACTTGACTGTCCAGTCTCACCTCTTGAAGGCCAGTGAACAGAAGCCAGCAGTCAGAACAGCATGAGTGCAGAATTCGTAGACTGGCCAGGAGGCCAGTGCACCTGTTAGCTTTTCATTCCTCTGTTAAAACAGCCAATTGAGGCTGAACAAAGGCAGGTGTCTTCCTACTTGCTTCCATAGAAGAGAGTGTAGAAATTAATAGACCAACAATGTAACTGAAACAGAGGAACTTACTGGTTAGAGTATCAAAACCAATTATGTATACATGCAAATCCTCTAACTTTATAAAAGCTAAATTGACTTTCCTCATCCCGAAAAGATGGCTGACCTCAGGACCATCCCATGACCCCACTGTGGTGGGTGATGAGGCTGAGTACCCTTCACTGAATGTTTTCTATATTAACACTACACTAAGCAGACTTTACTCGCACAGCCGTGAGGTACAGGTATCATTTATCCCGTTACAGAGGATGCGTTGGGACTCAGAGAGGTTACCTTACTTACCAAAGAGCAAACCACGAAAAGCAACAGGTTCCCACTCTTGCTGACTCCAGAACCTGTGTTCGTTTTCCTCTCTAAATAGGAGTTGCCACAATGCTGAGAGCCCTGACCTGGTGGCTCTCAGCAAATATTCTCTGGTGGCTGACAGGTGAGAGTGAAGGTAGCAAGACCCTGACGCTGAAGACTTTGCCCTGATGCTAGTGACCACAGCCAAGTGGCTCAGGGTCACCAGCCCGGGAAGAGGCTGGGCGTCCTCAGATGTGCACCTTTGTTTACTCCATTAACTGAACTAGTTGACCAACCACTGTGGCTGCCCAAGTTTATGGTAGCGAGATGTGACATCACCACATTACCAGGGTCTGAGATCGTCGTTACTTTGCATTTGTTGTTTTCTCAGAGCCCTGAACTGGCTCATTTTGTAGGAGATAAGAGAAGGAAAATTTGGAGAGCAGTAGCAGCAAGTCACTTACCTTTGAAACTGATAATACTATTTTTGGTATGTTCTTGCGCAAACTGAGGAATTAATCAGAAGAGCATGCAAATAGTTACGTTTAATACTTTCTAATTCCAGCTGCCTGAATGTCATTTCAAAATTTAATACAGTAAGTTATTAATCATTTTTTAATGGAGGTATAAATTTTATTACACAAATGAGACAGGCACAGTGACTTGAAGGTGACTGCTGACCATTCTGTTGTAGATTTCTAATGTTACTGCTGTGTATGCACAGCTGAGCTTAGCCCCTCAGTTCTTATTAACAGGTAAGTAACCACGGTGAAGGATGTGAGTTTTTTATTTTAATGGCCGTCTGAACTGCAAATGGACAATTCATTTTTGTACAGCTCTAACTGGATCACACAGAAACTTGTCACAAGCAAATTAACATTTTACAAACTAACAGGGATTTCTAACATTCTTTATTTTTCTCACAGTTCGCAAGAGACGAGTTGAAGGAGACCACCAGTAAGTCTGCCAACATATAATCTTTGGAAGACTTCGAAAGTTTGCCAAGGGCCCGTGTTGTGATATCAGATGTAAAATTTTCCTCGGGAGAAGGGAAAAGACTGGAAATTCTTTTTTTTTTTTTTAACTACATGTATCTTTTATCTAGTTTAAGTTGTTACCAGTTTCAAATTGTAAATCACTAGTAGGTGGTATTTTGTATTCTAAAGCATTATTTCTACTTTCTGCTAAAATCAGTTTTAATTTAGCTTAATTAAATGGTTTATGATGAGTCTTGGGTTAAAAAAATACAATTATAAAAAAGTTTAGGAAGTCATTTATGTAGAATAATATGAACATTCTAAGGACCAATCTTTTTTTAAGTCAAAAAGGGACATTGCTGATGTCAGAATTGTTGCTGCACCTCTTAGGTACAAGGAACTTCAAAGCTTTCCTTATTCCATGGCAAGGAGACTTTTCCAAGTTTCAGAACACATGAACTTGGCAAGAGTATGGTTTTTGCTTCTATCAATCAAGAAAGCGAAATGCCAGCATTTTAAAACAGATGACTCAAAACCTGGTCATCTGTTTTGGAGTCAAAGCAGATCTCTAGGAGAGAGAAAGCAGTCTCCTGTGCATTCCACAGCACTGCACCTGTCCAAGGTGTCTCAGCAACACCTACAGTTTTTTTCAACAAAGTCATCAGCTTGGCCAGGTTACACACTTTGTTTAAAAGTATAGTTAGGTCTAAATTAATTACCGTTTTTCATTGTAATAATGTGGGCATTATTAAATTTTTGTGAAGGCTCATACTAGAAAAAAAACATCTGAGTAGGAAAGCTATTTTTTCTTCCCTGTAAAAGGCATACAGCCAACTCTCAGTTATTTAGGGTAAAAGAAAAAAGAAAGCTGTTGTTAAACATATGAAATCAAAGTTAATAAATGGTGGAGATTAAGTCTGAGGAGCATGCAAAATGGTCCTTTAAATTGGTGGTTACTGATGGTAAATTAGAAACTGGCCTGGGTATAAATTAAGAGCTGCACAGGATAGTGAGACGTTCCTATATGCAACACAGAATTGTCTGAATGGTATATAATCACCACTCACTACAGATTTTCCCAACCAATAAGGAAAATGGCTGTTCTTGATAAATCTAACGTTTGTTATCTGTTTCCTTTCATCTTGTACTTTTTGGTCTACATTGTATAAAAGCAATTTCTCATAACACAAGCTGTCTTCCTATCATTCAGAGTATTAAGGTGAACAGTTAAATGGTGGTTCTGTGGTGGGAAGACTATTCCAGATCCAATAGTATGATAGACAGTTTGGGCCTGCATTCATGTCCTATTTCAGGGCAGCCCCAGAGCAGGAGATGGCAGAGGCGTTACAGCTGCAGGCAACAGGGGCAAAGGAGTCTGAGCAGTCCTGGCCTCGACAGTTCAGGCCTGGGTGTATCACTTACAGGGAGATTTTTCTAAAGGAAGAATCTCCTTCCAGAATAGGGGAGAGGTCTGTTGTTAATAATTTTTTTTAAACTTCTTGAAATTGAATTATAAAATGTCTGCTCCTCTGTCTTGGGTTGGACAGTTTATCTAATGAGCTAGGCAGCTCCTTTCATGCTACAGTAATAAGCCTTCTTAACAGGCAAAAGCTTTCCTCATGAGGACTGAGTGTGTGTTTTTTGGGAATCAGTATCCATTGTTTGAAAGGGGCCAAAGATTGACTTTGCACTGTACTGCTATTCCCTTTCAGTTATAGGGTGCTGGAGGTTTTTCCAAGTTAGCAAGTCAAGCTCACCCTCGCTCGCTCTCTCCCTCTCTCCTTTCATAAATGATTTTGGAAATGCACTTGGTTTTAGAGACTGCACAGTTCCAGCAGGGTGGGGAGTCAGCATGGAGCAGCTGTACAAAGCTACCAGTACACTTTTAGCAAGGCTTCCTTGCTTGCCCTGCCCTTTAAGTCAGTCAGTAAACTGCTAAGTATGTTACCCTTTCCTCCCCAAAGTTTTTTTTTAAATATAGGTAGGTAGGCCCCACCTAAAATTGTGTGTTATACTTGGGGTAATATCTCGTCCACTTATTATTTATCAAAGTTATGAAGAAGCTGAGTGTTTTCCTTGTACCATTCCAGTTCTGAGCTACAATAGTTCATTGTATAATTGAAGAAAAGATTTCTTAATAAATAAGGGTGAACATTCATCTGATTAAATGCAGAAAATCTTTCAAGAATTGTAATTACAAGGGAGAAAACTGATGTTTACTTTGATCTTTAAAAATCTGGCACCTCTTACCGTTTTAGTAACTTTCAGTATTTCTGTATTTCTCTAAAATTTTTTATAACAAATTGGAGTTGTGAAATACTCTTGATTTTTAAACCAAAGATTTTCTAAGACTTTAAGTTTTTGTAGTGTAACCAATGTAAACTTACTTACCTGGTTATCTAAGCAAAGACTATTCTTTGCATTTTTAAATTGCTGTTTTTTAAAAAGCTTTTAATTTCCCATTTTATAAAATTTTATATTCATATTGGAAGTTCTGATTCTTCCAGTTTGCATGAAATTGTATGTATTAAAAAAAATCAATATTAATAATATTGATATTATTAAAATGGATTTTGGTGCTGTATACTTGGAGCTAAAGCCTAGTAGAAGTCTAATTCATAGGTGAAATACATTTTCTAAGGGTGCGGTGCCTGTTGTTTAAAAGACCAAATAAACATTTCGTGTTTAAAAAATCAGCAGATTGTTAGAGATTTTAAGGAATTATACCTTGATTGTTAAATTGCAGATTCTTGTTATTTGAATGAAATAATCCACATACTTGCTTTGTACAGTAGGTGTCCTCTGGAAAAGTTACATGTATAGAGCTTTGTATATTGTTTTTCCATTGACAGCATCTTATATTTTTCATTTAAAAAGGGGAGTCCATGGTATACTGAAAATTATAAAAGAAAAAATGTTTTGATAAAATGTTAGTCATGTTCTATTGTACATTATATTTAACCCTTGCTACCATTAAAATAAGATTAAATCATTCATGAGGTTTCATAAAATCTTTAAGTTTTCGCTCTGTGGTCCCAGGACTGCCTCACTTTTTCCTTGTAAAATCAGGAATCACTGTTACCTCCCAGCAGATAGAAGAATCACTGTTTTTCTAGAATCCATAGCAACTTCCGTTCTCTGTAAGTTCAGTACTGTCCAGTTTTGCTCCTTCATTTCAAATGCCACTTCACTTAAAAAATTTTTTTTCTAGTTTTATTGAGATAATTGACATACAACATTGTATTAGTTTGAGGTGTACAACATAATGATTTGATATATGCACATACTGCAAAATGATTACCACAATAAGTTTAGTTAACATCTATCACCTCACGTAGTTTTAAAAAATGTTTTTCCTTGTGATGAGAACTTTTAAGATCTATTCTCTTAGTAACTTTCAAATATGTAATACAGTATTATTAACTGTCATAACTATGCTGTACATTACAGTCGTAGGACTTTTTCTTATAACTGGAAGTTTGTACCATTTGACCACCTTCACACATTTCACCCACTCCCCATGCCCCACCTCTGGCAACCACCACTCTGCTTGCTGTATCTATGAATTTAGTTTTTTTAGATTCTGATACGTGAGATCATACGGTATTTATTTGTCTTTCTCTCTGACTTATTTCATTTAGCATAATGCCCTCAAGACCACTCCATTTTCGAACAGGATTAACTAAAGACATGGCACCCACAAGAACCAAGCAAATTGGATGTGTCAGAGCACCTCCTATCAAGGGGTGTGAGTTCTTCAGTCTAAACATCTATAGAACCATCTTTTCCATCAGCTCCCACTACTGAACATTAATGTTTCTAGCTGTTTCTCACCATACGACAGTTAATGTTTCTACAGCTACTTCTCAGTCAAAGGAACTCTTCACAGATTTTTAAATTGAGAAAACTGTATTTACAATAAGCAAAGATTTTTATATTCTTATGTCATTTTAATGTGGTCTTTCTTATGTCATATTGATTCGTTTAAAGAGGCACATGTATGCATGTGCATTTACACACACACATAGCATAAAAACCTCTGTAATTCTGAATAAATGCCCACATTTTTTTTCAGTCTTTTGGATGAATTATATTTGGTTTTAGTTATGTTTAAAAGCTTGAAAATTACCTTTGTAACAGTGCATCATTCTTTGTCACATGAAATTGGGCACTTAAATACATTTTTTAACTCTAAAATACCAAAATGCTATAAATGCTTTACTTTTTCAATTTTTATAAATATAAAAACTGAATTTTATAATACTGATACTTAAATATTACAAAATGTTATTATTATTGGCTCATAATAGCACAGTGAAGCTTCTTTTGAAAAGTATGGACTATAGGCATTTAGAATTTACCACTTCATATTGGAATAAATAATTTCACTAAAGTTTATCAAATATACTGTAGACTTGGACTTTTTGGAAAATCCATTTAGTGCCTATGTTCTAAAGTTCATTCCTTACACACCTCTTAAGAACAAGTTTATTAATTTCCCTGAGTTATCCTCTCCTACCCTATTAAGTTAAACCATATAAAACTGTCAATACATGACCATTTATACCCATAAAAATAGTAAGTTCATATGGTTCACTCTCATACCATCAGTACTCCGTCTGGTCTGTCCATAAAATCAAATTGAGTTTTTAAAAAAAAACTGAGTTGACAAATATGAAGAAACAGGGACCTATGATACAGTGTGTTCTGGGCCTGATGGGAGCCAATCCAGCTATTAAACTAGAGATTATTTTTGCAGTAAGACAAAGACATCTCTCATAAGTCACCTATATCCACCAACCAAAAGAGAAAATGAGCGCAACATGTAATGGGTTTGAGGAAACTTTTAGGGATAAACATCAAATAATTGAATTTTGAAACTTAAGGAATAACGAAATTCCCCTTGAATCTTTAATGTTGGCTGGCCTTCCGAGGATGGCTGTCGGGCTTATGTTCACATACGGGAAGTCTTGATGCCTGTTGGAGGCTCGGGTGCTTGGGTTGCCAGGTAACTCCAGCTCCTGTGAGTCTGAGTGGACGTGGTGCCAGGAGCTGTGGCTGTGGGAGACAGTGCCCTCATGCTCAGCCCAGTGGCACCCTGCTCCAAGCACCAAACAATGGGAGGGTCCAAAATCCCCAAACATCTTTTGGCCTTCAAATATTAAGCTTTCCACCGTGTCTACAAGGGTTGAGGGCCTCTAGGCTCGGCCCAACTGCCCTGTTGCTGAAGTAGCGGAACCTCAAGGCCAGCCCCTATAAAGAACAGCTGACCTAATCTACAGATTTAATGTGATCCCTATCAAATTACCCATGACATTTTTCACAGAACTAGAACAAATAATCCTGAAATTTATATGAAACCATAAAAGACCCATAATTGCCAAAGCAGTCCTGAGGGAAAAGAACAAAGCAGGAGGCATAACCCTCCCAGGCTTCAGACAATACTACAGTAATCAAAACAGTGTGGTACTGGCACAAAAACAGACATACATATCAGTGGAACAGAATAGAGAGCCCAGGAAAAAACCTACACACCTATGGTCAATTAGTCTTTGACAAAATAGGCAAGAATATAAAATGGGAAAAAGATGGTCTCTTCAACAAGTGGTTCTGGGAAAGCTGGACAGCTGCATGTAAATCAATGAAGTTAAAACACACCCTCACACCATGCACAAAAATAAATTCAAAATGGCTTACAGACTTAAACATGAGATATGACACCATAAAACTCCTAGAAGAGATCACAGGCAAAACATTCTCTGACAAAAATCATACCAATGTTTTCTTAGGTCTGTCTCCGAGGGCAACAGAAATTAAAAACAAAAATAGACAAATGGGACCTAATCAAACTTAAAGCTTTTGCACAGAAAAGGAAACCATAAACAAAACAAAAAAGCCTACGGGCTGGGAGAAAATGTTTGCAAATGATGTGACCAACAAGGGCTTAATTTCCAAAACATACAAACAGCTCATACAACTCAACAACAACAACAAAAAAACCCACAACCCAATCGAAAAGTGGGTAGAAGACCTAAATAGACATTTCTCCAAAGAAGACATACAGATGGCCAATAGGCACATGAAAAGATGCTCAACATCACTAATTATTAGAGAAATGCAAATCAAAACTACAGGGAGGTACCACGTCACACCAGTCAGAATGGCCATCATTAAAAAGTCTACAAACAGCAAATGCTGGAAAGGGTGTGGAGAAAAGGGAACCCTCCTACACTGTTGGTGGGAATGTAAACTGGTGCAGCCACTATGGAAAACAGTATGGAGTTTCCTCAAAAAACTAAAAATAGAGTTGATGTATGATCCAGCAATCTCACTCCTGGGCATATACCCAGATGAAACTAATTCGAAAAGATACATGCACCCCTATGTTCATAGCAGCACTATTCACAATAGCCAAGACATGGAAAAACCTAAATGAATGAATGGGTAAAGAAGATATACAATGGAATATTACTCAACCATCAGGAAGAATGAAATAATGCCATTTGCAGCTCAACAGACTTGAGGTTGCCAAGGGGTTTGGAGGGATGGGAAAGGGAAGGAATGGGAGTTTGGGATTAGCAGAGGCAAACTATTATATATAGGATGGATAAACAACAAGATCCTACTGTATAGCACAGGGAATTATATTCAATATCCTGTGACAAACCATAATGGAAAAGAATGTGAAAAAGTATATATATACATATGTATAAGTGAGTCACTTTGCTGTACAGAAGAAATTAACACAACATTGTATATCAACTTTACTTCAATAAAATTAAAAAAAAAAATGAATAGCCGACTTTATGATTGAACTGTGCTAGTACTTCTCAGCATTCTGGATGAGTCTCTAAATGGCCTTTCTGGAGCGGGTGCTAATTATGTCTCTGTTTACTGCACAACTATGAAATTATACTTTAAAAATATAAAAGGGAGGGAAATATAATGTATATCCAGGTTTTCTGCGTGGTAAGATGATGGGCCATTTCCTTTTCTTTGACCATTTCTATTTAACAAAAGACTTCTAAAAAAAGTATCTAAATAGTATTCAACTCTCAGAGGTAGAGGAATATAAACATTAAATCATGAAGAATTTACATGGTCAAGTCCAAATCCCATCAAGTTGAGCAAACTGACTTCAGAGAAGTTGAATAACTTCCCCAAGATAATATCATTGGTTTGTTCATTCAATAAATACTTTTAATGCACCTATTATGTTCCAGCTACTGCACCAGTCACAAAGCTAGAAGTCAAATCTAGTGTTTTGTTTCACACTGCTCTTTTTTCTCTAAACCTTTTGGTGACCATTTCTCTCCGGTATTTTGGGTGTCTTTCTCCATAAGGTCACTAATGTATCTGCTCAGCAGTGTGACTGCTGTGCAAATAAGTTCCTGACCCTTGTCTCAAAAATGTTTTTGGTTTTGTTTTTAACTTAAGAAAAAGCTTTGGACAGAGGTCTTAAGTTCTAACTCAGCTTCCATGTCTGTAAAATGAGAATAACAGCAGCTGCCCTTTGAGTTGTTCTGAGGATTAGAACTGGTAAGGCCCATGCAGCACTTGGCAAAGCACCGAGTCTCCAGCGAGCCCTCCCGTGCTGTACCTGCTCGGACAAGGAAACCCAAGACCCAGAGCAAACAGTTACCAAAATAAACTTCTCATTTGGGAAGAATGTATTTTCTAAAGTTACAGACTTGCTTCTGAACATTTTTTAACCACAACTAGGATTATGCAAAAGCAACTCAATTCCTCCCTTCAATCAAAACAAGTCATTTCATCATTGTTTTAAAACAAACAGTTGAAAACCATATTTACAGCAAGCACGTGTTTCATGCTTCAGTCATCCTCTTCTTCTTCGCCGCCTGCTTTCCTCTTTCTGGAGGGTTCACCTCCTGAACAGATATGAGAGAGAAGGTGTAAAATTTTTTCTTTTTTTTTCTTTTTTTTTTTGTGGTATGCGGGCCTCCCTCTGTTGTGGCCTTTCCCGTTGCGGAGCACAGGCTCCGGACGCGCAGGCTCAGCGGCCATGGCTCACGGGCCCAGCCG
>NC_041224.1:45278186-45294919 GCF_002837175.3 Physeter macrocephalus
GAACCCGGTTCCCCTGCATCGGCAGGCGGACGCGCAACCACTGCGCCACCAGGGAAGCCCAGGTGTAAAATTTAATACTGAACGTTTCTAGAAATTTTGTCTTAAGTAGTTCTGAGCTGATGGGGGAGCTAGCCCTTCATGTTAGAACCCTACCCACCCGCGACGACCTTGTCCACAAACACTGTCTCTATAGGTCAGAAAAGGGGAGCCCGGGCTTCCCTGGGCAGCAGTCAGGGCTCAGGGACACCTCACTCTATCCTGACGGGGATTCTGCTCATTATTACTTGAAATACGTACCTCTGCTTCCTCAGTACTTCACTTTCTCTATCTAAAATTCAGTATTTTAAAGCCTGTCAATTTTTTTAAATGGACTGCTTGTGTTTTATGTGCTTTTTCAGTATGCTTTCCGAGTTTTAAATATAGTTTTTTCACATGAAAAATTAGTGCTTCCATTACACAGTAAGGCCGATTTCTATTACTGAGATGTTTCCTCTGATCTGTAACTCCAAACCCATAGCGGAGCATGTTAAGTGTTCAGAAAACACTGGATGAATGAATACGGCACAATGGCAACAACATAGTGATTTGCTTGTGTAATTAAGACTTAAATTTTCTTTGCACTTGTGCTCTTGTAAGTGGAAAAGGAAATAATTGAAGGAAAATAATTTTAACAACATGGAAACGAACTAACCCTCCACTATTTTCATACCCATGATGAAGGTGATAGGCCCTTTGCTCTACTGCACTCAGCTACTTCTAATTCTCTGGTTGAGCCCTGGTGTCTCAGCCATGTGTCTTTTCTCACAGGCCTCTCCGTCCTCTGGCATGTCCACCCTAACGCTCTTCCTTCAGCACCCAGCAAGATGGCACCTGCTCTGGGCAGTCTCCCACTGCACACAGGTGTCAGGCCCTCCTCTGGGCCACGTCTAGGCTTCTTACTGCATTTATCTCACTGAGTTACAGGGAGGTGTGTAGACATCTGTCTGTGCTCCAGGGCTGTGAGCTCCTCTTCATTCCAGGAGTTGACTTGTGGCTACAGGACAAACCCCTTTAGATTGAATAAATTTGGTTTTACCCCATCACTGGTGAGCTTCTTTGCTCTCAGCGAACTTTGAGCCTTATCTTCATCTGGTCCCTCATCACTCTCTGAAGGATAGATTCTGGCCCTTTCCTCTGAAAGCAAAGGGACTTTAGATATGGGATTGACCTTCAAAGATGAAGACCCATTTAGTCCTGAATTTTTCTACTCTTGAATATTGCTACTTCCCACCATATATTTCCCTTGAGGAGCCAACAATTTTTTAAAGTTTTCATGAAGAAGTATGTACAGCTTTCAAACATGCTTAAATGACTTAGACTGGAGAGGCTTTTTCCCTCGGAGAGATTGTCCGATCATTTTTAAATACCCGAGAGGCTTCAGGCACACATTTTTAAAAAAATTTATTTATTTTTTATTTTTGGCTACATCGGGTCTTCGTAGCTGCGTGCGGGCTTTCTCTAGTTGCAGCGAGCAGGGGCTACTCTTTGTTGTGGTGCAAGGGCTTCTCATTGTGGCGGCTTCTCTTGTTGTGGAGCATGGGCTCTAGGCACATGGGCTTCAGTAGTTGTGGCATGCGGACTCAGTAGTTGTGGTTCACAAGCTCTAGAGAGCAGGCTCAGTAGTTGTGGCGCACGAGCTTAGCTGCTCCGCAGCATGTGGGAATCTTCCCGGACCAGGGCTCAAACGCATGTCCCCTACATTGGCAGGCAGATTCTTAACCACTGCGCCACCAGGGAAGCCCCACATTTTTTAAAACTACAAAGTTTAAACACTGGGTCCCTATACAAGCCTGTTACACATTTTCCTCCATAAGGACAAAAATTATTTAATTGATTTTCTTTATTATGGGGGTGCCTTATTTTCCCAGCTAAGCTTTTGTGTGGCAAAGTGGTCCTAGGGAAAACAAAATAAAAGGCCTTTGTACTGTTGTCCTAAGTGAATAACAGCAAGACAGTAAGAGCCCACCAGAGCACAATCGCTCCCACGGCCCTGAGATGGTGAAGCGTGACCTCCTCTCCCGACTCACCTCGGCCATGGTTCTTGCTGGCTTCACCCTCCTCACCACTGCTGGGGCCCTGGTAGGGGGCACTCGGTCCCCGCTGGTTCTGCTTTTCCCGCAGATGGATGGTCTCCTGGTGAGTAGAAGCCCTCAAACGTTCTTCTTTCTGTAAAGAAGCAAATAAATCACTGAACTTTAAAACAAAAAATGAACTCACTTAGTGCCCCCCTGAAACTACTTTACTGTAAAGAACACGTAAATGCCTCGCCCAGGATAACACCAGTTCCTATGTCCTCAGGGTACAGTTCTCTCCATTCTACACCTCTGTTACCACACATGGTCATCATCTTGTTCAGTTCGAAGGCGTGAAGACAACACAGGGTGAAGAAGCAAAGGCTCCCTCCCTCACATCAACCTCCCCATCAGAACTGGCACCAGCACAGCCTTGGGAGATGCAGCGTCCCCTATGCTGCCAGGCAGAGCCCAGAGTGCAGCGACCAGCCTGAGGAACCTCATTCATGTCCAGTGGATGCCTGAGGGAGGTGGGTTCTCTTCACCCCTGAGACAGACACCTGACTTGCCCAGGCTCCACCAAACTACCATGGTGCCCACATATTCCAGTCTGGGGCCCTCAACCCAGAGAGCTCCCCACAGCTCCTGATGGCAGGATGGGGAGGTTCTGGTGGGGAGGGTCCCCGAGCCCCAAAGCAGAGCCTTCATTCCCTTCCATCTGCCTGGCTTCTACACATTGGGGTTCACTAGGCAGAGCCAATGTCAACTGAGTCAGGAATGTCCTCTTGACCTTCCCACATCACCTCCTATCTGGCTAACACAGTTTAATGATGTATATCAAGGGTTATATTTTTATATAAAGATTTTTTAAAATTAATTAATTTATTTTTGACTATGTTGGATCTTTATTGCTGCGTGCAGGCTTTCTCTAGTTGCGGCGAGCAGGGGCTACTCTTCGTTGCGGTGCGTGGGCTTCTCATTGCAGTGGCTTCTCTTGTTGCACAGCATGGGCTCTAGGCGCGTGGGCTTCAGTAGTTATGGCTCATGGGCTCTAAAGCACAGACTCAGTAGTTGTGGCCCACGGGCTTAGTTGCTCTGTGGCATGTGGGATCTTCCCGGACCAGGGATGGAACCCGTGTCCCCTGCACTGGCAGGCAGATTCATAACCACTGTGCCACCAGGGAAGCCCGGGTTATATTTTTAAATTACTAGCTTCCCTCTGAAATCTCATAGATTGGAGACAGAACACTTGAGGGTCCGGATTTCTGTATCTCACCATCAGCCATTGACTATGACAATTACTGTGGTTAACCACATGTTTAGAAGGTTAAGCAGGTTCCCTGATAACCACAAGAAATAAAATGGCTGTGACAATAAGAAATGATGAATTAACATTCTGGAAAGCACAGTTCTTAATACCCCAAACAATCCCAGGATAAATCTCAGCCAACATACCTTAATCATCTCTGTGCGCTGGCATTCAGGATCAGGACCAGCCATTGGTAAGATTCTAATCTTCTGTGTCCTCGAGCATCTACTAGCAAGTGGCAGGGTCATCTTTCTATGTGTGGCATAGTCTGTAGCATGAGGTCTGCAGGAAAGAGACAAAAACGTCTCACTGTTTACACAGAATATTTGGAGGCAATCATACCAACAGCAAACACAGCTGCGGACAATGACACACCAGCCCCTGTGGCAGCCCTTTCCTCTGGTGCATGCGCACACCAAGAGCATGCTCGCGATCGGCAGGCTTCCCAGGTAAATGTCCCTGAAGGTAAGGGACACGCTGACCAGCAGAGCAGCACAGACAGTCCAGGTCTCTTACCAGGTGCGTCAATCAATGTGAGTTAATAACTGGTCTTCTGGTTTGTACGGCGGGCTCATGTTGGTTTCCAGAGCGTGAACTGGCTCCCTGAGGGACAGCAACTTGTTGCAAAGATGAAAAACAGCATGGGAACCAGACCATGGGCCTTGGTGAGCTGCACCTCAAAATCAGGTCAATCAGGACTGAGGCGGGCTTTGTGCACAGCCAGCCTCTCTGCCCTGTTGCTCTTTTTTTTTTTTTTTGCGGTACGCAGGCCTCTCACTGTTGTGGCCTCTCCCGTTACGGAGCACAGGGTCCGGACGCGCAGGCTCAACGGCCATGGCTCACGGGCCCAGCCGCTCCGCGGCATGTGGGATCTTCCCAGACCGGGGCACGAACCCGTATCCCCTGCATCGGCAGGCGGGCTCTCAACCACTGTGCCACCAGGGAAGCCCTGCCCTGTTGCTCTTTAACTGCCAAGTAGCCATAGGTTACTATGAATAGTTACCTGAAGGTGAGTTTGGACTTAAAGATGGCTTGTCCCTGCAGACCAGTGTCTTCCCTAATGAACAGGTGGTTGTGATTGCCCTGTATCGGGGCCTTGTAAACATCAAACACCTCACTGCCTAAATGCAGGGACAGGCTGGAAACAAGAAACAGTTCAGTTATTAGTGTGGATATTTAACAAATCCTACAGCTTCCATTCTACCCTGTTAGCTGTTCTTAAAATGCTGTGGAACTGCAGGATCCTGTCCCATACTGAATTCATAAGAAAAACAAAGAAAAGATACTGGAAACAACTAACCTAACCTTTCAAAGTAAAAAGTGGTAAAATCCATCTTCCTTTCAACTTCAAATATAATTGTTTTTATCATTTTCCCAATCTCTACCATTTCATTAGTAAAATAGAAACCTTTTTTTCAAACATACCAATGTATAATGTCCAATAATCACAAATGGGTGCTAAGATTAGGCTTTCATCTCAATAAGGTAGATACTGTGAATTTGATAACATCTTGGGTCTATGACTAGAGTATCCCAGTGCTGCACTGTGATCTTAACCTTATTTATTTCTCCCAGGTTTCCCAGGTAATGCCAGAGACCTAGATCTTGTTAATTCTTTAATGAAAGATGATCCCAAATATGGTCCTATGCAGAAAACTTTATTCATCCCAGGCCTCCCTCTGGGTATTTCCATACTCTTCAGGCATTTATGCTCACCTTCCATCGGACCACTTGACTATCCGAGCATTGCTTTCTTTAATTTTATTTCCTTCTTTGTCCTGGCGTATCCTCCATCGTATAGTATTTTCTATCTGTTTCAAAACACAAAGGCATTAGAAAACCAGTGTTACTAACTGCATGTTCTTTTTTCCTCAAGTGACTTATAATCATGTGCCAAGAATTCATAGATGGTAAGAGAATAAGCTCACCACAAAACAGTTGATTAGGCAACATGGAAACCTTCCTGCTACAGATACCTAGAAATATTGGTTGAACTCAACAGACATTTTGTTTTAATCTTCTCTGAGCTCCAGTTCATGGCAGTGGAAGCAAAAACTTTGGGGCCATATGAGGTGGGCGGTTACAACTGAGATCTCTGTCTACTGCAGCCCAACTTGAAAGCTATGAACCCAGAGAAAGAAGGACTAAAAAAGGACCCATTCGCCTAGTAAGACAGAGAAGCTCTGAAAATTAAAAAAAAAAAAAAAAAAAGAGTATACAATTAAGTAATAAACAACAGATTAAAACCTGAGACTTTTGCTTTACCCTACCCTTATGGTGGGGAACTCCAAATTACAAAAGTAGCATAAAAATGGATCCCGCCATGGCTACCACTGCGGCCTCTGGCAGAAGCTCATTCAAAACCCGGTTAAAGGCAACGCCATCCCTGTGAGAGCAATGGTAGGGTTTTGCCATCCAGGGCTTCTCGAGGGGGACTACCTAATGACAAGGCCTATTTTCTGTGCATAACCTGAATTGCCATAAAGAGTCTGAGATACTCTTATTGTGGGAAGCTGCCTGGATCTATCCACAATAAAATGTGGAGGCAGTTCTGTATACCTAGCTACATTATTATTTATCCTGAAGGAAACAGCTAACAATTTTCAAGAATTTTTATCTTTACTTCTGTCGAAAAATTACAACCGCCAAAGAAAGGTTAAAAAAGTGACAATTCTACAAGGATTTTTTAAAAAAGGATATATACCTCCTCCTCTAAAAATATTCTGAAAAGATATTTAATTCCTTGTTCTAAGCAGTTATTTGTTGATTGTTTATGACAATAAACATAAAGATCATTTTATAAGCTGGTCTCAAATTGTTACCCCTGTGTTTTAGTTTATAAAAGGAAAAACTCAAAAAAAAACAAACAAAACAAAACACAGGAATAAAGTGTGAAATGGTACCTTTAATTTTAACCTGGTTCTATTTTCTTCATCAAGCACTGCCTCATCTTCAAATTCATCTTCATAATGCTGAGGATCAAAAGGCCTAAAAATTGTTTTTTAATGTAGTATTAGCCATCTTTAGTACTGAATATAATTAATGTATAAAATAATCTTTACAACATGCACTAATATGTTTAAAAAATCACAGTAGACAAATAACTTCATGTAAAACTTCAAAGAGTATGCAAATTACTGTACTTTCTTGAAATTTGATTTTAAAACATATTACCTGAAATAAAATCCAAATGTGACTAATAGTTCAAAGTTTTTAAATTATATTTTTGTTCGGTGACGTATGTCCTCTAAAGTATAGGTGACACATGATCTATCTTTTCATATTTTTTAAGAAAAGTGTCATGTTTAATTGCGTAAGAGCTTGCAATAGTGCACCATCGTGAATAATACCCATCAACACTATTTTGTTGTCTAAAATTGTGGTCGTTTCTAGATTCACAAAGGCTTTTGCACTGAACATTTGTGATTTCTCTAGAAAACTTCCTCACTCTCATTTTCCAATTTTTCAGCTTTACGATAGTGAAAAATACCTTCATCAGCTATGTCTGCTCATTTATATGAAAGTGCCAAAGTGCTAGAATTATTAGCATTAAAACTTTCTCACACCAATAATTCATCATTTTCTACCACAGCACATTCTAAATTTATTTTTTCAGAGTTACGTGAAAATCTCCCACCTCTGTGATTAGCCAACTCATTATAAATAAGAAAAATATTTACATTCCACATATTTTTACTCAATATCTTGGGGGAAAAAAACTTTAATCAGTCCTCTTACTTGGGTTCTATGCTGAGAAATTTGGGTAGTTTAACAAAGTACAATTCATTTCCTAAATCAGAGTTGATGCTGGGAATTTCTACTTCTATTTTGGTTTCAGAAATTGGCTCTTCCTCCTGCTGGTCCTGAGGCACTCCACGTCCATCCTAAAAGAGAATCAGAATGTGAGATCCTGAGTTGACATTAGAAATGCTCTAGCTCTCCTTCTGCACTAGGCAGATGCAGGTGTGACCAGAAGTAAACTTGGACACTTCAGAGATAATGCAGTTGGCAACCCCTCCAGGCCTCTCCTTAAAATTTCATCCTCTCCCCACCCCCCCAAAAAAACCACCATGCAAAACAAGACCTGTTAGCCTGCATTACCAGAAAAAATGTTGACCTATCTAGTTTGCATAAGATATTTAGCAACAGATGTGTGAAATTATGCAACCCCTCAATGCTAAATAACTATTAAAATCAGAGAAGAATGTCAAATAGTACACACTTCTTGGTACAGGTTTAAATAAGAAAAACTTTTAAATCAAAGGTTTTCAAATTATGCATCATCACAGTCTAGCCCCTGAAGTTTGGCATCAAATTCATTCTGAGCAATTCCTTCTATTCCCTTTAATATCCAGAAATTCCCGCCATAGCTAAGAAAGTCACCCATTCGTCAGATGTTTCAGACTGCTATTCATTATCCATGTCCCCTCCCTACATGACCCATCAGCCTCTGAAACTTTTTTCTTAACTTTGAACAATGGGCCCAGTTGAGATTTGCAATTGTACTTACAGTAACAGGCTGTCCTGAAATGGGTGGTTGATTGTCACCGTCACTCTCTGAAGAAATGTCATCTATGTCTCCAAACAGATCCATGGTCCCACTATAATCTTCAATGTTGGGGGGAAAATGCCCAGTATTAATTTCTCTCACTGAAGTTCTTCACAGAGTTCTTAGCCCATCACTTCAACATATTCCCAAGATTCATAAACCAAACCTCCACTAAACCATGATCAGACTGGCTGGCTCCCTGAGCCTGGCCCTCAGAAGCCTCACAAGAGTGTCTACAGGGAAGGAAAACAGCAAAGTTAGTTGGTGGAAGGCCAAGCTGCTGTGATAGCCAGCTTTCAAGGTGGATCCCAGGGATCCCTGCCTCTGGTATTCTCGCCCTTGTGTGGTCCTCTCCCACAGGTATCACGGTTGGTCTATGTGATCAATAGAATACAGCCTCACTTCCAAGGCTCTGCATGACATTGTGGCTTTTTTGCCTTGCTCTTTCTCCCTTGGGTCACTTGCTCTGGAGGAAGCCAGCTGCTGTGATGTGAAGACACTCAAACTGCTGTGGAGAGGCTCATGCAGTGACAAACTGAGGTCTCCTGCCAAGAGTCATGTGAGTGAACCATCTTGGAAACACATCCTTCAGCCCCAGGCAAGCCTTTAAATAATACAGTCTCAGCCAACATCTTGATTGCAGCCTTGTGGGAGACCCTGAGCCAATGCTAAACCACTCCTGACCCTTAGAAATGGTGAGATATATTAAATGTTTGTTGTTTTAAGCTGGCGCTCTCAGGGAATGTAGTTAGGGAAGGTGAGGGATGGTATGCAGGTCACACAAAATATGTCTACTCTGACACTCCCTCTGCACAAAGCCAGGGAAGCTTTGGTATCTCAACTTCATTAAATGAAGGCCACCACTGAGTTTTTTTGGTGAACCAATCAAGTATAGAGCCATGTCCAGCTATATGTCCTAACACATCAAATCCAGAATATATCGATATAAGTGCACTCGTATCAGTAAATTTGGCCCAAGGTAGTTAGTGTTTGTCCTTCAGCTCACATTCTTAGAATCCACATCCACACACATTCCCCAGGCTTTTGCTCATATTTAATAGCCAAATCTTGCAATTCTTTTGGTGTGTAAGTTATTTCTTCTTCAGTCAGAGTTTGTGCTTTCTTTGCCAGAGTATGATGAGATCCTAGTGATGGGTCTGCTGGTAAATAGTAGGTCAGACAGCACTCAGCTGGGTGATTCTTGAGGGGAATGCAGACTGCCCCAAGTGATGTTATTACAGCATTTTCAAGCAAGAAGACTAGTTTCACAACCTACTGAATGGGAGAAAATGTTTGCAAATGATAGGACCGATAAGGGGTTAATATCCAAAATATATAAACAGCTCATACAACTCAGTATCAAAAAAACAAACAACTTGATTAAAAAATGGGCAGAAGACATGAACAGACATTTTTCCAAAGAAGACATACACACGGCCAACAGGCACACGAAAAGATGCTCAACATCGCTAATCATTTAGGGAAATGCAAATCAAAACCACAGTGAGATATCACCTCACACCTGTCAGAATAGCTACCATCAAAAAGTCTACAAATAGCAAATGTTGGGGAGAATATGGAGAAAAGGGAACCCTTGTATGCTGTTGGTGGGAATGTAAATTGGTGCAGCCACTATGGAAAATAGTATGGAGGTTCCTCAAAAAACTAAAAATAGAACTACCATATGATCCAGTAATTTCACTCCTGGGTATATATCTGAAAGAAACAAAAACCCTAATTCAAAGAGATATGTGCACGCCAATGTTCATAGCAGCAATATCTACAAAAGCCAAGATATGGAAGCAACCTGTCCATCAACAGATGAACGGATAAAGAAGATGTGGTATGTATGTACAGTGAAATAATACTCAGCCATAAAAAAGAATGAAATTCTGCCATGTGCAACAACATGGATGGACCTACACGGTATTATGCTTAGTGAAATAAGTCAGAGAAAGACAAATACTGTATGTTATCACTTATATGTGGAATCTGAAAAATAAAACAAACCAGTGAATACAGCAAAACAAACAGACTCACAGATGTAGAGAACAAACTAGTGGTTACCAGTGGGGAGAGGGAAGGGGGAAGGAACAAAATAGAGGAAGGAGATTAAGAGATACAAAGTACTGTGTATAAAATAAATAAGCTACAAGGATATATTGTATAGCACAGGGAATATAGCCATATTTTATAACTTTAAACGGAGGATAATTTATAAAAATATCTGAATTACTATTTTGTACACCTGAAACTAATATAATATTGTAAATCAAGTATATGTCAATTAAAAAAAAACTTATTTCCTCAGATATAGGAAGGCAGACTGCTTCTCACAGGCAAGGCAGGCTCAGAGGGACTAGAAAATTTGTTTTTCAGCTTTATCTGAGTCCAAACAGAAATCCTCATCCCTAGTTTCTTTCTCAATCAATACCCTTTCACATGAGAGACTTGAAGAGGCTGTGAATTCAGTTGATGTTGTAGTTCTGCAACCACACAATTACATGCATTTGATTTTCAGCTACCTCAGCCCTCCGACTACAAGATATGAGATTCCTTTAGGGCTGTCACAAGTGCTCCCTGGTTCTCTGACCATGACTTGAGCCGAACGTTTAAAGACCTAAGCTTCTGTGAAGTTAAGTCATAAAGAGAAAGACAAATATCACATCCCTTATATGTGGACTCTAAAATACAACAAAGGAACCTATCTACAAGACAGAAACAGACTCACAGACATAGAGGACAGACTCGTGGTTGCCAAGGGGGAGGGGGTGTGGGGGGAGAAGGAATGGGAGTTTGGGATTAGTGGACGCAAACTATTATATAGAGAACAGATAAACGACAAGGCCCTCCTGTATAGCACAGGGAACAATATTCAGTATCCTGTGACAAACCCTGATGAAAAAGAATATATATGTATAACTGAATCACTTTGCTGTACAGCAGAAATTAACACAACATTGTAAATCAACTCCACTTCAATAAAGTTTAAAAACAAACCAAAACTAACCTAAGTTTGTCGACTTTCTGTAAGTGCGCCAGGGCACTCAGAAGCATCCATCCCACACCACAGTCCTTAGTCATCAGGACTGCCTAACAAGTGTAGCAGCCGCTTGAGCCCTCAATCACAGGGGATAATCTGGTTCATCATGATGCCAAGGCACCACCAGCATCCTGTTTCCCATTGGTGAGGAGCTCAGACCCAAACCAATCTACACATCTCATCTTTGAGGATTTGCTTCCAGGACTACCCAGTCAGGTCCAAGTTGGGCAACAGAAAACATACCAGTTGTCTACACAGATAGACCGTAATATTTTTTAAAAATTGTAATTAGGTTTAAAGCTGTTGATTTGGTTACAAAAAGTACAAAGAGAACTCCCTAAGGGATCACAGAATTCGCAAATTCAGAGAGCAACTTCTACCCCTAGAGATGAGGGAACAAAGGGGAAAGTTAGAATTATTATTAAACTTACAAACTTACAGACAGGGCCCCTTGGAGCTGAAACTCATACCTGAGGAAGAGAAGTGTCCAGCTGGTACTGATGTCTCTTGGGAGTACAATGAAGCTGCCTCTTCAAGTCTTGGTAAAACTGCAAACCGGACTGAGCTGCTGTGGGAAGAAGCTACTGCTGCTGCTGCGGCCCCCTTAGAAAGACTGCAGGTCAACAGGAAGCCCCCAGAAAAGTTCCAAAAATAAACAGGAAGGAGCAATCTCTTCTTTGTTATCCAGGCTCCCAGTCTTCTCTGGCGCCCCCTAACAGGGGGCAGCTGGCAAAGCTGAAATGTGCTTGCAGAGCCTTGGCCCTGCATAGCCAAGCTCTGTAGAGAACGGCAGGTTTGGAGACAAGAGACAAGTCACATATGTGTCGGCTAGTGAAAAAACAAAAACAATGTTGCCTTCGAAAGGACAGAGTCAAAATGAAGGCTCTCAAGAGCCAGGCACAGGAGTTACAACTTGATAAACCAAGAAATAGCAAGGGAGTGAAGGTTTCTGAGTTTAGGAAAGTGACACGGTGGTAAGTTAGGACCTTATTCTCTTTCAATGTCACTTCTCTATAACCAGGCTTCAGGGTAAGCCTCCCACAAGCCACCCCTCCTAGACTGTATTAACAGCCCTAGTCTGTTCATAAGGGAAAGATTAGGCTGTGTAGAAGAGCACCGCAGAAAAGACAAATACATATCTTAAATATGGAATTCAAATATATCTGCTAATTCTTTGCCATTTCTACCATTGAGAGGAGTCAAATTTCCCTCCCTTTGAATATGAGCTCACATCAGTGATTCACTTCTATTGAACAGAATGTGGTGGATTTTGAAAAAAAGATAATACAGCTCTCTTGGGGTGCTCACCGTTGGAACCCAGCCACCATGCTGTGAGAAAGCAGGGCCACAACTAGGATGCAACACGTGAGATACTCACTTTGGTGAAAAATATTAGTGGTGCCAGAATCTCAGTGATCAAGATAAATAATATTCCAATACATTTTAAACTCCATGCAAAAAACTCCCATAAACAAAACATCAAAATTTCAAATAAAGAGACAATCCATCCAGTTCTGTACTTGTGCCACTCTTCTCACTTGCCTTACCCTAATCCCAGCCCTGTTAGATCATCTTTATTTGAATTTTTGACATTTTGTTCAACATATTTTTACATTAATTTTAATTTTTTTTAATGTTGTAGTACAGTATTATTAAACTTGATTACTGTAGTGGGCTGAATAGGGACCCTTCAAAATTCATATCTACCCAGAACCTCAGAATGTGACTTTATTTGGCAATAGGATCTTTGCAGATGTAATAAGTTAAGATGAAGTCACACTGGATTAGGGTTGACCCTAAACCCATTGATGGGTGTCCTGAAAGGAGAGTGGGATCTGGAGACACAGAGCGGAGACACAGAGCAAACACACAGGGAAACAAGCCATGTGAAGACAGAGGCAGAGATTGCAGTTATGCTGCTACGAGTCAAGGATTACTGGGATCCTCCAGAAGCTAGGACAATGCAGGGAAGGATTCTTCCCTTTAGAGGGAGCACGGCTCTGCCGACACCTTTATTTAGGATTTATAGGCTTCAGAACTGTGAGACAATGTGTTTCTGTGGTATTAAGTCACCCAGTTTGTGGTACTTTGCTACAGCAGACCTAGCAAACGAATACAATTACGGAGGCTTTTTCGTGCCCCTTTTAAAACTCTGCACCCCAGAAGAATGCCTCACTTGCTTCACCTGGCCCTTGCCAGGCTTCTTTGTGGGGCCTGGGAGAAATTCACTAAAACCTAAGAATTAGTGTAAAGCATTAACAAAATTAGCCTGCTTTGGGAGGGGTCAATTTCTTGAATAGAGACCTGCTTTTTAAATTTTATTACAATTAAAATTACTCAAAAGCAAATCAATTTATTTCAGTCAAAATAACTCATGTTTACATCATATTTATAAAACAAACTGTACAATAAAATACATAAAGTTTCCACATTTCCTACTTCAATCATCATCTTCTTCCTCTTCATCACTGATCACATACTTCTTGTGCTTTTTATTTGCTTTATCGTCATCTTCTGCTTTTCTCTTTCCAGAAGGCTCACCTTCCTAAACAGATAAAAATTTTTAAAATCTCAAAGTTCATAGAGAATATTTCTAGAAAGGTTTATCAAAAGTAGCTCTGAGCTGAATAGCCCTCTGAAAACCCCAAAATAACATAACTTTTAATAAGAACATTTACCAGCTGAATAAAACCAGTGGTTAAGGTCATGGCCAGTTTCCAAATCTACAAGTACTAGAGGCATTCAAAATGACTACGGAGTAATAACAAAACTAACCCTAAAACCCAATTTCAGGCCCATGAGGGCGAGCTAAGCAATTGTGACCCAGTCTCACAGGGGGAAGAAGCTGCTGTACATGGAGAAGAGCTGCAGGAAAGTGGAAACGGGCTTTGCCCTGGGAAGAGTTAGGGCTCTCCCAAAGAAGTCAGCCTATATAACCGCTTGTTCTGCTGACTATTTTGACCATAATTAGGTATTTACTTAAACTTTTTCTCCACTTGCTGAGCATTTCACTTCTTCATTATCTAAAAAGCATTCTAAAGACTATCAATTTTTTAAAATAACCATTTCTTGTTTCGGATGTACTAAAAACTCACATAATAAAGATTTTTTTTAATATTTGAAAAAAATTTTGAAGAAATTAAAGGCCTTCATACACAAGTTTCCACTGCTTAAAGTCACACTGTATAATGTTCTAATAGAAACAAAAAATTTGGGAAGTTTTCTAAAAACACTTTTTATAGATAGAATTTGAACAGATCAACATTAAATAATATCAAAAATTGATTAAAATGAAATACTAAATATGATACTCCAGAATTGCCTTAATAAGACTCCTCACCAAAAATAAAACAGGGTGAACAAAGTTTAAAGGTTGAAGTTGGGGAAGGCCAAGCATCTTACTACCCTGTCCAGAGAATGCTTCTGGATGTAGCATACAAGCTGGCATAGCCACTTTTTCTGATGCCTGGCCCTCTGAGGAGAAGATATCAATACTATCTCACACTTGTTTCCTCCCTTATTATCCCAAATGCATCCCCACAGACCTGAAGTCATAGGAGAATTCAAAGGGGTAAGTTATGAATCCACAGGAAGAGATCCAGAAGTCCTCCTGCACTTACTTCCCAGTTGGCAGCAATAAAGTTACCCCAACAGCAAGCCTGGAGGATGGATCCTGCCCCCAGGCTGTGACAAGCCTCCTTTCTTCTTCCCAGCCTTGAGCAAACCTAGACACTTCTCTCCCAACCCCACACTGGCAAAGGCAAGAAGCACATTCACTACTACCACCACTTTTCATTTATTTTCAGCTGATGAATCTTATCTTAAACTCTTTACATGCCAGCCTGGTTTGTGGCAACCTTTCCCAAGTAAACTTCAGTGTGTATGGTCTCTTCAGTTCTAAAGTTCTTTAATGGGTTTAAATTTGAGTGAATAAAAGAATAACGGGCATGGTACGTCTAAAAGGTGGTAGAGCCTGTCCTAAATGAACCTAGACAGGGCCAAGCAGCTGGGAAGTCAGGAGCCAGGTCAAAGCTGTCCCTAAGAAGTCTAATCGGCACCGGTTCTAATCCACTGTCTCGGGTAAGACGCTCTGGAATTCTGCTTTGAAAATTCTTCCAGGACCGAATTCCCCAGGGGCTACAGACAAGCACAGTAAAGCCGAGTAAAGGCATGCAGGCCTGCTACTCCCAGGACTTAGAAAGTTGAGTGGCAACCTTCAGGAGACCTCATTTTGTGAAACCAGGGGTGTGGGATTCTGCCTTAGTGAACTTGGCTGGAATAAATCCCTGTGCCATGTAAATGCAACAAATGACAAAAATACTCATATTAAATGAACACAGACTGACAGGAGAAGATGGCGGAAGAGCAGGACACGGAGATCACCTTCCTCCCCACAGATATATCAGAAATACATCTACAAGTGGAACTGCTCCTATAGAACACCCACTGAACGCTGGCAGAACACCTCAGACCTCCCAAAAGGCAAGAAACTCCCCACGTACCTGGGTAGGGAAAAAGAAAAAAGAAAAAACAGAGACAAAAGAAGAGGGACGGGACCTGCACCAGTGGGAAGGAGCCGTGAAGAAGGAAAGGTTTCCACACACTAGGAAGCCCCTTCACGGGCGGAGACTGCGGGTGGCGGAGGGGGGAAGCTTCGGAGCCACGGAGGAGAGCGCAGTAACAGGGTGCGGAGGGCAAAGCGGAGATTCCCGCACAGAGGATCGGCGCCGACCAGCACTCAACAGCCCTAGAGGATCGTCTGCTCACCCGCCGGGGCGGGCGGGGGCTGGGAGCTGAGAGCTGAGGCTCGGGCTTCGGTCGGATCCCAGGGAGAGGACTGGGGTTGGCTGCGTGAACACAGCCTGAAGGGGTTAGTGCGCCACGGCTAGCCGGGAGGGAGTCCGGGAAAAGTCTGGACCTGCCGAAGAGACAAGACACTTTTTCTTCCCTCTTTGTTTCCTGGTGCGCGAGGAAAGGGGATTAAGAGCACTGCTTAAGGAGCTCCAGAGACGGGCGCAAGCCCCGGCTATCAGCGCGGACCCCAGAGACCGGCATGAGACGCTAAGGCCACAGCTGCAGCCACCAAGAAGCCTGTGTGCGAGCACAGGTCACTCTCCACACCTCCCCTCCCGGAAGCCTGTGCAGCCCGCCACTGCCAGGGTCCCGTGATCCAGGGACAACTTCCCCGGGAGAACGCAAGGCACGCCTCAGGCTGGTGCAACGTCACGCCGGCCTCTGCCGCCCGCAGGCTCGCCCCGCATCCGTACCCCCCACCTCGACCTGAGTGAGCCAGAGCCCCCGAATCAGCTGCTCCTTTAACCCCCTCCTGCCTGAGCGAAGAGCAGACGCCCTCAGGCGACCTACACGCAAAGGCGGGGCCAAATCCAAAGCTGAACCCCGGGAGCTGTGCGAACAAAGAAGAGAAAGGGAAATCTCTCCCAGCAGCGTCAGGAGCAGCGGATTAAAGCTCCACAATCAACTTGATGTACCCTGCATCTGTGAAATACCTGAATAGGCAACGAATCATCCCAAATTGAGGAGGTGGACTTTGGGAGCAAGATAGATTATTTTTTCCCCTTTTCCTCTTTTTGTCAGTGTGTATGCGTATGCTTCTGTGTGAGATTTTGTCTGTATAGATTTGCTTTCACCATTTGTCCTAGGGTTCTGTCTGTCCACTGTTTTTTATTTTTTTACTTTAAAAAATTTTTTCTTAATAATTATTTTTTATTTTAATAACTTTATTTTATCTTACTTTATTTTATTTTATCCTCTTTCTTTCTT
>NC_041224.1:45295219-45310212 GCF_002837175.3 Physeter macrocephalus
GGGATCAATAGCAGAATAACTGAGGCAGAAGAACGGATAAGTGACCTGGAAGATAAAATAGTGGAAATAACTACTGCAGAGCAGAATAAAGAAAAAAGAATGAAAAGAACTGAGGACAGTCTCAGAGACCTCTGAGATGAACACAAAGCTTCCTAATACAGCCATGAATGCAGGTCCCTAAAGACACAGGAACAGGCAGCCCACAGTTATGGAGGAGTTGTCTTCCAACAATTTATTTTTTAGACTGATTGTAAAACTCACATTAGAAACCATCTCTCAGAGTTTATTTAACCCAAAATATACCTAAGAATATATACAAATAAGGGTGTCTTAAAGTATAAGTGACCAACACCAAGAGTGTCAAGGCTTCCAGGGAAACACATTCAGAATCCCAACCACACTGGAGGGGAAGCTGGGACTACCCTGGTTCCAAGTTGCTGATGGCTCCATAAACAGAGGGGCCTCTAACAGGTAAGGCAGGGCTGACAAGGGGGGAATGGAGGCTCCACGAGGCAGAGCTGGGGAAGGAAAGAGAGACATGGAGAGCAACAAGACCACCAGCACTACATTCTAGGCAGTCCTTGGCAGGTCGTCTCTTTCATCCAAGAAAGCTGAGGCCTGGCAGTGATGCCCTTCCTTCCCATTGTCTGCATGTTCCTTTCCACGGCAGTCTTTCCCTTTTCCACAGTTTCTTCTACTACCCATCTTTCCACTTTTGTTGTAATTTAGGTTTCCTAAAGTTTTCACTGCTTACAAAAATAAGGGAGGATAAAAAGTTCTGTTTCTGTCCTTTTTTTGTAACTTAGACCCTGTTGGGGAAGGGAAGCTAGCATTCACCCACTTTCATATCTGTTATTTACTATAATACAACTTTACAAGGCAGCGAGCATAAACCCCATAGAACAGATGAGGAAACAGACTTGGAAATGTGAGATGACTTGCTCAAGGCCATACAAGTAGTATAAAATAGCCCAAGATTAAGTAATCCAGTTCATTCTAATCCAGACCCATGCCCTTTCCCCATATCAAGGAATGCTCTGGTGACAACAGTGGTTCTCTGGGGTGGGGACTTAGGGTCTGAAAACTCACTTTATCGCAGAGGAATAACTAGGCTCATGGTGTGTGGGTAGGGTTTAGTGTGCAAATAAGGAGAGGGGCCTAGAGCAGGTCTGACCCCTTTCCTCCTCTCTCCCATTGTGACCCATGCCAGGACTTGAACTGGGGCAATAAGGGGAGGCAGAGGCAGGGGTTGGGAGGTCCAGGCAGAAGTAAAGTCTCTGTTGTCAGGAAAGGGGAAGGGAGGGGTACAGGAAGACTTAACGGCGAGCATTTGGGTGCGAAAGGTAGAGGACAGCTCCTATAACAGACAGCTAGGAGGCATTCGCAAGAGACATTTTTAAGTCAGGAAGTTACAGGTTTGCAATTGCCCAGACTAGAAGAAGACTATTTGATGGATCACATTTAGAAATCTCATTTCTGAGAATACTAGAAATAAACAGAAGTCCCATGGCACTTTTCAAGTTTTATTCACAGTTTCTGTTTGCCAAAAAATAAAACTGCATCTGCTTAGATGAGGACTCCTGTTTGCCAACAGTTCAACACACTATAAATGCATGATTAAGATGTTTCCTATCTAATTTAAAATAAGTATGTTGCAGAATAATTTAACAATTTTTGTCTAGTTATCTTCCATAGCATGCCACTTTCAAGAAAGACTGGGAAATATTAAATGTTGTAATTAACAATAATGCAAGAACAAAATTCTGTTTCACATGACAAAAGAGCTCACAGAAGCTCACAGTTCACAGGCCAAAATGATCAAAATACATTAAAATCATAAAATAACAGGAACACAATGTTCCCACAATATGGCAGAACAATCCTTTGAATAACCCTCCCATTGAAAATTACATGATGAAAAACTATAAACAAACCAAAGTGATGGCAAGAAAATAAGGTGTAATCAGAGACCAAAAATTTAGCAAAAGCAAGAACCCACAGAGATAAGCACAGCACTAAAGCAGGCTTTCTCCTTGAAGACATTTACCAAACTGTGTGAACATGAGCTTAGGTTTTATGCCTTGCAGGGTGCTGAGGACAGGAGACAAAGGCCAAGTGGAGCAGATTAATAGCAGACCCCAAAGGACTGTATTTTAGTGTTCAGGTGAACTAGAAATAAACCCAGGCCCATTTCTCTGAGGCAGGGGTCAGCAAACCTTTTTGGTAAAGGGCCTGAGAATAAATGTCTTAGGCTTTACAAGACATATGTATGATTTCTGTTGCAACTAATCAGCTCTGTCACTATAGAAGGAAAACATCCATAGACAAATATGTAAATGAATAACCATGGGTGGATTCCTAACTAACTTTATTTGAAAAAACAGGTGGCAGGCCAGATTAGGTCAGTGGGATGTAATTTGCCAACCCCTGTTCTAAATGCCTGCAAGAATAATTTCTAATCTCTAACATTAGAACTAATTAACAGGGGATTAAAACAAAAAATTAAAAATTTCTAGGAAAATTCATAACCACAAGTCAGAACCCATACTTCCAGTAAAACTAAGAAGACCTTATTCCAAGAATATAATTTAAAGTGGTCCCAAGGTACCTGGCAGAAGCAAATATATACCATCTTTGGAGGAATCCATCAATCTAGGCCACACAAATTCCCATTGATCTGAGCTAAGTAAAGCAATCATTTAATTGCAGAACACATGGAGAAATAAGTCATCATGAAAAAGAGCCAGCAGAAGTAACCGGCAGTAAAATCACACATGTAAAGATTTAGACATTGGAATTATCAGACATAAAAGACCATACATGTAAGTTTAAAATATTTAAAGACATTAAAAGGAGAAACTGAAAAATATAACTTAGGAGCAGAATTTTAAAAAATGACCAATTAGAAAAAGAAGCTAAACCTCTAGAGATAAAAAACTGAAACAAAGTAAAAGTTCAATGCAAGAGATTAACAATGTATCAGACAGCTAAAGAAAGCACTGAACTAGAAGGATCTGAAGAACTGTCCTAGAATGCAGAGAGATAAAGACATGGGAAATATGAAAGACAGATTGAGGATCTGTCATGGAGGATAAAGTAAGAAGGAATAACATGCATCTAATCAGAGTTTCATGAAGAAAGGAGAGACAGAATGGTACAGAAGTAATATCTGAAGAATTAATAGCTGAGAAATTTTCAGAACTGATGAAAGATACCAATCTACAGATTCAGAAAATCTAACAAATCCCAATCAGGAAAATAAAAAGAAACACAAAGTAAGATACCATAGCAAAATTCAAGAACAGCCAAGATAAAAATAATCTAAAACGACTTAAATAGGGACTTCCCTGGTGGTGCAGTGGTTAATGCAGGGGACACAGGTTTGAGCCCTGGCCCGGGAAGATCCCACATGCCACGGAGCAACTAAGCCCTTGTGCCACAACTACTGAGCCTGCGCTCTAAAGCCTGTGAACCACAACTACTGAAGCCAGCACACCTAGAGCCCATGCTCCACAACAAGAGAAGCCACCGCAATAAGCCCACGCACCGCAACGAAAAGCAGACCCTGCTCACCGCAAGTAGAGAAAGCCCGCACACAGCAACAAAGACCCAACGCAGCCAAAAATTAATTAATTTAAAAAATAAATAAATAAAAAGACTTAAATAAAATAAGTAGGCCATGGGGATGTGATGTACAGCATAGTGACTACAGTTAATAATACTGTATTGTGGCCTTCCCTGGTGGTACAGTGGTTAAGAATCCGCCTGCCAATGCAGGGGACACAGGTTCGAGCCCTGGTCTGGGAAGACCCCACATGCCACAGAGCAACTAAGCCAATGCGCCACAACTACTGAGCCTGTGCTCTAGAGCCTGCAAGCCACAACTACTAAGCCCACATGCCACAACTACTGAAGCCCGCGTGCCTAGAGCCTGTGCTCCACAACGAGAAGCCACCGCAATGAGAAGCCCACGCAGCACTGCAACAAAGAGTAGCCCCCGCTCGCCACAACTAGAGAAGGCCCATGTGCAGCAACAAAGACCCAACGCAGCCAAAAATAAATAAATACTGTAATGTACAATTTAAAGTGGCTAAGAGCATAGATCTTAAAAGTTCCAACACAAGAAAAAAACATATAACTAAACATATAACTATTGTGGTATGATCATTTTGCAATATATACATATATCGATCAAATCTTTATGTTGTATACCTGAAACTAATATAATGTTATATAATGTTACATGTCAATTATATTTTGAAAAAAGACTTAAAATTTCCCAGCACCTGTACTCTTATAATTTGAAAAGGATACTGTCAAAAATGTAAAATTCCTTTGAAAATTTATTATTTCAATAATAGATGGAAATTTATTTTCTTGAATTACTCAATACTATTTCAAATATGAGTTCATCTAAATAAAAAGAAAACAGATTTTTCTACCATAAGATTTCTGTAATTTAAAAAATATATTGAAAATAAACAAAAAGAGAAAAAGAAAGAAGAAATACATGCTCTGATGTACCCACACGAATGATTTCTAGTTCTCTAGTCGAGCCTTGGTATCTCAGGGCCATGTGTCTTCTCCCAGGCCTTTCCATCTACCTGGCATGCCCACCCTGGCTGGTTTGCCCTGCACACCTAGCATTCTTCCTTCAACACCCAACGAGAGGTCTCCTTCTCTGAGCAGAGGTATCAGACCCTCCTCTGGGCCACCCCTAGTCCTGTTACTGGATTTATCTCTCTGAGCTTCAGTGAAGTGTGTAGACATCTATCTGTGCTCCTGGGCTATGAGCTCCTCTTCATTCCAGGAGTTGACTTGTAGGTACAGGGTAAACCTCTAGAATTGAATAAATTTGGTTTACCTCATCACTGGTGAGTTTCTTTGCTTTGAGTAATCTTTGAGCCTTATCTTCTTCTGATCCCTCATCACTGTCTGATGAATAGATTCTGGCTCGTTCCTCTGAAAGCAAAGGTAGAAGATTTGTGAGTGACTTTCAAAGACAATGATCCATTCATTCCCGGATTCTTCTTCTGATGAATATCTTTAGTTCCTTTGTACATTTTTTCCAGAGGAAAAAAATAATTAAATTTTTTTAAACTTAAAGGTAAATGTGGGCTTCCCTGGTGGTGCAGTGGTTAGGAATCTGCCTGCCGGTGCAGGGGATGCGGGTTCGAGCCCTCGTCCAGGAAGATCCCACATGCCACGGAGCAACGGAGCCCGTGCACCACAACTACTGAGCCTGCGCTCTAGAGCTGAGAGCCACGACTACTGAGCCTGCGTGCCACAACTACTGAAGCCCACACACCTAGAGCCCATGCTCCGCAACAAGAGAGACCACCGCAATGAGAAGCCCGCGCACCGCAATGAAGCGTAGCCCCGGCTCGCCACAACTAGAGAAAGCCCACGCGCAGCAAGACCCAATGCAGCCAAAGACAAATGAATAAAAATAAACTTATTTTTCAAAAAAAGGTAAATGTAAGTTTAGATATTTTGAAATGAAGCACTTATCCTCTCAAATACAAGAATGGTTTATCTGACCACTTTTTTTTTTTTTGGTATCTGACCACTTTTAAATATTAAAAAGGCTTGTGCAAGCTGATTAAAGAGACAGA
Source organism: Physeter macrocephalus (assembly GCF_002837175.3). Lineage (NCBI taxonomy): Eukaryota > Metazoa > Chordata > Mammalia > Artiodactyla > Physeteridae > Physeter > Physeter macrocephalus. The sequence continues at coordinate 45,300,835 of NC_041224.1, forward strand.
CACCACTATTTCCAAATAAGTTTTTAAAGTCTGAGTCATTCTTTTATCAGGGTAACAGTTAATTCCAAAATAAGCTTTAAAGATAAAAGCAAGAGGTGGTTTCCTGGTCCTGTAAAGACGGTTTGTTGCCAAGTGGACATTTCAAAGGGAGATGGAGATGAATAACAGCCTGTGCTGATGACCCAGCCCAGGTGAAGCGCAGGCAGAATAAGAACAGCTGATGTTAGACCAACCCCCTCACCTCAGAATCCAATGCTCTCCCCTTCTCCCCACTCCCTGCCTGTCTGACTATTGGACAGAACTGATTGCTAATGAACTTCTCCATTCGGTTTTTAATCACTGGGAAACTGAATATTATATAATCTCCCCTAAAAAATCCTCAATTTTTTGGTTTTTATTTAGTGTATATGTGATTTATTTCCACAGTTAATCTTTTCTGTGGGAAATCTGCACTAACAAACAAATAAAAATAAAAGGTCTCTGTACTATAGTCCCAAAATAAATAAAATGCAGTTGCTGTGAAAAAAGGAGAAGGGAGTTTCACAGGATGGTCAGAGAAAGGGAAAATTGGGTGTTCTTATAATTTATCATTCTAACAGGACAAAACCAGGAACATGGTCACCCAAGGTATACCTTACACTGTACAGTGATTCCCAAATCTCTATCAAAGCTAACCTGGGGGGGATCAGATCCTCATTTTACACATGGAGAACTCGGTATTCAGAGACATGGAGTCACTTGCCCGAAGCCGATGAGTGGTAAGAACAATGACAATAGTTTTGGGTAACATTTATTTAGTACTTGTTATATGCCAAGGGCTGGATGAAGTACTTTATATGTATTATGTCATTCGATTCTCAAAACAACCTCATAATGGTATAAATACTATTACCAATAGGTTGTTCTTTTCTTGGTAAGGGTAACAGAAAAGAGGTACTGTAACTTTCCAAAAGTCATCCAACTAAAAAGTAAGAGAGTTGGGAATTCCCTGGTGGTCCAGTGCTTTCACTGCTGAGGCTGTGGGTTTGATCCCTGGTTGGGGAACTAAGATCCCGCAAATTGTGTAGTGCGGCCAAAAACAAAACAAAACAAAAAGTGGCAGAGCTGAGTCCAGCCCAGGTCTTCCATCTTCAGGTTCAGTTTGCTTTTTTAAGCATGACATCTTGCTGCAGGCTGTGGGGAAACTTCTGGAGACAGACACGTCCGAAGTCAGATTGCCCTGGTTCAAGAACTGTCCACGTACCAACTATGTGTCTTTGGGCAAGCCACTCAACCTAACCTCTCAAAGTCTCCATTTCCTCAGTAAGAACAAGACAAAAATGGACCTTGAGGCATTATGCTAAGTGAAATAAGTCACACAGAGAAAGACGAACACTGCGTGATCTCACTTGTATGTGGGATATAAAAAAAAGGAAAACAAAAAACCAAGCTCATAGATACAGAAAACAGATTAGTAGTTGCCTGAGGTATGGTGTGGAGGGTGGAGGAAAGGGTGAAGGGAGTCAAACGGTAGGAGCTCCAGTTAGAAGATAAATCAGTCATGGGCATGTAATGTACAGTGTGGTGATTAAAGTTAATAACACTGTACTGCATATTTAAAAGTTGCTGAGAGAGCAGATCTTAAAAGTTCCCATCACAAGAAAAAAATTCCGTAACTATCTTTGGTGGCAGAAGTTAACTAGACTTATTATGGTGATCGTTTCACAATATATACAAATACCGAATCATTAGGTTGTACACCTGAAACTAATATAATTAGTTTAGTAATCAATTTTTTAAAAAAAGAACAAGACAATAGTAGCAACTGGGTCTTAACATTGTTATGAGGATCCAATAGGATGCATGTTTGAGTATCTGTCTGGGATTCAGTATGTGCTGAATAAATGTTAACCATTATAAATTATTGATACTTGTGAAAGAAGGGACTATGCAATGGAGAACTTTGAAAGAAAACACATGTATTCGCTGAAAAACTGGACTTCCTGATTCTTAAAAACTGAACTTCTTGATTGTTAACTAGTAATTTAAAAAGTTGAGAGAAGTTCCAAATATAATCGGCAGACTTTCAAATCAGAAAGCAGAAGCTCAAGGGATGAGTCTGAAAGCGAGAGAGCACAGGCAGCTTCTGCCCTTCCAGGCTGACCTGAAAGGATTCCACAATGACTCTTTAGCTCTTTAGACCTCAAAATGTCTCACTCATTAACACTGGTTCCTTAAAAGTAAAATGTCCAGTGACTGAGCATTCAGAGTATGCTCAATGCAAAGATAAATTCCTGGACCCTGACATGATGACATTTAATTTCTGCCCAAACTCACCTCGAATGCCCCCTTTGTATCGGTTTTTAATGGCAGCCAAGCTGATGGACTCCTCACCTTCCTCCTCCTCATCATATCGATCAGGTTCTAGGTAGCTAGCACTCAGCCCCCGCTGGTGCTGTTTCTCTCTCATGCGGCGCTGCTGAGATTCCCTACGAATAGAAGCCCTCAAACGTTCTTCTTCTTTCTGTAAAGAAGCAAATAAATTATTGAACTTTAAAACAAAAAATGAACTCACTTAGTGCCCCCTTGAAACTACTTTACTGTAAAGAACAAGTAAATGTCTTGCCCAGGATAACACCAGTTCCTATGTCCTCAGGGTACAGTTCTCTCCATTCTACACCTCTGTTACCACACATGGTCATCATCTTGTTCAGTTCGAAGGCGTGAAGACAACACAGGGTGAAGAGGCAAAGGCTCCCTCCCTCACACCAACCTCCCCATCAGAACTGGCACCGGCAAAGCCTTGGGAGATACAGCGTCCCCTGTGCTGCCAGGCAGAGCCCAGAGTGCAGCGACCAGCCTGAGGAACCTCATTCATGTCCAGTGGATGCCTGAGGGAGGTGGGTTCTCTTCACCCCTGAGACAGACACCTGACTTGCCCAGGCTCCACCAAACTACCATGGTGCCCACATATTCCAGTCTGGGGCCCTCAACCCAGAGAGCTCCCCACAGCTCCTGATGGCAGGATGGGGAGGTTCTGGTGGGGAGGGTCCCCGAGCCCCAAAGCAGAGCCTTCATTCCCTTCCATCTGCCTGGCTTCTACACATTGGGGTTCACTAGGCAGGGCCAGGTTATGAGAAGTCAGGGATATTCTGGCGTTTCTTTGATTCCTCATTTAATTGCTTTATTACTGCATACAGCTCTAATTCTGTTGCTGGACATTGTTTCATTAAGTAGTATGTGGTTGTGCAGAGTACAGAGTAAAAATCACTGTCAGTAGAATAGGGATCAAGAACAAACTAGCTGATTCCTTGTGCATTTCCATGCAAGCTGGGGATGTGAAGGAGGGCTTGGGGCATCTCTCAATGTGGTCCTGGAGTCTTCAGGTTCCTCCAGCTCCCCTATCTTCAGGAGAAAAGGGGGGAAACTTCTTGTCTATTTATATTCTACTTAGACCAAATCTCTCGAGCATTTCCACTGATTTTTGACATGGACTCTAAACCAGACATACATGATTTAATCATCCTTGAAATTATCTGTGAAAGTTCAGATTCTTTCAGTCATCTGTTTGCCAAACTCTCAGGACCTCATGGGAGAGAACCCAAGCCAGGGTTTATTTTAGGACTATCACCATATTACCCATTTGCCAAATGCTTAGGAAATGAAACCAGCTCCGTGTTCATGCCAGCTGGAAGGATAAATAGTGGGTCAATAAGAGATGATGAACAACATTTTAGGAAATGCTATTCTTAATATTCCAAAATTCCAGGATAAAGCTCAGCCAACATACCTTAATCATCTCTGTACGCTGGCATTCAGGATCACGACCAGCCATTGGTAAGATTCTAATCTTCTGTGTCTTTGAACATCTATCTGCAAGTGACAGGGTCATCTTTCTATGTGTGGCACTGTCTGTAGAGTGAGGTCTGCAGGAAATGAACAAAAATACCTCATTGTTTAGTAAATACATTTGTGAGTCAGTCATATCAACATCAAAGGAGGCCAGTGACCATTTCCTATTCTCTAGAAAAAAATAGGCAGGGACACAAGACAATATACTAGATGGGGATTCTGAACTTTCTTCTTTCTGTAGCTTACTAAAACATTCTTATCTCACAAGTAAAGTGAAATATGGAAAGCTGGAGTAAAAAAGGTTTGCACAGCACAATTACCCTCTAGAAGCAGTAAATGGATGGGCTTAAGCAGCATTTACTGAATACTAAGTGCCAAGCACTGTACTTTTGTGTTTTACATATTACATGACTTCATTGTTAGAGCTCCTCTATGAGATAATTATTACATTTTATATATTAGGAAACTGAGGCAAGAAAAAGGTTGAGAAAGTTACAAAAGGTCATGCAAGTGGAAATGGGACTCAGATACAGGTCTATCTGATTCCAAAGCCTATAATCTTGACCATTACAATTTTCAAAACTGTTAAGTCATAACCAAGAATATTGTGCCCTCTCCAAAGATAAGAATTACCCAAGGAGGATGGTCTGCTTAGAATCAAGAAAAGAAAAACAGGAATGTTTCATTGTAGTGCCTACGCTGCCTAGACAAGGGGGATGCTCTCGCCAGCTGACCTGAGTATCCTGGGCTGCTTGGAGAACACATCCTTGGAGAGGTAATGGATGCAGCAGCCTAAAGAACAAGATGACCTCAGCCTTCACACCCACCAACTCACTGCCTTTCCTCTGATCGCATGCACACTAACAACCTCTAATTATCGCGCTGACCTGCAAGTATTCTTAGGCCTCCTGGCAGTTATAGTAATTACTGGAATTAAAAAACTGACATTCTGGTTTACATAACAGTCTCTTGGAAGTTCAGTTAGCATGACCTGGTTCCCTGTGAAACAGCAACTTGACAATATCGCCTTTGAACCTTCAGAGCTGAGAACCAGATCTTGGTCTTTGGGGAACTATACTGCAAGGTTATGCCAATCAGGAGTCAGGCACTTTGAACAACACCTATATTTCACTGCTTTTATTGTAACAAATAGTACGTTGATGAGAGTAATTACCTGAATGTGAGTTTGGTTTTAAAGACGGCTTGTCCCTGTAGACCGGTACCTTGTCTTATAAAAAGGTGGTTGTGATCGCCCTGCAGTGGAGCCTTGTAAACATCAAACACCTCATTGCCTAAATGCAGGGACATGCTGAAAAGAAGGAACACTTCACATGTAAGTCAGAAAGCTTTCACTCTATCATTTTACTTCACTTAAAATGTGATTCAGCTGCTGCTTTCTCTCCTTACACAGAATTCAGAAGGAAGAATAAAGAAGGCATGATGTGGAAAACGACCTACACAGAAGTAAAACACTCTGTATGCTTATGTTTAGAAGTAAAACATGCTGTGACATTCACTCAGCCTCTACCACCTTCCCAGTGAAGGGCAGTTTTACTAAAGTGTCAATTTGTAAGGAGGGAGGGAAGTTGGTCTAACTTTTCCAGACTACTATGCTGGAGCCAAAGAGGATGGTCACATTTCCGGCCTACTTTTAAAGTCTTCCACCAGCCTGTATGACCCTCAACTGCCTATTTATATTTCTCTCAGGTTTTCTTTGCAATGTCAGGGACTAAACAATGGAAATTCTTTAATAAGAGGTATACCCCAAATAAGCTCATATTCCAAAGTTTGATCCCTCCCAGCCACATACTGGGTATTTCCATACTCTTCAGGCATTTGTGCTCACCTTCCATCGGACCACTTGACTATCCGAGCATTGCTTTCTTTAATTTCATTTCCTTCTTCATCCCGGCGTATCCTCCATCTTATAGTATTTTCTACCTGTTTTAAAACACAAGTGACTCAGAACACTGAAGTTTGTGCTTCTTCTCTCCTCAAGAGACACAAAATCACAGAATAAACGTGCATAGTGACAGAAAAACAGACACTGAAACACTTTTGTTTTAATCACCTAGAGATGCTGGATAAAATAACAACAGGAAAGAAAGTAAGCTTAAGTGAATTTCTGAGCTCCCAGGGCTAGAACCAGAGACAGAGCTCAGTGCCAGAGCATCTGAGCAGATGCTAAATCTGTGGTAAACTCCAGAAGTTTTAAGATGCAGTAAGAGCTAGGAGGACAAGAAATACGGCTTGAGGCCATATGAGATGGCAATTTAGGATTGAGACTCCCTGTATAAACAGGTTCTCTCGCAGAGCTAAAAACCCAATAAATGTGGGACTAAAAACCTCTGCCAACTGGCCTAGGGAAGCTCCCCACACATGGGTAAGGAAAAAAAAAAAGCACCTTATGAAAATAAAAACCCCAGGTTTGCGCAGGTTTAGAGTCTAACTTTATCTTAACTTTATGGGGTGGGTGGGGGGTAGGAGGTGGTTTGGGGTGGGGGAGAGGGAGCACCAGGCAGATGTGGAAAATATTCAAGGGCTTCCTAAAATGAAAACCACTGTTATTGAAATTGAAAACTCAATGGGGCTTCCCTGGTGGCACAGTGGTTGAGAATCCGCCTGCCAATGCAGGGGACACTGGTTCGAGCCCTGGTCCAGGAAGATCCCACATGCCGCGGAGCAACTAAGCCCATGCGCCACAACTACTGAGCCTGCGCTCTACAGCGCATGAGCCACAACTACTGAAGCCCATGCGCCCTACTGCCTGTGCTCCGCAACAAGAGAAGCCACCGCAATGAGAAGCCTGTGTACTGCATCAAAGAGTAGCTTCTGCTCTCCGCAACTAGAGAAAGCCCGCATGCAGCAATGAAGACTCAATGCAGCCCAAAATAAAATTAATTAATTAATTAATTTTAAAAAACAAAACAAAACTCAATGGGACTTCCAGGAAAATACAGCACACTAAAAATCCACATAGTTTATCCCTGCTGCATCCTGGAAACACACTAAAATGACAGCAAAGAATTTAAAAAAGGATAAACTCACAAGGATAAAGAAAATGTGAATTAAGATGGCATCAAAGAGAAGCCAACATTTTGAAAACCAACAGATCTAAGCCCAAGCTTCCCTCTGCCTCTGCCCTCACCACCGACCCTAACAGCAGCTGCTCCCACTCTCAGTTAGATTTTCTGGATCTCCTCTGTTAACTGCAACTGCCTTTACAACTGAGTCCTAATGTTTTCCCTCCAGTTTCCCACTTTACTTATTTATTCCTCACTATATAAACAAACAACTATGAAGCTGGCTGATTAAAAACTCAATAATATTCATGAATTAAATATGATGTCAAATCTGAGATTTGTTTCCAAATAGTCTGGGTAAGGTGGGGTGGGGAATACAGATGAAACAAGATGTCCAACCTGACAACCACTGACATGAGAGATGGGTACATGAGATTTTATTATACTGTTCTCATTATATCTGTATATGTTTAAAATTTTCCTGAATAAAGGAAACAAAATGAAATGATCTGTCACAATTCCTGCCTTCCCTCTCATACAAAATAGGTTAGCCACATACAAGTATGAAGATACATATGGGCCATTATTAACTGAGAAGCCACTTTGAAAAATACTTCCTATTATATAAGGTGATTCAAATAATGATGCTATGAAAGTATAAAACACTCCTAGGTCTTACCCTACTGGGATGAAAGACACATCAAAGTACTTCTAAAGCCAGAGGACCTCATAGAGGTACATAAACTGTACCTGGTTCTTTGCTCATTAAAGAGTTAATTATACCACCAACTGACTCTTTAAAAATGGTCAGCCTAGTCCCTAGAACATCACTCAAGAAACCAAGGGTCCACGGTTATTTTCCATCACACATCAAGGTTTTGAAAAACAGTCTGGAGAGATTGGTTCCAGATGGCAGAGTAGAAGGACGTACGCTCACTCCCTCTTGCGAGAGCACCAGAATCACAACTAACTGCTGAACAATCATCGACAGGAAGACACTGGAAGTCACCAAAAAAGATACCCCACATCCAAAGACAAAGGAGAAACCACAATGAGACAGTAGGAGGGGCGCAATCACAATAAAATCAAATCCCATAACTGCTGGGTGGGTGACTCACAGACTGGAGAACACTTATACCACAGAAGTCCACCCACCGGAGTGAAGGTTCTGAGGCCCACGTCAGACTTCCCAACCTGGGTGTCTGGCAACGGGAGGAGGAATTCCCAGAGAATAAGACTTTAAAGGCTAGCAGGATTTGATTGCAGGACTTCAACAGGACTGGGAGAAACAAAGACTCCACTCTTGGGGGGCACACACAAAGTAGTGTGCGCACTGGGACCCAGGGGAAGGAGCAGTGACCCCATAGGAGACTGAACCAGACCTACCTCCTAGTGTTGGAGGGTCTCCTGCAGAGGCAGGGGGCAGCTGTGGCTCACCGCAGGGACAAGGACACTGGAAGCAGAAGTTCTGGGAAGTACTCCTTGGCGTAAGCCCTCCTGGGGTCTGCCATGAACCCCACCAAAGAGCCTGGTTAGGCCCCAGTGTTGGTTCACCTCAGGCCAAACAACCAACAGGGAGGGAACTCAGCCCCGCCCACCAGCAGACAAGCGGACTAAAGTTTTACTGAGCTCTGCCTGCGAGAGCAACACCCAGCTCTACCCACCACCAGTCCCTCCCATCAGGAGGCTTGTGCAAGCTTCCTGATCCACCAGAGGGCAGACAGCAGAAGCAAGAAGAACTACAATCCTGCAGCCTGTGGAACGAAAACCACATTCACAGAAAGATAGACAAAATGAAAAGGCAGAGGACTATGTTCCAGATGAAGGAACAAGATAAAACCCCAGAAAAACAACTAAATGAAGTGGAGATAGGCAACCTTCCAGAAGAATTCAGGATAATGATAGTAAAGATGATCCAGGACCTCGGAAAAAGAATGGAGGAAAAGATCGAGAAGATCCAAGAAATGTTTAACAAAGACCTCGAAGAATTAAAGAACAAATAAACAGAGATGAACAATACAATAACTGAAATGAAAAATACACTAGAAGGAATCAGTAGCAGAATAACTGAGGCAGAAGAATGGATAAGTGACCTGGAAGACAGGATGGTGAAATTCGCTGCCACAGAACAGAATAAAGAAAAAAGAATGAAAAGAAATGAAGACTGCCTAAGAGATCTCTGGGACAACATTAAACCCGCCGACATTCACATTATAGGGGTCCCAGAAGGAGAAGAGAGAGAGAAAGAACCGAGAAAATATTTGAAGAGATTATAGTTGAAAACTTCCCTAACATGGGAAAGGAAATAGCCACCCAAGTCCAGGAAGCGCAGAGAGTCCCAGGCAGGATAAACCAAAGGAGAAACACACCGAGACACATAGTAATCAGACTGACAAAAATTAAAGACAAAGAAAAATTATTAAAAGCAACAAAGGAGGGCTTCCCTGGTGGCACAGTGGTTAAGAGTCCACCTGCCGATGCAGGGGACACGGGTTCGTGCCCCGGTCCGGGAAGATCCCACATG
>NC_041224.1:45310263-45311027 GCF_002837175.3 Physeter macrocephalus
CGCTGAGCCTGTGCGTCCGGAGCCTGTGCCCCGCAACGGGAGAAGCCACAACGGTGAGAGGCCCGCGTACTGCAAAAAAAAAAAGCAAAAAAGGAAAAACTACAAATAACATACGAGGGAACTCCTATGAGGTTAACAGCTGATTTCTCAGCAGAAATTCTACAAGCCAGAAGGAAGTGGCATGATATATTTAAAGTGATGAAAGGGAAGAACCTACAACAAGATTACTCTACCCAGCAAGAATCTCATTCAGATTAAACGGAGAAATCAAAAGCTTTACAGACAAGCAAAAGCTAAGAGAATTCAGCACCATCAAACCAGCTCTACAACAAATGCTAAAGGAACATCTCTCAGAGGGAAAAACAAGAGAAGAAAAGGACCTAAAAAAACTAACCCAAAACAATTAAGAAAATGGTAAAAGGAACATACATATCGATAATTACCTTAATTGTGAATGGATTAAATGCTCCAACCAAAAGACACAGGCTCACTGAATGGATACAAAAACAAGACCCATATATATGCTGTCTACAAGAGACCCACTTCAGACCCAGGGACACATACAGACTGAAAGTGAGGGGATGGAAAAAGATATTTCATGCAAATGGAAATCAAAAGAAAGCTGGAGGAGCAATACTCATATCAGATAAAATTGACTTTAAAATAAAGAATGTTACCAGAGAAAAGGAAGGACACTACATAATGATCAAGGGATCAATCCAAGAAGAAGATATAACAATTATAAATATATATGTACCCAACAT
>NC_041224.1:45311155-45311723 GCF_002837175.3 Physeter macrocephalus
TAAACAATACGTTACTAAATAACCAAGAGATCACTGAAGAAATCAAAGAGGAAATCAAAAAATACCTAGAGACAAATGACAACAAAAACACAACAATCCAAAACCTATGGGATTCAGCAAACACAGTTCTAAGAGGAAAGTTTATAGCAATTCAATCCTACCTCAAGAAATAAGAAAATTCTCAAATAAACAATCTAACCTTATACCTAAAGGAACTAGAGAAAGAAGAAGACCACAATGCTATGAGGTTAGAAATCAATTACAGGGAAAAAAATGTAAAAAACACAAAAACATGGAGGCTAAACAATACGTTACTAAATAACCAAGAGATCACTGAAGAAATCAAAGAGGAAATCAAAAAATACCTAGAGACAAATGACAACAAAAACACAACAATCCAAAACCTATGGGATTCAGCAAACACAGTTCTAAGAGGAAAGTTTATAGCAATTCAATCCTACCTCAAGAAATAAGAAAATTCTCAAATAAACAATCTAACCTTATACCTAAAGGAACTAGAGAAAGAAGAATAAACAAAACCCAAAGTTAGCAGAAGGAAAGAAATCAT
>NC_041224.1:45311784-45312823 GCF_002837175.3 Physeter macrocephalus
CAACTGACACTGAAGAAATACAAAGGATCATGAGAGATTACTACAAGCAACTATATGCCAATAAAATGGACAACCTGGAAGAAAAGGACAAATTCTTAGAAAGGTATAACCTTCCAAGACTGAACCAGGAAGAAACAGAAAATATGAACAGACCAATCACAAGCACTGAAATTGAAACTTGATTAATTGAAGATTAAAAATCTTCCAACAAACCAAAGTCCAGGACCAGATGGCTTCACAGGTGAATTCTGTCAAACATTTAGAGAGGGGCTAACACCCATCCTTCTCAAACTCTTCCAAAAAATTGCAGAGGAAGGATCACTCCCAAACTCATTCTATGAGGCCACCAACCCTGATACCAAAAGCAGACAAAGATACTACAAAAAAAGAAAATTACAGACCAATATCACTGATGAATATAGATGCAAAAATCCTCAACAAAATACTAGTAAACAGAATCCAACAACACATTAAAAGGTTCATATACCATGATCAAGTGGGATTTATATCAGGGATGCAAGGATTCTTCAATATATGCAAATCAACCAATGTGATACACCATATTCACAAATTGAAGAAGAAAAACCAGATGATCATCTCAATAGATGCAGAAAAAGCTTTTGACAAAATTCAACACCCATTTATGATAAAAACTGTTCAGAAAGTGGGCACAGAGGAACCTACCGCAACATAATAAAGGCCATATATGACAAACCCACAGCAAACATCATTCTCAATGGTGAAAAACTGAAAGCATTTCCTCCAAGATCAGGAACAAGACAAGGATGTCCACTCTTGCCACTATTATTCAACATAGTTTTGGTATCCACAGCAATCAGAGAAGAAAAAGAAATAAAAGGAATACAAATTGGAAAAGAAGTAAAACTGTCACTGTTTGCAGATGACATGATACTATACATAGAGAATCCTATAGATGCCACCAGAAAACTACTAGAGCTAATCAATGAATTTGGTAAAGTTGCAGGACACAAAATTAATGCACAGAAATCTCTTGCATTCCTATACACTAACAACGAAA
>NC_041224.1:45313437-45322263 GCF_002837175.3 Physeter macrocephalus
CCTAGGAATGAACCTACCTAAGGAGACAAAAGACCTGTACTCAGAAAACTATAAGACACCGATGAAAGAAATCAAAGATGACACAAACAGATGAAGAAGATATACCATGTTCTTGGATTGGAAGAATCAATACTGTGAAAATGACTATACTACCCAAAGCAATCTACAGATTCAATGCAAACCCTATCAAATTACCAATGGCATTTTTTACAGAACTAGAACAAAAAACATTAAAATTTGTATGGAGACACAAAAGACCCTGAATAGCCAAAGCGATCTTGAGGGGAAAAAAATGGTGCTGGAGGAATCGGACTCCCTGACTTCAGACTATACTACAAAGCTACAGTAATCACGACAAAATGGTACTGGCTCAAAAACAGAAATATAGATCAATGGAACAGGATAGAAAGCCCAGAGATAAACCCACACACCTATGGTCAACTAATCTATGACAAAGGAGGCAAGGATATACAATGGAGAAAAGACAGTCTCTTCAATAAGTGGTGCTGGAGAAACTGGACAGCTACATGTAAAAAGGATGAAATTAGAACACTCCCTAACACCATACACAAAAATAAACTCAAAATGGATTAAAGACCTAAATGTAAGGCCAGACACTATAAAACTCTTAGAGGAAAACACAGGAAGAACACTCTGACATAAATCACAGCAAGATCTTTTTTGACCCACCTCCTAGAGTAATGGAAATAAAAACAAAAATAAACAAATGGGACCTAATGAAACTTAAAAGCTTTTGTACAGCAAAGGAAACTATAAACAAGATGAAAAGACAACCCTCATTATAGGAGAAAATATTTGCAAATGAATCAACGGACAAAGGATTAATCTCCAAAATATATAAACAGCTCAATATTAAAAAAACAAATAAACTAATCAAAAAAATGGGCAGAATACCTAAATAGACATTTCTCTAAAGAAGACATACAGATGAAGGGCTTCCCTGGTGGCGCAGTGGTTGGGAGTCCGCCTGCCGATGCAGGGGACACGGGTTCGTGCCCCGGTCCGGGAAGATCCCACATGCCGCAGAGCGGCTGGGCCCGTGAGCCATGGCCGCTGAGCCTGCGCATCCGGAGCCTGTGCTCCGCAACGGGAGAGGCCACGGCAGTGAGAGGCCCGCAAGGGGAGAGACCACGGCAGTGAGAGGCCCGCATACAGAAAAAAAAAAAAAAAAAAAAAAGACACAGATGTAGAAAACAAACGTATGGACACCAGGGGGGGAAAGCAGGAGGGCGGGGGGGGGGGAAGGGGAGGATGAATTGGGAGATTGGGATTGATAACATATATACACTAATATGTATAAAATAGATAACTAATAAGAACCTGCTGTATAAAAAATAAATAAAAATTTTTAAAATAAAATAAAAAATAAAAACGTCTGTTATACACTGACATTTTGTACTCTAAGCACCAAGGTTTTAGAGTAAACTACTTATGTCTGAACTCTGATGCCTACACTACAGTCTGATTTACATGGTCTTAAAATACAGATACACTGACACTTGCTGACATATCATGATAGAACGTGAGGGGAAAATGCAAAATTCAATAAAAAGTAAACAAATAAGGCACTATCACATTAATTTATATAAATGGTGAGAAAGAAAGGCAACAGAATAATGCCAGAGGTACTAAAACAGGCATGAAAAATTCAGTGTTCAGCCTAAATCAACAGATACACATGTTCTGAGGAAAGATATTAAGAGCTAACCTAATGGAGACTGGGGTGGGGTGTGGGGTGGGGAAGCAAGGGGAAGAACAGCAAAACATCAAAAACAGTCTAAGTACTATTCTTATTAATTGTGTGACCTTGACCAAGGTTAATGGTGCCTGTTTATCTCCATGTTTTCATTTGATTTGCATTTCCATTAAGAGAGAGGAGTAATGACATTTCACTGAAAAGCTTTGGAAGCTCATGCATTTTAGAGAAACCGTCTTATATATCAAGGTTCTTTAGGTACTTGTGGATCTATCACACTTGAAGAGATGGAATTACCCTAAAATTTCAGCCCCTGAATTCAAAGACTGCCAGACTGCCCCTTCTTAATATTTTAACACCATGTACAACATCCACCAGGAAAAAAAAAAAAAGTATTTACAGGAAATCCTTCAGATTTAAGAATTTTAAATGCATAGCTCCAATTTCAGTATCATGAGTTCAACTGCTTCTTGTTTTTTGTTTTTTAATTAATTAATTAATTAATTAATCTATTTTTGGCTGCATTGGGTCTCCGTTGCTGCGCGCGGGCTTTCTCTAGCGCGGCAAGCTGGGGCTACTCGTCATTGCAGTGCGCACGCTTCTCATTGCAGTGGCTTCTCTTGGTGCAGAGCACAGGCTCTAGGTGCGTGGGCTTCAGTAGTTGTGGCATGTGGGCTCAGTAGTTGTGGCTCAAGGGCTCTAAAGCGCAGGCCCAGTAGTTGTAGCGCACAGGCTTAGTAGCTGTGGTGCACAGGCTTAGTTGCTCCACGGCATGTGGGATCATCCCAGACCAGGGATCGAACCCATTTCCCCTGCATTCTCAGGCAGATTCTTAACCACTGCGCCACCAGGGAAGTCCCAACCGCTCCTTGTTCTTTGCTACAACTCAGCTTTAAAGCATCTGCTTAAACTTATATCCTCCTTGATTAGAGGAAGATTAGAGGCTGTCCTTGGATAGAGGTAACCAGATAGTACAAAGTATCAAAGAGAAGCATTAGGAATTTAGTACAATAAAAATCTCTCCTAATAGTGAACAAGAACAATTGGAAGAATACAAAGACAGCCATACGGTAAAGTGTTAGGTACGAGTGATAAATTCTCCGTTTGTATCTGAGTTGTTCATCCATAGATCAAAGAGCCTGAAGAAATTCCCCTTGCAGGAAGTTGTTAGAACTTAACCCACAGTATGTATGGAGGTAGCTGTTCTAAACACCAAACCACAGTACAACTTATTCTGAAGGAAGTAGCTAATAATTTTTTTAAAGCATCAAAAAAGTTTAACTGCGAGAAAAGTAACAGAAAAGTGACACTTTTTACAGAGAAAAAGCTACGTATTTTCTTTCTAAAAATATTCTGAAAGGGTAGATAATTTGTTTGTTGATAAAACAAGAAACAAAAAATCATTTTCAAAAGCTCAAGTCTCAAGTTAATATTCCCAGGTTTTACTTTATAAAAGAAAAAAAAAAAAAGCACAGAATAGTACCTTTAATTTTAACCTGGTTCTACCTTCTTCATCCAGCATTTCCTCATCTTCAAATTCATCTTCATAATATTGAGGATCAAAAGGTCTACAAATTGTTTTTAAAATAAACTATTAATCACATTTTGTAAGAAATATCATTACTGTTATATAATGCAACTCTAAAAAATCACAATAATTAAAAATCCTAATGGTCAACTATAAGGAAGCATTCAAATTACTGTACCTTCTTGAAATTTGGTGTTAATACATATTGCTTGAAATAAAGTGCAAGCAAGGCTAAATATTCAAACTATTCTTTATTATTATATGTCTTCCAAAGAGTAGACCACACATACTATAGCTTTCCACATCATTTTGCTTAGGGAAAAAAATTTAAATCGCACAAGAGCTTGCATGTTACTTAGTGAATAATACCCATCAACACTGTTTAACTGTCCAAAACCATTAGTTTTTCTAGATCCACAATGGGTGCTGCAGTAGACATTTGCAGTTTCTCTAGCAAACTTTACCACTCTCAATTTCAGCTTTTTCAGGGATCCATTAGCCAGAAACAACCAAAGACTTGTGGTGTCTGTTAATTCATATGAAATACCAGACTGCTAAAAACAATTACAAGCATTAGAAGTCTCCTTTACCAACAGTCCATACTTTTTCTATCACAGTATATACTTGATTTATTTTTTCAGAGCTACATAACCAGTTTTCCATTTTGTGATTAGTCAACTCATACAAAATAAGAAAAATATCAACATTCTACATATTTCTATCCAACATTAAAAAACACTATTAACTGATCCCCTTACCTGGGCTCTACACTGAGAAAGTTGGGTAGCTTAACAAAATACAAGTCATTTCCTAAATCAGTGTTTACTTTGGGTATTTCTACTTCTATTCTGGTCTCAGGAATTGGCTCCTCCTCCTGTTGATCCTGAGGCAATCCATTTTCATCCTAGCAAAAGAGTCACAGAATTTTAGATCCTGATGGGACCTTAGAGGTGGTCTAGCTCAACTTCCACACTTTAATTGCTTAGGCAGATAAGAAGTATAATGAGACAAGACTTTAGGGCTAACATCCATCCCTACCAACCAACACCCCCAAAACCTCATGGAAAACAACATCTGTTTGGAAGCATCAATATAAGAAAATATCTCTTTTGTGATAAATCTACCTTCTACATATTCACCGATAGAAGTGTGAAATTAATCGGCACTTCAATATGAAGTCACTCTATCAATTAAAATCAGAGAAAATTATCAACAAAACACAAAAAACATTTAAATCAATGGTTCTCAGTTCACAGGTCCTTGCAGTCTAGTCTCTTAAGGTATGGTGCCAACCTCATGCTGGGCAGTTCTTTCTTTCTTTTTTTTTCTTATCCATTTTTTCCCAGTGATAACATCTTGCAAAACTGTAGTGCAATATCACAACCAGGAAACTGACCCTGATACAGGCAGACACAGGACATTTCCATCACCACAAAGATTCATGCTGCCCTTTTACAGCCACATCGACTTCCCTCTTGCCCTCATCCCTCCTTAATCTCCATTAATCTCTTCTCCATTTCTACAATTCTGTCATTTCAAGAATGTTATATAAGTGAATTCATACAGTATGTAACCTTTTGGGACTGGCTTTTTCTCACTCAGCATAATTCCCTGGAACTTCATCCAAGGTGCTGCGTATATCAATAGTTAAATCCTTTTCGTTGCTCAGTAGTATTCCGTGGATGGATGTGCCATGGCAGTTATTTCTAATCCTCCTTATAACCAAGTGTTCCCTAGTTAACTGAAAATGTCATCTGTTTGCTGTATTTTCATACTGCAATTCATTTATCGACTTCCTCTTCCCAGCACAGAAGAGAGACTTAATACCCTCCTCCAATTCTCACTGGTAATTCTACTTACAACAGGCTGTCCTGGAGTGGGTGGTTTATCTTCCCCATCACTCCCTGAAGATATATCATCTGCACCTCCAAAGAGATCCATGGTTCCACTATTATCTTCCATATAGGAGAAAAAAATGCTCAGTATTAATATCTATAACAATGTTTCTTCAAAGCTATCACTTCAACATATTCCCAAGGTTTCTAGACCAAGCACCCAGAAACCACTCAAACACAACTCTGAGCCTGGCTCTCAAAGATCTGATGAGAATGTCTGTGAAGAGGGAAGGGGGCAAATCCAGTGAAGGGCAAAGCTGCACAGGAGGCACTCCTTTCTCCCTTCACTTACTGCATCCTTGTTCTTCCACTTTCCTTTATTCCCCAGGAGCCCAAAAATATCCTCCTACAATCTAGATACTCAAATTTGGGGCTTAAGCACTCTACACAGGCCTATTCTCTATAGAGTCCCACAAGTTTTAAAATTACAGGTCCATGTCTACCCAGGTCCCCCTCCTCTCAAGTAGAACTTCACCAGGTATAGGCAAAACAACAACATCAACAACGATCTGTAATAAATCAATAAATCAAGGTGGAGTAGTAGAGGAGGTGACCGGAAGATAGGAGGGCAGTCAAAAAGTAGACTGCTTGAAATTGGGGTTATAGTAGAGTTATGATTATTGGTAATGACATGATCTAGGATAAAACCATGGGAGTGAGTTATTGAGACAAGGTGAAGGACAGATCACTAAAAAAGAAGAGGCAACAAAAAAAAAAAAAAAAAAGAAGAGGCAACCTATTAGAATGGCCAAAATTCAGAACCCTGACAACACCAAATGCTGACAAAAATGTGGAGCAACAAGAACTCTCATTCACTGATGGTGGGAATGCAAAATGGTACACCCACTTTGGAGGACAGTCTGGCAGTTTCTTACCAAACTAAACATACTCTTACCACATGCCCCAGAAATTGTGCTCCTTGGTATTTGCCCAAAGGATCTGCAAACTTATATCCACACGAAACCTTGCGCACGAATGTTTATAGCAGCTTTACTCATAACTGCCAAAACTCAGAAGCAACCAAGATGTCCTTCAGTAGGTGAATGGATAAACTGGTACATCCAGACAATGGAATACAGGAATACCTAGGAGACATCTTGGGTTTGGTTCCAGACCACCACAATAAAGTGAATATTGCAATAAAGTAAGTCACATGAAATTTTTGGTTTCCCAAGGCATATAAAAGTTATATTTACACTATGCAGTAGTCTATTAGGTGTGCAAAAGCATTATGTCTAAAAAATGTACATATCTTAATTTTAAAACACTTTAAATCTTAAAATTATTTTAAAATTATAAAATATTTTATTGCTAAAAAATGCTAACCATCACCTGAGCCTTCAGTGAATCATAATCTTTTTGCTGGTAGAGGGTTTGAAATATCACAAGAATTATCAAAATGTGACACAGAGATATGACGTAAGCAAAAGCTGTTAGAAAAATAGCACCAACAGCCTTGCTCAATGCACGGTTATCACAAACCTTCAATTTGCAAAGGACACAGTATCTGAGACGCACAATAAACTGAAGTGCAATATTACAAGGTATGCCTATATTTCTCAGTGCTAAAAAGAAATGAGCTGTAAAACCATGAACGACATGGAGGACACTTAAATACATATTACTAAGTGAAAGAAGCCAATCTAAAAAGGCTACTTACTATATGATTCCAACTATGACATTCTGGAAAAGGCAAAACTATGGAGACAGTAAAAAGATCATTGGTTGCCAGAGGTTAGGCAGGAGGGAGGGATGAACAGGCAGAGCACAGAGAATTTTAGGACAGTGAAACTATTCTGTATGACATGAAGATGGTGGATCCATGTCATCATACATTTTTCCAAACCCATAGAAGGTGTAATACCAAGAAGTGAACCATAATGTAAACTATGGATTTGGGGTGATTACAATGTGTCATTGAAGGTTCATCAATTGTAACAAATATACAATTCTGGTGGAGGACGTTGATAGTGGGGCAAGCTATGCATGAGTGGGGGCAGGGCATATATGAGAAATCTCTACCTTGCCCTCAGTTTTGCTGCAAACCTTAAAATGCTCTAAAAAAAATTTTTTTTTAAAAGAGGAGGAAGGAGGAAGGTCACAAGTATTGAAAAGTTCATCTATATGATAAAATCACCAAAACTACAACTCCATCCACCAACACTCTCACATCCCCACTTGATTATTTTCTTCTTAGGTCTTATCACCATCTAACATTCCATTTACTTATTGTGTTATTAGTCTCCCTACCTTACACTGACCCCACCAGAATATGGGCTCTACAAGGGAGAAGTCTTTATCTGTTTTGATTATTGCTACATTCTGAGTGCACAGAACAGTACTAGTACAAAGCAGATTCTCAATAAATAACTGTAAACAGACAAAATAATTAATATATCTAATTCTCACAACAATGCTGTTAGGTGGTTAGCATCATCTCCCTCTTACAGATCAGAAAATTTAAGTGTAGTAAGTAATTAATTTGACCAAAATCATATAGTTGGAAAGTACAAAGAACCACAAAGATTCTAACTTGGATCATATGATTCCGAAGTCCATGTACATAGATCTAAAGATCTTTAAGTAAACCACAGAGCTTGTTCTGTCCAGCTCTCTCCTTTTCTCTCTAGTTGACTCTCTAAATGTTTCCTTTAGTTATACTGCTACTTGTGATAATTTATATAAGCTATTTAACATTAATGCCTAATTACCATTCAGCACAAAAATGGTTGTGGATATCAAACTTATGTTTGCTTAACTTTTATACTAACATCTTTACTGTATAGTAATTAGCCATTTGAAATGTAGTCACATGAAGAGGTGAACAGGTAGATCTTTTAACCTTACAACAAACCCACCTTACCTAACACAGGGTTTGGTTTTGTTTGTTTGTTTGTTTGTTTTTTGCGGTATGCGGGCCTCTCACTGTTGCAGCCTCTCCCATTGCGGAGCACAGGCTCCGGACGCGCAGGCTCAGCAGCCATGGCTCACGGGCCTAACCACTCCGCGGCATGTGGGATCTTCCCGGACCGGGGCACGAACCCGTGTCCCCTGCATTGGCAGGCGGACTCTCAACCACTGCACCACCAGGGAAGCCCTAACACTGGGTTTTTATAAACTCTTCATCAAAACCAGAGCTTGGGGACTTCCCTGGTGGCGCAGTGGTTAAGAATCCGCCTGCCAGTGCAGGGGACACGGGTCCAATCCCTGGTCCGGGAAGATCCCACGTGCCAAAGAGCAACTAAGCCCATGCGCCACAACTACTGAGCCTGCGCTCTAGAGCCTGAGAGCCACAACTACAGAAGCCCGCGTGCCTAGAGCCCGTGCTCTGCAACAAGAGAAGCCACCGCGATGAAAAGCCCGTGCACCGCAATGAAGAGTAGCCCCCGCTCACCACAACTAGAGAAAGCCTGCCCACAGCAACAAAGACCCAATGCAGCCAAAAATAAATTAATTAATTTAAATAAATAAATAAACCATAGCTTGAAGAACATGGTTCTTCATCTGATATTAACCTATTAAGAACTTAAGAACAAGCTAACAGGCTTCCCTGGTGGCGCAGTGGTTAAGAATGCGCCTGCCAATGCAGGGGACACGGGTTCGAGACCTGGTCCGGGAAGATCACACATACCGCGGAGCAACTAAGCCTGTGTGCCACAACTACTGAGCCTGCGCTCTAGAGCCTG
>NC_041224.1:45322320-45332502 GCF_002837175.3 Physeter macrocephalus
CCGTGTGCCTAGAGCCTGTGCTCTGCAACAAGAGGAGCCACCACAATGAAAAGCCCGTGCACGGCAATGAAGAGTAGCCCCCGCTCACTGCAACCACAGAAAGCCCGCACGCAGCAACGAAGACCCAACACAGCCAAAAATAAATAAATAAAATAAATAAATTTATTAAAAAAAAAAAAAAAAAAAGAACAAGCTGCGCTGGAACTGTCATTATTCAAACCAAAGAATGGACATTGCCAACTCCACCTCAACCAGAGCCTCAGCCCCTAATAGCAGATTCACTCTGACTATAAATGAAGCAGGTTCTTCAACTAATTAAGTGCAAGCAGTTTCTCATATCTGTACAACTTGCCTGCGTACACTAAATGTATCTACACTCTCTTCTGTGGGTCTTGCAGTCTGGGGCCAGTGCCCAGGGTTGGGAATGCACTACAGTTAAATGCAGAGAGAGGGATGGAAATACAGATATATAAAAGAAGTAACTGGAGTACCTTTTGGTACCTCAGTGTCACTATCTGCGTCTGAATCAGATGCAATTGCATTCTTGCGTTTCATTCGTAAAACTTCATCTTCACTATCACTGCCTCTTGCAGATTCTGTAAAAGGAGAATCAGAAGATCTGCATAATCACAGTCATTTCATTACTCAGAATTTTGTGTTTTAAAAGCAACATTAGGAAAATAAATAAATAAATAAATAAAAGCAACATTAGGGATAAACAAACTGTGGTACACCCATACAATGGAAAACTACTCAGTAATAAGTAAGAATGAACTACTGATACATGTAACGATTTGGGTAAGTCTCAAATGCATTACACTAAGTGAAAGAAAAGAGGTTACATACTGTATGATTCCATTTATATGATGACATTCTGAAAAAGACAAAACTACAGTGACAGAACAGAGCAGTAGTTGTCAAGGGTCACAGGTGGGGAAGTATATAACTACAGAAGGTATAGAACGAGGGAGTTTTCTAGGGTGACAGAACTATTCTGTATCTTGACTGTGGTGGTGGTTACACAAATCTATACATGCATTAACACTAACAGAACAGTACATACACACACAAAAATCAACTTACTATAGTAAATTTTAAAATAAAATTAATAAAAGGAACATTGGTTTCTATAAGCAGAAAAACTTGGTAGAATGCGAAAAGCAGTACTGAAACTTATAATTAAATTTATATACCACTCATTACAGAAGAAAAAAAGAGGTAAAAATATTGCAATGGAAGAGACAAATATATCTGGATGGTACAATTATCTACCTAACTGTAAACTTCAAACATGAACCACTATAATAAAGAAGATGTGGCACATATATACAATGGAATATTACTCAGCCATAAAAAGAAATGAAATTGAGTTATTTGTAGTGAGGTGGATGGACCTAGATTCTGTCATAGAGTGAAATAAGTCAGAAAGAGAAAAACAAATACCATATGCTAACACATATATATGGAATCTAAAAAAAAAAAAATGGTCATGAAGAACCTAGGGGCAGGATGGGAATAAACATGCAGACCTACTAGAGAATGGACTTGAGGACATGGGGAGGGGGAAGGGTAAGCTGGGACAAAGTGAGAGAGTGGCATGTATATACATACACTACCAAATGTAAACCCGATAGCTAGTGGGGAGCAGCCGCATAGCACAGGGAGATCAGCTCAGTGCTTTGTAACCACCTAGAGGGGTGGGAGGGAGGGAGACGCAAGAGGGAAGAGATATGGGGGATATATATATATGTATAGCTGATTCACTTTGTTATAAAGCAGAAACTAACACATCTTTGTAAGGCAATTATACTCCAATAAAGATGTTAAAAAAAAAAAAAAGAACCATTGTAGAACTAGTTAAGAATTAAGCAGAATGACCAGCTACAAGATTCCTACTATGACCCTAGTTTTATGTTAGCCTGCTAGTATTTGGGAAGTAGTGCATGAGCCTTAATGATTTTCGTAACAGTACAAATAACTCTACCCAGAACTAGTTACTGAGTACTTACTGCAGTCCTATAGTCTATATAGACCTATATCCATCTCTGGAAATTTTCTGATCTCCTCTCCCAAATAATGCTAAAATGTGGTCTTGAATGCTATCCTGAGGTATGTATTACAAGGGAAAAGACCCCCTCTCTCCATACTGCAGCTCTCTAAGAAGACAGGATCAATATGTAATTATAATCAATCACTTATAAAAATGAAGCAATCCAGATATTAATTACTTCAGGAAGACTTCCAACCTAATCAAAGTGACTTTTATATAATACAAAAAAAGAAGATGGCTAATCGTTTTAATATTCTGTATGAGAACGTGTTAACTTCAGGAAAACAGTGTAAATGACTATTATAAAATGGGGTCCAGAAGCCAAAGTTCAGCTCTGTGTTTCCTGCTGTCTTTAGGGAATGAATGTTCTGATCCAAGCACATCTCCCCAGGATGAGGACGCATGTGTCAAGCTATCATAGTTCACTGAGATCATCCAGCTGTGTTTTTATTTTCTGGATATTATGCTTCCCAGGTAACCTCCTGATTGTTATAACTTGGCATCCAATGTAGATTTTCCCCCAAAGGAAAGGATACAATGATAAGAGAGAAATAATTGATGCTCCTGAAACAAACCATTTTGCAATTCAATTTTTATAGTTGCCTGTGAATTTGATTAGTTTGAGTAAACTCCTTGGAGCCTGATTACCTCTGGAGGATGAAATTTTGGATCTCAAATAAACTGAGCTGGAACCTGGTGTTCACACCTCATTATAGCTACCCTATGGGGGAGTTTCAATGGTATTGGGTTTTTTCGCCCAGGCAAATCTATTCTCACCTGAGGCATGCTCTTAGTTACCCACAAAAATGGAACTAACTATTTGATATCTAGCTACTTTAGCACTATACATCTTTCTCTAAGACTTTCCTCTTTAAATTTTTTTCTTCCTGATCTATCATCAATTAAATGGAAGGGGAATACAGAGAAATAATACATGGATTAGGAAAATGTTTAAAGGCAAAATGTATAGAGTTAGAAAAGGCTAAAATGGAGGGACAGAAGAGAAAAAAACAGGGTACTTAAAGTAGGAATGTGAAAAGAATAAATGAGCCCCTGCTGTACCTGAATGCTTCTACTAAACCATTATGGCTCTCATAAATGTATTACCTGACTTATGGTCCTGCTCCTCTTCATCATCTGAATGCCTGTGTTCTTCATCCGAGGCCTGTGGCCTTTCATCATCAGAATTTTGCATTTTCTCCTCATCAGACATCTGTGGCCGCTCTTCATCATCAGAATTCTGTTTCTCATCATCATTATCAGAAGCTGCAGGCCGTTCATCATCAGAATTAGCCTTCTCCTCCTCAGACAGTTGTCTCTCATCATCTGAAAGCTGAGGCCTCTCCTCATCATCTGTGTTCTGCATTTTCTCATCATCATCAGAATTCTGCAGTTTATCTTCATCAGATCCTTGTGCCCTCTCCTCATCATCAGAATTCTGTATCTTTTCATCATCTGACTGGTCACTTTTATCTTCTTGGCACCATTTTTCATCATCTGAATGTGCTTTTTCAGAACCTTCCGCTTCTGAGTGATGGCTCCCTCCATCTGATCTATGACCTTCATCATCATCGTCATTGTGGGCTTCTGATCCACTGTGCTGATCTACATCTGAGGGATCATTGTCTTCATGGTCAGAACGTTCAGAAGCTTCTGATCTATTGTCTGATCCTTCAGAGTGATTATCACTCCCACTATGATGAGAAGCTCCCTCATCCTCACTGTCATCTCCAAACAGTTCCTTATTACTTGGTTTTCCTGAGTCATCTCTTTCATCTTGATCACTTTCACTTCCAGAGGCATTACTGCCAGAAGCAACATTCTCTTGATCAGAATCTGAGCCTGATCCAGAATCAGAATCTATGGGACCATATAAACACAGGGTAATGTAAGCAAAAAAAGCAGAATAAGGAACACCAAAAGTCCATCCCAATATAAAAGCAATGAAAAAATTTGTCAAAAGCTGTTAGCATCTATTTTCTCAGACTCTGGAAACTAACTAAAAGTTGCAGCAACCAGGGGAATGCTTATTAACAAGAAGAAAAAGCTGAGTCTCAGTAAGAAAAAAGGAGTGTTTTAACATACCCCCCCAGCCCCAACCCACCCCTTGGTCAAGGGTGCCTTGAAGATAATAGTCCAAATTTCTGGTGCATGTACCACTAATGGAGGGAGCAGAAGGCACCTCATTTGCAAAGAATCATGGTTGTTAGTTTTGATCTGTCTGGTGGATCACTGAAGGGACTGGCTCAAAGGGCTTGACTTTATCTCACCTAACTTGGAACTCTCTTGTTGCTAAGGAAGCTACCTGAGAGTGTTGGTCAAAAACATTTACAGGCAAATGTATTAGTTGCCTCTGTCTGGGATAATGGAAAGCAGTTGAGGCAAACAACAGACTAACTAAAAAGCTTGGGAGAAAAGGCTGAGGAATAACAAAATATAAGGGCTTTTAAAAGCTTCCACAATTAACAAAAAAAAAAAAAAAAAAGAAAGAAACGAAAAGGAAAAACACCACCCACATATTCTTACTGACCTGAAAAGCCATGCACTTGCCCAGGGCTGTGAACATGCTCAAGAAAGAACCAAGAAGGCCCTAAGCTCTCACTTCCAGCTGACCTTCAGGCTCTGTGCAAGCAGGAAATGAAGGCAAAGACCGGTTGTAAACAACCTGGTTGAGGGTTGAAAGCATGCCCTAACACACACACAGAGCCAATCTGCAAAGGCTGGGAGTTTTTCGGTATTGTTGTTGTTTCTTTTTTTTGCATTTAAGGAAATCTCTGTCCAATCACTAGCTGACCACTAAGCTAATGGAACAGAGACTTTGGTGGCTATACACAACAAAGACTGCAGACTTTACAAAATTAGCTCAAAAGAGTAACTAAACAATAACTACTACAACAAAGAGCAACAGCAAACACTGGGGGGCTGGGGGGAAGAGAGTGCTGTCCTGAGTCACCACATTATAATATTCAAAATGTCCATTTATCAACAAAAAATTATAAGGCCTGCAAAGAAAGAAGGAAGCATGGGCCATACATATGAAAAAAGGCTACACACTGTCCCTGAAGAAGCCCAGTCAAGCCCAGTCAATGAAAATGATGTCTTACCAAATAGGGAATATTAATAAAAAGACAGATATTATAAAAAAAAGAACTGAACAGAAATTCTGGAGTTGGAAAGTACAATAACTGAAATGAAAAATTCACTAAAGGGACTAAACAGCAGATGTGAGTAGGAAGACAACAGAATCAGGAAACTTTAAGATACATCAACTGAGATTATCCAGTCTGGTGAACAAAAAAAGAAAAGAATGAAGAAAAATGAAAAGTCTAAAGACTTGTGGGAAACCAGCAAGTGTACCAATCTATGCATAATGGGAGTTCCAGAGGAAGAGAAAAAAGAGAAAGGGACAGAAAGAATATTTGAAGAAATAATAGGCAAAAACTTCCCAAATTTGAAGAAAGACATCAACGTACACATACAAGTTGATCAACAAATACCAAGTAGGATAAAGTTAAAGAGACCCACACCTAGACACACCATTATCAAACTGTCTAAGACAAAGAAAAAATCCTGAAAGCAGCAAAGCAATAGGTCCCATAAAAAGGGATCCTCAATAAGGATAACAGTTGATTTCTCATCAGAAACCATAAAAACCAGGAGGCGGTGGTATGAAATATTCAAAGTGCTGAAAGAAATACTGTCAACCAAGAATTCTATATCCAGCAAAACTATCCTTCAAAAACGAAGGAATTATGAGCAACAACAACAACAAAAGATAAATTGGATTTCCTCAAAATGAAAAGATTTTATGCAAGAAAGGACATTATCAAGAAAGTGAAAAAACAGCTTACAGAATGGGAGAAAATATTTGCAAACCATGTATCTGTCAAGTATATGTATATACTTACAGTATAGTATCCAGAATATATAAAGAATGTTTACAACAAAAAGACAAAAACCCATTTGAAAAATAGACAATAGACTTGAATAGACATTTCTGCATAGTTATACAAATGAAACAAGTACATGAAAAGATGCACAACATCATTAGCCATTAGGAAATGGAAATCAAAACCACAATTAGATATCACTAGACACCAACAGCAATGGCTGTATTTTAAAGAGCAGGGTGGGGGGTAGTAAAATAAGTATTGGCAAGGATATGAAGAAATAGAACACTCAGACATTGCTGGTGGTAATTTAAAATGGTCCAGCTGCTATAAAAAATGGTTTGGTTGTTTCTCAAAAAGTAAAACAAAGAATTACCATATGACTCAGCAATTCCACTCCTACATATATACCCAAAAGAACTGAAAACAGGCACTCACTCAAGTACTTGTACACAATAGCATCACTATTTAAAAGCCAAAAGATGGAAACAACCCAATGTCCATCAACAGTTGGATAAACAAATTGGGATATATACACAGAGTGTAATACTATTCAGTCATTAAAAAGAAATGAAGTACTGATACATACTACAATGTGGATGAACTTCAAAAACATGATAGTAAGAGATAGAAATCAGACACAAAGTGCCACATGTTAGGAATTCCCTGGTGGTCCAGTGGTTAGGACGCCACACTCTCACTGCCAAGGGACCGGGTTCAATCCCTGGTTGGAGAACTAAGATCCCACAGCCTCGAGGCGCAGCAAAAAAAAAAAAAAAAAAAAAAAAAAAAGCCACATGTTTTATGATTCCATTTGTATGAAATGTCCAGAATAGATAAATCCATAGATGCAGAAAGCAGACTGATGGTTCATGGGGGCTAGCAAAGGGAGCAAATGGCAAGTAACTGCTTAATGGGTATGACGTTTTATTTTGAGGTGATGAAAATGTTTCAGAACTAGACAGAGATAGTGGCTACACAACATTTTAAAGGTACTAAATACCACTGAATTGTTCACTTAAAAATGGCATATTCGGGGACTTCCCCAGTGGTCCAGTGGTAAAGAATGCACCTTCCAATGCAGGGGACTCGGGTATGATCCCTGCTCAGGGAATTGAGATCTCACGTGCCACAGGGCAACTAAGCCCTCACGCCACAACTAGCGAGCTCGTGCGCCTCAATAAGAGAGCATGCATGCTGCAAACTACAGAGCCCATGCATCCTGGAGCCCGTGAGCCACAACTAGAGAAAGAAAAAAAATGGCATATTCTGCAACCAAACGGAAAAGAAGTAAAACTGTCACTATTTGCAGATGACATATTATATATAGAAAATCCTAAAGACTCCACCAGAAAACTGTTAGAACTAATAAATAAATTCAATAAAGTTGCAGGATACAAAATCAATATGCAGTTGTGATTCTATACACTAATAACGAGCTATCAGAAAGAGAAATTAAGAAAACAATCCCATTTACAATTGTATCAAAAAAAGTAAAATACTTAGGAATAAATTTAACCAAAAAGGGGAAAGACCTGTACGCTGAAAACGCTGATGAAAGAAACTGAAGAAGATACAAATAAATGGAAAGGTATTCCATGCTCATGGATTGGAAGAATCAATATTGTTAAAATGTCCATACTACCCAAAGCAATCTACATATTGAACACAATCCCTATAAAAATTCCAGTGGCATTTTTTCACAGAAATAGAACAAAGAACTCTAAAATTTGTATGGAACGAAAAAAAAACCCAAATAGCCAAAGCAATCTTGAGATAAAAGAATAAAGCTGGAGGCATCATGCCCTTGATTTCAAACTGTATTACAGACATATAAATCAATGGAACAGAATAAAGAGTTCAGAAATAAACCCACACATATATGGTCAATTAATTTACAACAAAGGAACCAAGCCAAGAATACACAATGGGGAAAGGATAGTCTCTTCAATAAATGGTGTTGGGAAAACTGGACAGCAACATGCAAAAGAATGAAACTGGACCACTATCTTACACCATATACAAAATTTAACTCTAAATGAATTAGACTTAAATTTTAGACCTGAAACCATAAAACTCCTAGAAGAAAACAGGCAGTAAGCTCCTTGACATGGTCTTGGTTATCATTTTTTGGATCCGACGCCAAAAGCAAAGGCAACTAAAGCAAAAATAAAAAAGTGTGACACATCAAACTAAAAAGCTTCTACATGGCAAAGGAAGCCATCAACAAAATGAAAAGGCAACTTACTGAATGGGATAAAATATTTGCAAATCATATATCTGATAAAGGGTTAATATCCAAAATATATAAAGAACTCATACTATTCAATAGCAAACAAACAAACAATACAATTAAAAAATGGGCAGAAGACCTGAATAGATACTTTCCTAAAAAAGACAGATGGCCAACAGGTACATAAAAAGATGCTCAACATCATTAATCAGAGAAATGAAAATCAAAACCACAGTTAGAATGGCTATTTTCAAAAAGACAAGAAGTAACAAGTGTTGGAGAGGATGTGGAGAAAAGGGAACACTTGTAATTGTTGGTGGGATTGTAAAGTGCTGCAGTCACTATGGAAAACGTTATGGAAATGCTTCAGAAAAAGAAGAGAACTACTATATGATCCAGCTTTTCCACTTCTGGGTATTTACCCAAAGAACACAGAAATACTAATTTGAAAAGATATATGCATGGCTATGTTCACTGCAGCATTACTTACAACAGCCAAGATATGGAAACAACCTAAGTGTGCATCTAGAGATAAATGGACAAAGAAAATGTGGTGTATGTATACAATAAAATACTATTCATGCCACTGTAAATATGACATATATATATATAATGGAATATAATTCAACCATAAAAAAGAAGGAAATCTTGGGAATTCCATGGCGGTCCAGTGGTTAGGACTGGGTGCTTCCATGGCAGGGGGCCCGGGTTCAATCCCTGGTTGGGGAACTAAGATCCCACAAGCCACGTGGCACAGCCAAAGAAAAAAGGAAGGAAATCTTGCTGTTTACAACCACATGGATGGATCTTGAGGGCATTATGCTAGGCAAAATAAGCAGACAGAGAAAGACAAATACTGTATGTATGATATCACTTATATGTGGGATCTAAAAAAACAAAAACACAAAGCTCATAGATACAGAGAATAAATTGGTGGTTGTTAGAGACTGAGGGAAGGGGGAGAGTTGGGCAAAATGGGTGAAGGGAGTCAAAAGATACAAACTTCCAGTTATTAAAAAAAATAAGTCATGGGGATGTAATATACAGCATGATGACTACAGTTAATAGACTGTATTGCATATTTGAAAGTTGCTAAGAGAGTAGATTTTAACAGTTCTCATCACAGTAAAATAAATTCTGTAACAAGGTATGGTGATAAATGTTAACTAGACTTACTGTGGTGATCATTTCACAACATATATAAATATCAAATCATTATGTCGTATACATGGAACTAATGCTGTATGTCAATCTCACCTCAGTAAAAACAAATTTAGAGTTTGTTGCCAGTGCCCTACAAGAAATGCTAAAGGGAGTCCTTCAGGCCGAAATGAAAGGACAATGGGCAGTAACTTGAATCCACAAGAAGAAATAAAGAACACCAGTAAAGGTAACTAAATAGGTGAGTATAAAGGTCAGTATTAATGTATTTCTAGTTAGTGACTCCTCTTTTTTCATAAGATTTAATTTAAAAGACAATTGTATAAAACAATAATTATAAATCTACATCACTGGGCAGTGTATAAAGATGTAATTTGTGACAACAATAAAAAGGTGAGAGGACGGAGCTATACAGAAAAAAAGTTTTTGTATACTATTGATATTAAGTTGGTATTAATACAAACTAGATTGTTAGAAATTAAGATTGGGCTTCCCTGGTGGCGCAGTGGTTGAGAGTCCGCCTGCCGATGCAGGGGACACGGGTTCGTGCCCTGGTTTGGGAAGATCCCACATGCCGCGAAGCAGCTGGGCCCGTAAGCCATGGCCACTGAGCCTGCGCGTCCAGAGCCTGTGCTCTGCAAAGGGAGAGGCCACAACAGTGAGAGGCCCGTGTACCGCAAACCAAAAAAAAAAAAAAAAAAGAAATTAAGATTAATTGTAGTCACCAGAGTGACCATTAAGAAAGTTACTAAAACTGGGCTTCCCTGGTGGCGCAGTGGTTGAGAGTCCGCCTGCCGATACAGGGGACACGGGTTCGTGCCCCGGTCTGGGAAGATCCCACATGCCAC
>NC_041224.1:45332582-45344025 GCF_002837175.3 Physeter macrocephalus
GCAGGGGTTGAGAGTCCGCCTGCCGATTCAGGGGACACGGGTTCGTGCCCCGGTCCGGGAGGATCCCACGTGCCGTGGAGCGGCTGGGCCCGAGGGCCAGGGCCGCTGAGCCTGCGCGTCCGGAGCCTGTGCTCCGAAATGGCAGAGGCCACGACAGTGAGAGGCCCGCGTACCACAAAAAAAAAAAAAAAAAAAAGTTACTAAAACTAAAAATATACAGACAAAGAAACAAGAAGGGAATCACAACAGTATACTACAGAAAAAGCAGTCATAAAGGAAGACAGTAATAAGAAGAATTGAAGAACAAAAGAGACATGACATAGAAAACAAATATCAAAATGGCAGAAGTCCTTCCTTACTGGTAATTACTTTAAACATAAATAAATCAACTGCTCCAATAAAAAGGCAGAAATTGGCAGGATGAATTTTAAAAATGATCCATCCTAGGACTTCCCTGGTGGACCCGTGGTTAAGAATCCGCCTGCCAATGCAGGGGACAAAGGTTCGAGCCCTGGTCCGGGAAGATCCCACATGCCGCGGAGCAACTAAGCCCGTGCACCACAACTACGGAGCCTGCGCTCTAGAGCCCACAAGCCACAGCTACTGAAGCCCATGTGCCTAGAGCCCGTGCTCTGCAACAAGAGAAGCCACCGCAATGAGAAGCCCACGCACCGCAACAAAGAACAGCCCCTGCTCCCTGCAACTAGAGAAAGGCCGCATGCACCAGCAAAGATCCAACGCAGCCAAAAATAAATAAATAATTTTTTTAAAAAAAGATCCATCTATATGCTGTCTACAGGACAGTCTCTTTAGAACCAATACACAAATAGGTTGAAAGTGAAAAAAATGGAAAAAGATATTCCATGTAAACAGTAACCAAAAAGCACAGTAGTTATACTAATATCAGGCAAAATAAGTCTTAAGATAAACTGTTACAAAAGACAAAAAAGGACATAATAAAATGATAAAAGGGTCAATCCAACATGAAGATATAATAATTTAAAACATATATGCACCTGCATGTAAATCAACGAAGTTACAACACACCCTCACACCGTACACAAAAATAAACTCAAAATGGCTTAAAGACTTAAATATAAGACATGACACCATAAAACTCCTAGAAGAGAACACAGGCAAAAAATTCTGACATAAATTGTACCAATGTTTTCTTAGGTCAGTCTACCAAGGCAATAGAAATAAAAGCAAAAAGAAACAAATGGGACCTAATCAAACTTACAAGCTTTTGCACAGCAAAGGAAACCATAAGCAAAATGAAAAGACAACATACAGACTGGGAGAAAATATTTGCAAATGATGTGACCAACAGGGCTTAATTTCCAAAATATACCAATAGCTCATACAACTCAATAACAAAAAAACTACCCAATCCAAAAATGGGCAGAAGACCTAAATAGACATTTCTCCGAAGAAGTCATACAGATGGCCAAGAAGCACATGAAAAGCTGCTCAACATCACTGATTATTAGAGAAAGGCAAATTAAAACTACAATGAGGTATCACCTTGCACCAGTCAGAATGGTCATCATCAAAAAATCTACAAACAGTAAATGCTGGGAGGGTGTGGAGGCAGAAGATCTAAACAGACATTTCTCCAAAGATGACATACAGATGGCCAACAGGAACATGAAAAGATGCTCAACATGGCTAATTATTAGGAAAATGCAAATCAAAACTACAATGAGGTACCACGTCACATCAGTCAGAATGGCCATCATTAAAAAAGTCTACAGATAACAAATGCTGGAGAGGGTGTGGAGAAAGGGAACCTTCCTACACTGTTGGTGTGAAAGTAAATTGGTGCAGCCACTAAGGAGAACAGTACGGAGGTTCCTCAAAAAACTAAAATCAGAGTTGCCATATGATCCAACAATGCTACTCCTGGGCAAATATCCGGACAAAACTATAATTCAAAAAGATACATGCACTCCTATGTTCATAGCAGCACTGTTCACAATAGCCAAGACATGGAAACAACCTAAATGTCCATAGATAGATGAATGGATAAAGAAGATGGAGACATATATATATGATATATATATAAACATATATATGTATACACACAATGGAATATAAAAAAAATGAAATAATGCCATTTGCAGCTACATGGATGGACCTAGAGATAATCCTACTAAGTGAAGTAAGTCAGAAAGAAAAAGACAAATACCATAGGATATCACTTATATGTGGAATCTAAAATATGACACAAATGAAATTATCTATGAAACAGAAAAAGACTCACAGGCATAGAGAACAGACCTGTGGTTGCGAAGGGGGAGTGGGTGTGGGAGAGGGTTGGATTGTGAGTTTGGGACTAGCAGATGCAAACTATTATATACACTGAGTTGGCCACAAAGTTCATTCGGTTTTAAGTAAAAATAAAACACACATTTTTCATTTTCACCAAGAACTTTATTAAATGTATTCATTAACCAAACAAACTTTTTGGCCAACCCAACAGAATGAATAAACAACAAGGTCCTATTGCATAGCACAGGGAACTATATTCAATATCCTGTAATAAATCATAATGGAAAAGAATATGAAAAAAATGTAATATATATGTATAAGTATATATGTATAATATATAACTGAATCACTGTGCTGTACACCAGAAACTAACACACATTTTAAATCAACTACACGTCAATAAAAAAATATATATATATATGCACCAAAAGAAAAAAAACACCAACAGAATTGAAGGAAGAAAGAGACAGTTCAACAATGACAATTGGAAACTTCAAATACCCCACTTTCAATAATGGTCAGAACAAAAAGATCAGTAAGGAAACAGAGGACTTGAAAAATGCTATAAAACAACCAGACATAATAGACAGCAGTAGAACTCTCCACTCAACAGGAGAATATGCATTCTTCCCAACTGCACATGCAACATTCTCCAAGACAGACCATAATTTTAGGACACAAAACAAGTCTCAATAAATTTGAAAAGACTAAAATAATACAAAGTATGTTCTCTGACCACAACAGAATGAAGCTGAAATCAATCACAGAAAAAAATCTGGAAAATTCACAAATATGTGGAAATTAAACAATGCACTCAAACAATCAAGGAGGCAAAGAAGAAATCACAGGGGAAATTAGAAAATATTTTGACATGAATGAAAATGATAACAAAGCCTACCAATAGTTAAGGGATGCAGGGAAAGCAGTGCTAAAAAGGAAATTTGTAGGGCTTCCCTGGTGGCACAGTGGTTAAGAATCCGCCTGCCAAAGCAGGAGACACGGGTTTGATCCCTGGTCCGGGAAGATCCCACAGGCCGCGGAGCAACTAAGCCCATGTGCCACAATTACTGAGGCTGTGCTCTAGAGCCCGCAAGCCACAACTACTGAAGCCCCCGCACCTAGAGCCCATGCTCTGCAACAAGAGAAGCCACCGCAATGAGAAGCCCGTGCACCGCAACGAAGAGTAGCCCCCGCCCACCTCAACTAAAGAAAGCCCGTGAGCAGCAACGAAGACCCAACGCAGCCATAAATAAATAAATAAATAATATTTTTTTAAAAAGGAAATTTGTAGCTATAAACACATACATTAAAAAAC
Source organism: Physeter macrocephalus (assembly GCF_002837175.3). Lineage (NCBI taxonomy): Eukaryota > Metazoa > Chordata > Mammalia > Artiodactyla > Physeteridae > Physeter > Physeter macrocephalus. The sequence continues at coordinate 45,336,169 of NC_041224.1, forward strand.
AAAACAAAACTCAAACTGATAATCTAACCTTTCACTTTAAGGAACTAGAAAAAGAAAACTAAACCCAAAGCAAGCAGAAGGAAAAAAAATAATAAAGATTAGAGCAGAGATAAATAAAATAAAGAACAGAAAAAAATAATAGAATCAATGAAACCAAAAGTTCACTCTTTAAAAATTTAAGATTGACACACCTTTAGCTAGGCTAACCAGGGGGAAAAAAAACCCTCAAATTACTAAAATCAGGAATGGAAGTGGGGATTTTACTACAAATTTTTCATAAAATGAGACTAAAAGAGAACACTATAAACAACTGTATACCAACAAGTTAGATAATTTAGATGAAATGGATTAATTCCTAGAAATACACAATCTACCAAAACTGACTCAAGATGAAACAAAATCTGAATAGACCTATAACAAGTAGAGTTTGAATCAGTAATCAAAAAGTTTCCAACAAACAAAAGCCAGGACAACATGGCTTCACTGGTGAATCCTATCAAACATTTAGAGAAGAATTAATCCCTATCCTTCTCAAACTCTTCCAAAAACTTGAGCAAACGGAACATTTCCTAACACATTCTAAGCCAGCATTACCCCGATACCAAAGCCAGACGAAAAATCACAAAAAAGGAAAACCACAGACCAATATCCCTCATAAATATGTATGCAAAAATAGTATCAAAATACTAGCAAACCAAATCCAACAACATATTAAAAGGATATACACCATGACCAAGTGGAATTTACCCTAGGAATACAAGACTGATTCAACATCTAAAAATCAAAATGAAACACAATATTAATAAAGGAAAAAATTTTGATCATCGTAATTGATACAGAAGAGACATTTGACAAAAGTCAACACCCTTTCATGATAAAACTACTCAACAAACTAGGAATCGAAGGTCATTACCTCAACGTAATAAAGGGCATCTACAAAAAACCCACAGCTAACATCATATGTGGTAGTAAAGAAATGGATGCTTTTTCCCAAAGATTAGGAAAAAGACAAAGATGTCCACTCTCACCCTTCTATTCAACATTATACAGAAAGTTCTAGCTGGGGTAATTAATGAAGAAAAATAAATAAAAGGCATCCAAATTGGAAAGGAGGAAGTAAAACCATCTCTACTCACAGATGACATGATCTTATACGTAGAAAATCCTAAAGAATACACACACATCCCAAACAACTATTAGAGCTAATATATTCCACAAGGTTGCAGGATACAAAATTAGCAAACAAAAATCAGCTGTATTTCTACACAGTAGCAATGAACAATCCAAAAATGAAATTAAGAAAACAATTCCACTTGCAACAGTATCCAAAATGAAATACTTAGGAATAAATTTAACCTAGGAAGTGCAGGACTTATACAATAAAAACTACAAAACATCGTTGAAAGAAATTAAAGAAGACCTGGCACATTTATACATGAAAGAAACACACTGGGCCTAGGTAGGAATTCTACCCACTCTTATACCAAGAAATCTGTTAAGTGTAGTTATTTTCTACGTCTGTCTTAGCCCAGGGAAATAATGAAATATGATGATATAACAGGAGTTACCTTGCCACATCCATTCTACGTTCAGGACCAACAGCAACCTTCAAGGACAGATTTGGAAGTAAATCCTAGAGAGTTCTATAATCTAATGGTAAGAGGGAAGAATGCAGCAGTAGACTTACAAGAAGGTAAAAACATGAAGCCCAGAGAAGCAACCATCTCCATACATCACTTCCCCATACCCTGAGTTTGCAATGGGAAAGCACTGCAGGGTACCTCCACTATTGCTTCTACCCATCCAATTATTTATCAAGTATGCATTAAGCACTGACGTAAGCTGAGGGCGGGGCGGGGGGGGGGAACGATCTTTTCATCATTATATCCCCTACATCTAGCAAAGTAGCTGAAACATGACAGGGGATCTATAAATGCTGAATGAACAACTTCATGGAAGTGAGTCACGGGAGGGTTCACATGGTTCTGTGCCTTGAAGGGTGAACAGGATATGGACAAGTACAGATGAAGGGGAAAGGAAAACAGCAAAGTGAGTGTAACAAGAATTAGTGTACTGGGCTCTATACTTCCAGACATCCTGACTAGAAATAACATTCTGGATGTCCATCCTGGTAGAGCCCTCACACTAAACTTCCACCTGGTGCTCCCTTAACTATACTCTAAAAAGTATGAATAAACTGAAGCTGGAGAAAGAGAAAAACAACCACGATAATGCACTATGCTAAGGAAAAAAGTAGATACTACATTACTTTGAGCCTGGGGACTCGCAAGAATTCTGAACTTGGTCTTGGGCCCCTTCTGACTTCAAATATCTCCTATTCATATTTCAAACTCAAATACCCAGTCTTTGTGCCAGAAAGACTTCCTTGCACCATAAACATACACTCACTAATTCATTTCACCATCAAATCCTTCATCTCTTCTCTCCAAACACAGACCTCCTATGCTCCCCAATCTAATATCACCGACTCAAGAAATTCTAGTTTCTGCACAGGGTCTCGGAGGACACATTATCTTCTGCGTGTAACGCCTACATGCAGCCCTACCTCGGTATCCTTCCCAATCTCCTCACCCAGACATCTCAAACTCCCCAACACGCCACGCTCTGGTTTCATTCAAGAGGACATTCTGAGCCCCTCTGCAAATTCACCCATCCCATCCCCATGTTCTCGAACACCTAATTTCCATTCATTCACAGGAGCCCTTACTCTGCGCTGGCCTGTGCAAGGCAGGACAGAGCAGGACTCCAAGGTTCCTCCTCCGGCTGCGCTGGCTCGCCCGGCCTCCACCCCTACCCCGCGCCCCGTTCGCTCCACACGCTCCCAGGCACGACTTGCTCCATGGACACCAAGAACCTCGAGGTACACACTCTGCGTCTGTCACTACATTCCCGCCCTCCGGGGGGAGGCTGGCACCGCCGAGAGTGCAGGGGGAGCTGAGGCAGGAGTGGAGGAAGAGCCACCACTCACCCGCGGCGCCGGAGCGCTCGCAGACCCGGAACCGGACCGCTGTCGAGCTCCCGCCGCAGAAGCCCCGCCACGCTCGCCTCCACCCAAGCCCAGCCGACCCCACCTTTACGCTCAGGATCGCTGTCGGCGTCGCTCCCAAAAAGGTCCTCCATATCCGCCATTGCCGCGCACGTCAGCTGTCTGCACCTGGGGCGGCTCCGCCGCTGTCTTTACGGCACGGAACCAACGAAACGCGACAGTGTCGCAAAGATTCGCTACAAGTTGGTTTTTCAGCTACATTGTATAGAGTGCGCAGTGAACCTGCACTTGTCGGCTCTCTTACGTCAGCAATCCTGCGCTTTCGTCAATACCCGTTCTTATTCGCGGGGATTCTCATCGGGGTACACCTGGTCTGGGTGTCAGTGGAGCGGGCCGCAGTTGGGAGCTCCCCACAGGGCTTGGGACCGTGTTAAACCAGCCAGGAGTCAGGCCTGAAGTCCTTTGTTTCGTATTGATTAGGGGTTTTCAAATTGTTGCAAACTCCAACGTGCTTTTGTTTCTGTGGGTCATATCTATTGCTATTTACTGTAATAGTAATTAAGGCAGAAAATTTTAAAACTCGTTTAAAAATAATAAACAGGTTAACATAAATAGCATTTAAAAATTTTAACCGACTGTATTTTTTCTAAAACAAAACAAAAAAAATTGAAGAGTGGAATTGTTTTAGTTTTGAAAATATCTTTAGTGTGTGTCTCGAATGAAAACAGCTGAATTCTCATACCTGCTTCTACATTCAATCTTTTGAGAAAGGTTTTGGTTGAAGCTTGTGAAGAAAATCTGACCTAACACACGTATGTTTGTGATCGGGAAAGGGAGGGCCTCTCGTACCCCCAAAAGGGTCTTCTTCGGCCCACTCTTTAACAACCGCCGCTTTAGAGCAGTGTATCTCAGACATCAAAATTGTCCCATCCTAACCCGGTATACACTTTTATGTATAAAATTGAAATAAATAATTCACAAAACAATACTGATTACTAAGATGCAGTCTGAGATTTCCTATTCTCTTTTATTCTACTTAAGCTTGTTTTTAATGCTGACAGGTGGTGCATCCACTAAATTGATTTCGTGATTTACTAATGGATTGCAGCTTGCAACTAGAGAAACACTATTTAGAGGGTTCCACTGGCTTGTTTATTTTTTCGGGAAAAAGTTTAATTTTGCTAGGAAATGTGGCTATACTTGTACCTTATAAAATCTGACAGTAATAGAATTTTCATAATAGGTCAGTGCTAGATAAACCCTCTTGCTTTACAGAAGCTCAAAGAAATGAAGTGACTTGCACATGTGAAACAACTAGGTCGTTTTTAGGAAGCTTAAAATTTTAGTCGTCAAAAATGTACATCCTGAAAAAAAAAATGTACATCCTGGGGCTTCCCTGGTGGCACAGTGGTTAAGATTCCGCCTGCCAATGCAGGGGACATGGGTTCGAGCCCTGGTCCGGGAAGATCCCACATGCCGCAGAGCAACTAAGCCCGTGTGCCACAACTACTGAGCCTGCACTCTAGAGCCTGTGAGCCACAACTATTGAGCCCGCATGCCACGACTACTGAAGCCTGTGCACCTAGAGCCTGTGCTCCACAACAAGAGAAGCCACTGCAGAGAAGCCTGCACACCGCAACAAAGAGTAGCCCCCGCTCACCTCAACTAGAGAAAGCCCGTGCAGCAACAAAGACCCAATGCAGCCAAAAATAAATAAATAAAATAAATAAATATTTTTTTTTAAAGTACATCCTGTGTTAAGATCTTACCCGATTAGCCCAACATGAGGGTTGGTTGGTTAGTTGGTTGGTTTTCAATATGAGGGTTTTGATCTTGGACGAGCAACAGTAGATTTTTAGTTTGGAGGTTATGAGATATATTTTTGTTGCAAATAGGAGTAACTGATGGTTCAAATGGATAAGAGGTGGGACTGAGTATGTTATCCTAGAGCTATTGTGTATAAAGTGGATGATGTAAGAGTAGGTAGATGGGATCATGTTAAAACTTTCTGGAATACTGGAAAAACAAGTATTCTATCTGATTGTGATTCAGTTTCATTTTCATTTGGAATACCATCCTTGAAAAGTGCATTGAGGACTTCCCTGGTGGCACAGTGGTTAAGAATCCGCCTGCCAATGCAGGGGACATGGGTTCGATCCCTGGTCCGGGAAGATCCCACATGCACGGAGCAACTAAGCCCATGCACCACAACTACTGAGGCTGTGCTCTAGAGCCCGTGAGCCACAACTACTGAGCCCACACGCCTAGAGCCTCTGCAACAAGAGAAGCCACCGCAATGAGAAGCCCGTGCACTGCAACAAAGAGTAGCCCCGCTCACCGCTACTAGAGAAAGCCTGCACGCAGCAACAAAGACCGAACACAGCCAAAAAAAAAGTGCATTGATTAAATCTTAACAAATTGAATTACAGTGAGGCCTGCTGAATCACCCTAACCATATTCTTGACTAGCAGAATTAATGTGTTTATCCCATATGAATAGTGCAAAACAAATAACTTCTGGTTCTTTGTTTTTGTTTCTGCTATACTTCGTGCTGACCACTACTCTTCAAGTTGTCTTTCTTCAGACAGGATATAATACATTCAATTAGATTTCAACTAAATCAATCACAATCATTTTCTGGTACTGCTTGCTTGAGGTTACACCCAGATCACTATCATTGATGTTTAGAGTATTAAAATCACCTTTTTATTTACTACCAGAGATGGAGAAGTTTATCCTATTGGGTTTGTGTTTTACTAATTTAACTTTGGGTATTAAGATGATCTCTTGCTTTGCTCTCAGGGATGGAGAATTTCATCTGTTAGGTGTGTAACTGGATAAAACATCTCCAGGGTAGCTTTATCATTTTTCCCAGTTTTTGAGAGTTTGTCTTTTTCCCATGTTCTGCCTTCATAAGATCCTCAAAATAGTGATCAATACCCCCTAGTCAAAGAACAAAGATTCAACTAGGTTGATTAACACAATAGAATATAACACGACACAATTAGTGTACAAACACTTTTATAAGGTAACTAAATATCTTTAAAATTTCTGAAATCTATGCTTACACCAAGTTTTAAAACAGGAATATGTGTTTTAAAAATCTGTATAACATCTTAAAGACTTAGAGGAGAAACAACAGCTTGATTAAACAATACATTAACTGCAAATTCACTCCATTTACGGTAAACTGCTACTCCATGGGAGGATCATGTGGCTTGTTTCTGAGTACTTTGTGGAAGGAGCTAGCTTTTAGAAGGGGCAGATTGATCTGAACTAAAGAGAAGGAGAAGTCCCAAGGTCTTTCTCTACAGCAGTAAGTGAACAATGGGGCAGCTCATTTCTTGGAAGGTGCAGAGCATTCACTTATCATCTGCCTTAACTGAGTCCCTGCAATGGGTGCTATAGGGATATAAAAATAATAGCAAACATGATTTTTTTCATACATACAGAAGAGCCTGGGGGAAATGAAACAAATCTCTAAAACATCTGAAGAATTAAAGTTTTAGAAATAAATTATAAACTATATTCACGTGCTGAAGAATGGGAAACAAAATGATTAATATCCCTGGAAGTTAGTCAGAAAAGGTTTCTTAGTACTATGATCTGAATGTTTGTGTCCCCCAAAGTTCATGTTGAAATCCTAATGCTCAAGTGATGGTATTAGGAGGTGGGGCCTTTAGGAGGTGATTAGGTAATTTTAAAAGGATTAGTAGTCTTATTTTTTTTTTTTTTTTTTGCGGTATGCGGTCCTCTCACTGTTGTGGCCTCTCCCGTTGCGGAGCACAGGCTCCAAACGCGCAGGCTCAGCGGCCATGGCTCACGGGCCCAGCCGCTCCGCGGCATGTGGGATCTTCCCGGACCGGGGCACAGAACCCGTGTCCCCTGCATCGGCAGGCGGATTCTCAACCACTGCGCCACCAGGGAAGCCCAGTAGTCTTATTTTTAAAAGACCCCACAGAACTCTTCAGCCCTTTCTACCATGTGAGGACACAGTGAGAAGTCTCTGGCTATGAACCAGGAAGAGGGCTCTCACCAGAATGCAATCATGTAGGCTATTTGATCTTGGACCTCTCAGCCTCCAGAACTGTGAGAAATAAATTTCTGTTATTTATAAGCTACCCAGTCTTCGTATTTTGTTATTAATAGTGAGAATAGACTAAGACAGACAGAATGATTCAAGCTAGAATAATGAAGTATTGGGAGGAAACCCAGTTATCGGGACATGAAATTGAGCAGAACTTAAAATTCAACCAAGCAAGACTTCAGTTAGTTTATCAAATCTATTCCTTGATTCACATGAAGTTCCAGAACACTGGGGATAAAGAGATTATTCTAAACACTTGTAGAGAGAAAAATCAGCTGACATATAAAGGATCTGGAATTAAAATGACATTCCACAATTCTGAAAGTTATAAAACAATAGAGAATTGCTTATGAAATCCTGAAGGAAAATAATCCATTCTAGAATTTTATTCTCCCCAAGCTATCATTTAGTACTAGAGAAGAATAACGAGATTCAGTGGAAGCCAGCCTGTATGTAAGCAGCCCAACAGTCCTGAGGCTGCCATGCTGTGAAGAAGCCCAACTAGCCCATGCAGACAAACTACATAGAGATGTATGACCAGCCCTCAGCTTCTGTAGACCTCCTGCAGTTCCAGCTCCAGTCTTCAGGCCACCAGTGCCCAGCTGAGACTTTCCTGCATTCCTATCTCACAGAAACCAGGAGATAATAAATAAGTGTTGTGGAAGAGTGCCACTAAGTTGTTTTTTTGCGGTACGCGGGCCTCTCACTGTTGCGGCCTCTCCCGTTGCGGAGCACAGGCTCCGGACGCGCAGGCTCAGCGGCC
>NC_041224.1:45344207-45383578 GCF_002837175.3 Physeter macrocephalus
TTTTTTTTTTTTTTTTTTTTTTTTTTTGCCACTAAGTTTTGAGGTGGTTTGTTACACAGCAATAGCAATTGGAAGAGTTATTCAAAAATTGTACAATTGATGAATGTGGTCCACCAAAAAAGAAGGACTAAACCAAGGAACAGAAAAGGTTTAGAGGCAGGAAACCCAAGACTGGCCACAGGCCAAAGGAATTACCGAGATGATGCTTAGGCCTGCAGGCCTAGAGGGATGCTGGTCCAGATTGGAACAAGAGGACAGAAGTCTCCGTGAGAGAACAGACTGAGATGGAAACAAAACTAGTAGAATACCTGATACATTCACTCATCCGATAAGGATTTAAGTGCCTTCTCTGTGCCAGAAGCTATTCTAGGCAGTGGAGATACAACAGAGAACAGAATAGACCAAGTGTCTGTTCTCAGAAGCTTGCATTTTGGTGGAAGATGAGACAAGAAAAGACAGAAATATACATCTCACAATACAATTTCAGCTGTTTTTCAAAATGATAGCACAGTCTTTTGCCAATCTTTTTCTTCTCACTATCATTAATCTAACTCACTTTTATAAGATTCAAATGTCAACTCCAAAGCACTAGTGAATAACTGTTCCCTATGCAAACGAGAGTTTGGACAGGCAAATATGAGCTTGGAAAATGTCCCAGGATACTTCCTATGAAAACTGGCACTTGTGTTGAGAAAAAAGAACAAGAAAGATAATGAGTCAGTAACTATTTCTTAGGACTGAAGCTAAGGTTGTCGTTTTAAAACCTTTTCTCTTGAATCTAGGGTTAGGTTTAGGCACTGGTTTCCTTGAATAGGTAGGATTTAGGTTCCTCCCAGAAGTTTAAGGGTTACCAGGAAGCCGTGTCCTTAAAAGACCTAAGCCGAAGACACCAGATGAGATCAGTGCACTCGGCACTAGAAAAGCCGGAACATCAGCTACTAGGGGAAGGAATTAGAAGGAACAAAGAAAGGAGGACACAAGTGGGGGAGGGGGCGTTCTGGGTGTGGATGTTAGTACAGGCCGCTGAATAAGTAAAGTGATCTGCAGCAAGGATACCAAAGAAACTGAAAATGAGAAGGATGAGGAAGGAGAGAAAAGAAGGAAAAATATATTAATGAGACAAAAGGAGGAATCATCTACAAGAGAAGAGCATGAAAAAAAAATTTTTTAGAAAAGAACATAATAAAATAGTACTAAAGGCGGGCGGTGGGGGGAGGATATTGAAACAAAAATGAGAAAACACTCCAACAATATAACCAAAGAAACAGAGAAAAAAGGAGATTTACAGGCTCCCGTGCCAACCAATATTTTTACAAATCAGAAGGAGGCACTAAAACAGATTCGGCAAACACAAAACACAAAAGATAACTAAACATTTCACTTTACAGTAAAACTGCTCATTACATCTCTTCACTAGATTTCCTTACTCAACTGGTTGTTTTAGCATCATGTGAAAACACAACATAAATGCAGGGATATCATCTCACCATAGAGTGGGAACCCTACATGCAGGCAGTTTCTGGCCCTCAGTTTATTTCATCTAATCCAGAGAAGGATTACCAAAAGGAGATACACTGTATTTCATGCTTGCAATTGCAAAAGAGCATTATGGTGTTAAACCCCTTAACAGTAATATGGCAAAAGGCCACAAGGTGGTGATGGTATACCCTGAAGAGACCTCCTTCTGCAAAATGAGACACACACACCCACATATACCCTCACCAATTTTTCCTTAAAAAAAAATTGACTTGCGGTGTGAAGGAGAGATTTGAAAAACACTAACTTTAGATAGTAATCGAAACACTTCTTATAAAAATATTTAGAAATATTTATCCATTTGTTTTCTCTTTTTTCCCAATTAAAAAAAAAGCAGTACTTTTAAGACTGGCAAACATTAAGGAAATATTTTTCAGCTATAGGCACTCTGATTTTTATGTATCTACTGATAAAGTGATACATTTAAATAAAGTAACTGTTACCTTCTGGGGAACTTTAGATTTTTTTCTTGGGTTTCATAATATGAAATTTCCCTAAAGAGTCCAGTGAAGATTTCATTTCTTTGACTGCAATTTATTTCCTTACTCATTAAGGAAATGACAGGTAGGGTTAATCCCATACCTTAAATGGGTGCGACTATGTAAGGTTAATAATGATTCATATAGGGACTTCCTTGGTGGCACAGTGGTTGGGAATCTGCCTGCCAGTGCAGGGGACACGGGTTTGAGCCCTGGTCTGGGAAGATCCCACATGCCACAGAGCAGCTAAGCCCATGCGCCACAACTACTGAGCCCGTGTGCCACAACTACTGAAGCCCGCGTGCCTAGAGCTTGTGCTCCGCAACGAGAAGCCACCACGATGAGAAGCCCGCGCACCGCAACAGAGAGTAGCGCCCGCTGCAGCTAGAGAAAGCCCACAGGCAGCAACGAAGACCCAAAGCAGCCAAAAACAAATTAATTAATTAATTAATTTTTTAAAATGATTTATATATATGTATGGATACATTTAACTTTCCAATATGCAAACACACATGTTATACTTTTTATCTGCTACTTAACACAGAAACAAAATTTGGATGGAGGAATAGGGTAGAATCCTGGGCCTAAAATCCCAAAGAAGTAATTATATGGAAAATAGCCTAAAGGTTATTTAAGAGCCGTAAGACTTTATTTCCAAAAACAATATTAGTCATTAGAAAAATTTTTTTTTCTATTTAGCATCAAGTAAATTCTTTAAAAAAAAAAAAACTTAAGTACTAAATACTGACCTGAAGCTAATAATATGTACAAAAATGTCATAAAAATATTCTTACCTTTGACTCAGTAGTTCTTCCGTATCAAAGAATTTATCTTAGGAAAATACGAGATTCACCTGAAGATTTTCAAGGGTGTTTGTTATAACATTGTTTATAGAAATGAGAAATACTGTAAACACCACAGTAAGAAATTGATCAAATAAATTATCAGACATTTATAAACTGAAATACTATGCAATCATTTAAATTATGTTTTTCAGGGCATTGTCATACACCAGTGAAGGGAGTATAAAAATAAGAAACCGTTTAAAGGGACTTTGGTATCATCTATCTAAATTGTGGAATACTCTTTGATTCAACATCTCCTGCCTAGAAATTTATCCCAAGAAAATAATTTGACAAATATGCAGATATATATGGACAAAATATTCACTGAAACTTTGTTTATAATAGCCAGAAATTGGAACCAATCAAAACACCCATCAATGGAGAATTGTTCAAATTATAATGCAGTCACAGAGTGAAGTGCTAAGTAACAAGGATTAGGTAGATGAATGTGTTTTGAAGTAGAGGGGCATAATATATTGTTGGATTGCCAAAGCCAATGAGAAAATTGGATGTTTGCTACAGTATGGAGGTGCCTCAAAAAAAATTAAAATAAAACTACCATGTGATCCAGCAATTCCACTTCTGGGTGTGTGTCTGAAGGAAATGAAATCACTATCTCAAAGAGATATCTGCACCCCCATATTCATTGCAACAGTATTTACAATAGCCAAGACATGGAAACAACCTAAGTGTTCATCAATGGATGAATGGATAAAGAAAACGTGGAAAAATGCACAATGGAATATTATTTAGCCATAAAAAAAGAAGCAAATCCTGCTATAGACAACATGGATGAAACTTGAGGGCATTATGCAAGTGAGATAAGACAGACAGAGAAAGATAAATACTGTGTGATCTTCCTTATATGTGGAATCTAAAAAAAACCTGAACTCATAGAGAGTAGATTGATGGTTGCCAGGGTTGGGAGTGAGGGGACACAGCAAGGAGAGAGTGAGTGAGAATGGTCAAAAGTACAAAATTCCACTTGTAAGTCCTGAGTATGTAATGTACCCCATGGTGACCATAGTTAACAATACCATATTGTATATTTCAAAACTGCAAAGAGAGCAAATCTTAAGTGTGCTTACCATACACACACACACACACACACACACACACACACACACAAATTGTAACTATTTGAGGTGATGGATGTGTTCAACTAATATTATTGTGGTAGTCATTTTGCAATATGCACATGTACCAAATCACTACTTTATACAGTTTAAACTTACACGTTATATATCAATTATATATCAATAAAGCTGGGGGAAAAAAGAAAATTAGATGTTTTCTATGTTTATGTAAATGAATATTTAAATATACAGAAAATGTCTAGCAGGATATAGCATAGTGATGTTCTGGTAAAAGTTTAACAACCAGTTTTCCAGGGGGGAAAAAAATCGTTGATAGGTGGTGTTTGCCGATCTCCACAGCGTAAGTACTCCTGCCGTGGCTGATTTCAAGCTCTTGATATATGCACACAATTAGCTTAATGAGCCAGTGTGAGCAGACTCCAGTACATCTCTATACCCCTTGGAGGTGAGATTATGAGAAGACTTTCATGTTCTACCTTACTTACTTCTGTGTTTGTTTGCACTGTTTACAACAAAATTGCACCACTGTTGTAATCCACAAAAAAATGAATAAAAATGCCAATTTGACAAAACAAAGATTTTTAAAAGAATATTTAAAGACATGGGAGGATGCTTATGACACATTGCCAAGTAAAAATTGTATGTTTCAGAGAAGTATCTTGTATTATCTCAATTTCATTTATGTGCATTCCTTTGCATAGGAAAATGTCTGAAAGAAAATACGCCAAAATGTACATGGTGGTTATAGCTGAGTGATGGGGTTCTGGGTGATTTTGTTTTAACTTTTCAATATTTTCCATGTTTTCTACAAATGCTTTTATAATTATGTAATGCTTTCATAATCACAAAAGACATCATTATATATAAAATACATAACCCTGATGTCACTGCTTAGAAAGCAATTTCTTCCCTTTGGGATTGCTATTACTACAATCAGAGCATGTGACTAACATAAAATGTGGATAAATGGAATCTTTCATCTTTTTCCCTCTCTCAAAGCTAAAAGGAGCAGTTAGTTTTTATTTATGTGGCCCAAGATCTGGAAATATATATATATATATATATATATCCATAGCCATTACCCCAATTTTTTTGCCCACATTATTGTAACAGCCATTAGCTTCTCTCTCTCTCTCTCTCTCTCTCTCTCTCTCTCTCTCTCTCTCTCTCTGTTTCCATTTCTCCCCTAAGTCCAGTCCATACTGTAATTAGAACAGATTAGGGAGATCTACATGCATGTTGCCGAAAGATTAATCATCTTACGATATGATTTCCTTTTCATTTTGCTCAAAAGTCTTTAATGGCAGATGGCAAAAGAATATTTACAGCATGATCACATTTCTGTAATAATTATATAAGCAAGATTACCATATGTACAGAAAAAAATCTGGAAGAATATATGTCAAGTTGATAGCAAACCTTTTCTCCAGGAGTAGTGGAATTATAGGGATATGTTTACATTCTAATTTTTATATCCCTGAAATGTTTTAAGAAAAGCCTAGATTACCTTCATACTGCAAAAAGAAATAACAGTGGGGATGCAATTCTTGATGAATTACCACTGCCCAGAGGATGAAATCTAAACTCCTCTCCTTTTGTCCAAATGCCGGCCTTCAAAATCCACCTATTCAATAAAACCCACCCAATTTACTCCATACTCCTCACAGGTTACTCACTTTTCTGAATTTCTACAGCACTTCCTGTCTTTGGTATTTATCTTTGCACTGTGGCGCACATTGGGTCATACATTATGTAAACTGTTTCTTAATTAATTTACAGATACTTCAGGGTGGAGTTTATGTTTATTCTTTATGTCCCCCCAAAGTCTCTAAACAATGTTAGAGGCACAGTGGATGGTCCCTAAATATTTATTAAATTGTTTTGAAACCCAACATCTAAGTAATTGAAAAGGGTATGAAAAGTTGTTTTCTTAGGGACACCCACAGGAAAAAAATCTGTCAGGAAGAAAAGAAAGAACAAAATGGGATATACACATACATATAGGCTAAAGAAGGGGAGCAGTAAAAAGAAAATATAGAAACATTTGAGATATAGGATACTGTATTAGTTTCCTGTAACTGCTGTAACAAATTACCACACAGCTTGATGGCTTAAAACAACAGAAATTTATTCTTTCACATTCCTGGAGGCCAGAAGTTCATCAGTTTCACTGGGTTGAATAAAGATGCCAGCAGGGCTGTGTTCCCTCCAGAGACAGTAGGACAACCTGTTTCTTGCCTCTTGCAGCTTCTAGTGGCTGCTGGCACCTCTTGGCTTGTGGCCACATCACTCCATTCTCTGCCTCCTTAGTCATATTGCTTTCTCTCCTATGTGTCACATCTCCTGTCATCCTATTCTAAGGATGCATGGAATTGCATTTAGGTCCCACTCAGATAATCCAGAATAATCTCCCCATTTTAAAATCCTCAATCATACCTGCAAAGTCTTGGAATTTTTTGGTTGTTTGTTTGTTTGCCATACAAGGTAATATCCACAGAGTCCGGGGATTAGGACATGGACATTTTTGGGGAGCCATAACTCAGCCTACCACAGATACCTGTCAGAAGGAGTTCTCTTACTAAGCAGAAAAGCTCTTCATGGTCCCCAACCCTTCTTTCTCTACTCAGTTCTTCCAATTTCAAGGCTTGACATAGAGAGAGAAGCTTAAAATTCATTAGACTTCCAACTCTAAAAACTTGGTGCAATAGCTATCCGGCCACTAGGGATAAACAGAGGTCTAAAAGCAGTAAGAACTTGCAGGAGAAGAACACTAAAAGTCCGTATTTTTGGCTTCTGAACACAAGCTTAGTAGTGACGGCCCAGTGAAGTCAAGCACTGTAAGACTAATTTGGTGAAATCATTCACTGCACATCTACAGTATGCTATCGTCACCTACAAAAGAAGGATACAAAAGACTTGGAAGACACCTCCGAGTCAAAGAGTTTACAATCTAATGATTGCCCTTGCAGTAAACAGTTAAATGGAGAAAAAAATATGACAAAGCAGCCTAGATTTCTGATACTGCCCTACTTTGGAACAGATTATGAGAATCCAGTCTAAGACCAACACAAAAGAAGCAGGTCGGTCTCCTACTGTAGTTACATAATTCCTGTGGGGAGTGAGGAATTGGGGCCATCTCTCTGCAGGTGAAAATATGATTTTATTCACTATGCAAAGTAATGCATATGTTCTAGGACAATGTCAATATTTAATAATTTCAAAAGTCAAAATGGTGTACCATTTGGGCAGGATAAAAATATAGGCTTGCATAGGCAAATATGAATTTGCTTTGAGATTAGATTGTACCTCTTGGTATACTAATACAACCTATTGCATCATATTGGAAAAAAGATAAACACATTAACTTTCTTGTCCTTTGGATGGTAAAACTAAACATCATTCTCTTCTATGAGGGAAAAAATTTAGGTCTCATGCCAGAAAAAACTACTAGGGAGTTTAATTGTTTTGAAGAGTATACTATGTAAAAAGAAAAATTAATATAAAGTATAGAAACCTTGATTATGTTTCAATTCAACAAACATGTGTAGTCTCTACTATGTGCAAGGCCTCCAGGGGGAAAATAAATGAAAAAGAATGGTACCTGTACCTAAGGAACTAGTTTCCTGTCTCCCAGCAATGATAACATGTCAGAACAGGATCTATGTCATTAAATACATACAAAGTTCTATTGGGGTCCAGAGTTGGGGATATTTACAAAGACTTTGGTAGGAGGTAGCATATGAAGTATACTTTGCAGGATGTAGGGCTTGATCTTTGGAGAAGCAATGAGAGGACAGACCAGGCAGAAGCACCAGCATGAATAAAGGCTCACACGTAGAACAGCCTGGGGCATATTTGAAGAACAGCAAATAATCCATTCTTATTGGGATCTGGAGATACCTTTGAAGTATCTTCCTAAGGGAAAAAGTCTAGGAGAAATTTAGAGGCAACTGAGGTTCAAATAGAACCTAGCAAGATTAACAGTTTTGATAGGAAGAGAAAAAAAAGGAATCAGGGAAAAGAAATTGGAAGTATTAAAGCAAGATACACTTCTTCTAAATATGCACACCCATATCTATATTATCCCGAAAACCCACTGAAAAGAATGGTGAGCAACCTGTTGTGTATTGACCTATGTGAGCCATCTTGCTCTGGTAGAGGAGATGGTGGCCATCACAGATAAGGAATGGGCTGGGCAGGCAGCTTTGGCTCTTTTGGCAAACATGAATTTAACAGACATGATGTCAGAAATAAATCTAGTCAAAAAAAAAGAAAAAGAAAAAAAGAAATAAATCTAGCCCCAAACCAAAATGGAAGTGAATATCAGAAAAATGATTCTATTAAAAATGAACTTTAGGGAATTCCCTGGTGGTCCAGTGGTTAGGACTCTGAGGGTGCAGTTCAATCTCCATTCGGGGAACTAAGATCCCACAAGCCATGTGGCATGGCCTAAAAATAAATAAATAAAATTAAAATAAAACTTAAAAAAAATGAACTTCAGAGAATGAATTAATGGTCTGCCACTTCTTCCTCTACCTTCCCATTCTCTTCCCTCCCCTTTCTGTACAAATCAGTCCAAAAGCCAATTCATGGAGCCAAGCAAGGTTGGTGTCCTTGGTGGGGGTGTGGAACTGTGGTGGCTGAAAGGTGTGAGGAGGGCATCTGGGTAAGAGGTCAGCCAGGTGCAGGTGTCAAAGCCCAAGAGAGGTGAGAAGGGCATCTGTGTGGAGGGTGGCCTGACTGGGATGAGGAGCGTGTCCCCCGCAAGGAGAGGGAGACCAGTGTGGTATCCTGAGCATAGTGAGAATGGAGTCCCTGCAGAGGGTTAGCCTGTGGTTGCCAGGTGTTGGAACCCAATGAGGGTAAGATAGCTATCCACATGGGGAAGGGGGAAGGGAGAGGAAGAAAGGAGGCCTAGTGTGGGTGCAGAGATCAAGCTGGGTAAGGAGGCCATCCATTGAAGGAAGGCCATCTGGCACAGAGTGTCAGAGTCAGACCAGGGTGAGGAAGGTGACTGTGCAGCGGATGGTCCAGCCTGAGGCACTGGAGCCCAAGCAAGATACAGAAGGTATCCAGGCAGAGCAGCCACCCAGCGCAGGGTGAGGAGGTGTCCACACAGGGGGAAGGGGTAATCACAGGAGATTATTCATGCACAGAGGGATGGATGAAATATAATAGTCATACTAAGAATAATGGGAGTTATATTTGTTACTGGTAGAGATGGTAGTTACATATATGAATAATGAAAAAACTAGAATGAACTAGTTGGTGTTGGATTGAAATTGGAGGTATCAGTGTGAACTCATGATTTTGAATATATATAGATGTAAAATGTGTTTGTGTAAACATAAATGTAAATTTATATACATAAATACATATATACACATACATACATATATTTCATATATTCCCTAGATCTGTCTGCTAAAAGGGCCTAAGAACAGTGATACCTCAATAGCAATGAGCACATCTAACGTTAAGATCTTAGTTTCTGAATGCCATTCTCTGCCAAAAGGAACCAGAGCTCCTTGGAGAAATGGCTGATTCCAGGGCTGGAGCAGGAAAAGTACAAAATAAGCTCGGACTGTCTCATGCAGCAAGCAAGGAAGTGCAAAAGAATGATGGAGTTATGTTAAAAGGATAAAGAAGCCAACTTGAAGGGGCTTCCACTGACCAAATGTGGAACAGTCTAAGTGTCAAAATAACGACAGTAATGGGTTATTGTCCACTGAATAAAACAGGAATTCCTTGGCTAATACAGATATAAATTTTAAAAAGAATAACTAGGAAGCATGATGAAGAATGGGATATTTACATAGTCTCAAAGTACTTCCCCACAAAATACTTAATTACAAGGCAGATGCCACCTTAATCAAGTTAGCATCACCAGTGACATGACAGATTGAAGTCATGTGCCACCTAATAGGATACAGTGAGAACATGGCATCACTTCTCTAATCGTTCCACCAAAGATAACCTGTATTTAATCATCACAAAACCTCAGACAAACCCAGACTGAGGGACATTCTACAAAAATACGTGGCCGTAATCTTAAAGAGTATCAAGGTCATGAAAGTAAAGCAAAGACCAGGGAACCGTTCAAGATTGAAGACTGAAGAGACAGCTAAACACAACGCATAATTTCTGGACAGAGGACACTATTGGGACCACTGACAAAATCTGAATGGGGTATGAGGATTACACAGTAACATATCAATGCTAAATTCCTGATTTTGATATTGTACTGGGGTTATCTAGATGAATATTCACTAGTAAAAAATACATACTAAAGTATTTGTGATGACAGGGCATTTTCACAGTTCAGGCTCTGCAGGAAGAAGACTCTGAGTCAGAGTTCAGTGTCCAGGATGTTTATCAGGGAGTGCCTTTGGATTGACACCTGTGGAATAGAAGAGAAGGAAGCAGGCTTAGAAGGAAGGAAAAGCAGGCTGCATATAAGGAAAGTCCAGTAGCCCGAACTGACCCCATGAGGAGCTTTGGAGCTGAAACGGTCCTTCAGCATTGTCCCAAACCAGGCTGAAATGGCTGGGCTTTAAAACCACGCCTTGATCAGTTAATGGATGTAAGCTGTCTCCAAAGGGGTGTGAACTCTGATAAAGCAGCTCTCTGCTGCCTAAAGCCTAAAGGCTGTCTGCTGACAGTGCCCCAAGTAGCTGGGACAAGAAGTCCCTCTGCAAAGGGAAATCTCAGTGCGTCATCTCCACATTCATTCCCTGTGCTGCTCCCGGATCTACTTCTTCATGTACATTGAGGAGTAGCTTCTTCAGGTTTCTGATGAGCCTCTCCTCCTGGGGAGACTTAGAAGACGAAGGCTTGTAGAACAAACAAACGATAGCCCTCTCTGTTGCAGCTGGTCTTGGGGCTGCAGTTGAAACTTACAGACTCCTTTCTCAACCATCCTTTCTAAATTCCTCTCATTCTCAGCTACCACTTCTCTTGGCCTCAGTGACTTACCTGGGGTCATGATCTAGATTCACATCCCAGAGAGGTCTGGGCTCCTGGTCGCCATGTCCTTGCTGCATTATCCATTTAGTATTGCAACTGGGCAAGAAAATAACAAGAGGCACACACGTAGATCATCCAAGGGCTAAAACAGTCTTCCCTACCCTTATTGTATAACAACAGACCTAAGTCCTGATGATCAGGGTTAATACCCCTGCTAAGATGATTCCTCCACTTCCAGCCCACTCATCCCTGGATACTAGGAGCCCGAAGTGCCCAGCAGAAGTTTAAGCTAGTAGTTCAAAGGGACTTTTGCTGTATCCTTGGGTGGAAATATTCCCCTTTTAGAAACAAGGTCCTCTGACCCTGCAGGGTTCTGAATCGCAGGAACAGGAAGCATAAATTTCCCATTGGGTCACTGGGAATAATGATAAGCAGGTCTATTCGTACTTCCATAGTTTGCTTCTCAAACTCATGTATTCTTCCTATGGGGGACACAGCACCAAATAAAGATCTTTGATTCAATGTGTTTAATGTATCCAGAGGGATGGCACACACAGCGCATTGCATCTCAGCTAACACGTCAGCCGCACCTTCGGCATGGCACCCCAATACTCTGCCAGGCCAGGAGCTTCAGGGTGTTGCAGTAAGTGATACAACCAGCAGATACCATTGTCATGGGTACACTCTCACATCTTTTTACTGTAAATTGGGTCCCCTGGTCTGATGCAATGTTATGTGAAGTCCCCTGCTGGTGGATCAAATATTGTTTAAGCCCAGAATGAGGCCTGAAGATAAGACTTTTAAATCCTTACCCAGAATATGTGTCCATTCCTATCAGAACGAAACATTCTACCTTTCAGTCAACTTGCCACCAACTTGTTGGTTGGGATCCTTGAGGAACGGTGCCATATCAGGAGCTCAGCATTGATCTCTTTTGCTGTCAAGATGGACATTTGGCAGAGGCAATAACTGATAAGTGGGAACCCATGCTAATGGGCCCAGGATAGCCTCAATGTCTGCCACATGGCCACTTTATTCACGTATCCATTGTGCCAGAAAGGGTGTAGTCATTGACCAAGAGTCATTTTATATTGAAGGATTTACAACTGCCATTTTGCCTTCTTTTCCATATGCCATGGCTTTTTTGCTCCTCTATTCCTATATTTTGCCATCTTTTGTGTTAAAAAGATATTTTCCAATGTAACATTTTAATTCCCCTGTCATATATATATTTGAGTTATTAGTGGTTGCTTGGATTATGATTAACATCTTAACATCTTAATTTATAACAATGTTGTTCAGATTAATACCAACTTAATTTCAATGCTATTCAAAAACTTTGCTCCCAAATAGTTCCATTCCCTACACCCTCTTTGTTTTCTTTTGCTTGTACAAACCAATTAGTACCCTTATTGGCTGCCCATCTATTTTTCAGCAAGTGACACCATGTTTTATTAATTATCTCCATAACTCTCTGCAGGTCAGGGGCCCCTGGTTACCACTTTGATCTTGCTGCTTATTATCATAATTGCGTCCACATGGTTTCTGACACGTGTGTGATGCCATCTGCTTCAATTATTTCTGGGTTGTATTAACTCCATTGCTAATAAGGAAGTCAGTTTTATAACAGCATCACCTACCATCATCAGTCCAGCCTGCAAAAGAGAGCCGCTACTGAACTTCATAGTGATTCTGGTGCCCTTTCACCAGCACATTCTTTATTGCTTTGGTAGATGGTGTATCCTCCAGGTCCTCCTATGGAAGAGTCATCTGGTGGGTTTTCTGGCCTGACATAGTATAGCTATAACACCATGCCCACTTCCCTGTGTCCTTTTTCAAAAACTGCGATAGCATTACATACATAAAATTCACCATTTTGAAGTGCACAACTTATTGGTTTTTAGTATGTTCACAAGATTGGGCAACCATCACCACAAATAATTTTAGAGTAGTTTCATCACCCCAAAATATAACCCTGTGTCAGTCAGCAGTCATTCCTTATTCTCCCTGCTGACAGCCGCTGGAAACCACTAATTTACTTTATGTCTCTATGAATTGGCCTACTCTGGACATGTCATTAAATGGAAGCACACAATATGGGTGGCATTGTAGGTCTGCCTTCTCTCACTTAGCATAATGTTTTCAAGGTTCACCCATGTTGTAGCATATATCAGTCTCATTCCTTTTTATAACTCAACAGTATTCCATTGTACAGGTATAGCAAATTTCATTTACCCATTCATCAGTGGATGAACATTTGGGTTGTTTCCCCCTTTTGGTTATTATGAATAATGCTGCCTTAAACGTTTGTGTACAAATTTTTGTGTGGACATTATGTTTTCATTTCTTTGGGGAATATACGTAGGAGTGGAATTGCTTGGTCAAATGGTAGTTTGTTAATTTCTGCAAAAGAGTCAGCTGGGATTTTGATAGGGATTACCTTGAATCTACAGATCAATTTGGAGATTAATGCCATCTTAATAACATTAATCTTCCAATAAATGAACATGGAATATCTTTCCATTAATTTAGGTCTTCTTTCATTTCGTTCAACAAAGTTTTGTAGTCTTCAGTGTAAACGTCTTATTAAATTTACTCCTAGGTATTTTAATATTTTTTATTTCCCTTAGTGTTTTAATCCTTTCTTCTACCATCTGCCAAGACATTTATGGCATTTTGATATCTCTTAGCATAGGCCATCACTTTTTCCATGCTTCATAGGAGCCATTTTACTAGTAAGTTTGCACCAATTCCTGGGGTCTTTTGACAGAGTATAAATCTTATATTTTACAAGAATGTACCCAAATTGTTTTTGAATCTTATGTTCTATCCCCCTTGATCAAGTACCCTCAGAATCTAGTCCCATGTGTATTCCCCCACCTCCTGCAATCCATGCTGGTTAAATCTTTTTACTCCTTTGGGATATGGTTTCTTTCCTCCCTTCTCAGGCCTACCATGTCCCCAGCTGGATTATGCTGCCACTTAACCCTAGTTATAGATTTAGTGGACAGGAGGGTTGGTGGGGGAAGATCCTGAGGAGACACATGTTGTATTGCAGGAAGAGGCCCTGGCATTGTCTCAAGCTAGGGGAGTTTATGGCTCTTAGTAGAAAAGGGTGGCTCACTTCTGCAGGCTCAGAGGATCAAAAGGAACCTGGGAATATAAGATATTGGGGGGCATCAATTCAAATGTCCCCATCCCACGTGTCAGGGTCTCATTCTTTCCCAACAACAGCCCTGTCCTTGGATTAGGAGACCTAGTTTATTAGTAGTTTAACCTTCTTGGGAGCTTGGCCACATTTATGATTTAGTGTGGTCTGGTCCTCAGCCTTCTCTGTGCTCCCTCTGTAGGTTATGAAAGCCTCTTTACCAAAGAGACCCTCTGGCTTTCATACCTGGCTTTCAGTTGCCTGCTAGCCACTCTCTTAGCTTTTTGTTTTCTTCTCCTAGAGCTTTAATAGAGCTAAGCAATAACCATCCAATCCCACTGTCCTTATAGTTACTATTGTCTCCATATATTGTACCAACTAATACATTCTCTTTCACTAGTATACTATCCCAGTTCACCACTGGTGAAAGTGTTAGTAACTGTACTGTTACCTTATGCCAGGGGCTATCTGTGCTCCATCCATCACCAGTGATGAGGTCCTCATACCAGCTGGGTAGTGATCCAGCTTCAAAACCCCATCTTATCACCTGCTTTCTCGATCTCTCCTGGCTCCAACTGTGGCAGTTTGGGTTTTCCAGGAAGCAGACTCTGAGACAGACTTTAGTGTTCAGGATAATTATGAAGGCGAGCTCTTGAGATCCATGTCTATGGGTTGGAGGAAAGAAAACAGGATTGAGCAGAGGGAGATGCTGATCTGAGATACAGGTAATAAACTTAACTTACAGGTGATAAACTTAACTAACCCCATTGGGAGCTCCTGAGCAGAAATGGCCCATGGACGTTGCCCCGCACAGGGCCAAAATAGCCAGGCCGCTCTATCCTTCCCTTGATCAGTCCTTGGATTTGGGCCACCTGCGAAAGGGGCATCTCCTTGGGCAAGGTAGCTCTCTGCAGATGAGGCCAACCCTGAAGGGAATGACAGTGGACAGATGCTTGTTGACCCCACAGCTAAGCAACAAGTCCTTCCTTGAAGGGTATCTGGTCAATGCACCTCAATTTCCACCACAGGTGTCATGCCAGCAACTTACTCTCAAATTAGTCAGTTAAAAAAAAAGTTCATTATGCTAGGTGTGCAACTTTTCTATAAGTTTTAATACTTTCAAAATAAGAAAAAACTTTAAAAAAATGAACATGCTTACATAAATTAAATGTGACTTAGGAAACACCTAGAAGAAAGCCTTCTGTTGCTGATACAAAGAAAGAGGAATGGTGTTGGAAGATGAAAATTCATTTGAATGAGTAAAATATGGATCACCAGAAGAGTTAGTGGGAGGTAAGAATGAAAAGGCAAGTTGAGGCTTCATCCTGGCTGATACAACATACTTCAGAATAGGGCGATAACAGAAAATGCCTATTTCATCACAGCTAGATCTGCCTTTAATTTCATCTCACCTCTTCTGAGTAGGTAAAGTCTCTTCCAGATTATCTTTAATAGTTACTGTTTCTTATCTCCCTCTTCCTTTTGTTCCTCCTCTCCAAGGCCATCATGGAACTTGGAATGTGAAGATGTGAGTCTCTGCTCAGCTTCCCATACTGGGATGAAGATCATTTTTAAAATTAATCGCTGAGTCACAGAGGGAGGAGGGAAAGAATCATTTTAATCTCTTCCTTTTCCCTCCTTCATAACCTGCTGTACAGCTAAATCATTTTTAAAAATGTCTTTTTTCCTCTTCCCCAAGAATCACTTGCCTTTTATTTTTCCTTTGGAAACAGTATTTATAAACCTTCAGAAGCTTCTAAAACTGGAAGAAATTTTTCTTTGATGAATGGGCCACCAGCTAAAGGAGATTTCCATAAGCTGCTTTCATGTAAGTAAATCTATTTCTTATAATACTGATTGTTGGGATCTGAGAAGTTATATACAGTTCCTCCTCCTCCCCTTCTCACTGTGCCATCAACGGTACCCTGTCTGAACTTTCCCTTCGTCTCTCCTGGGCTGCCTAGAAGACACTCCTGTTTTCTGTGGGAGATGCAGGCAGAGACTCTTCTGGCCTTCTACCTTTGCAGCATGTTAGGGCATGTCTCATGTTTCACTATTTGACCACAATTCTTTGAGGGATAAATAAGCATAGAAACAGTGAAAGCTACATTTTTTAAAAAGTGTTTACCAATTTACATACTAAACGTTGAAGAAAAGCCCTACCTAAGTTACTCAGAAAATGGGGACAAAGTTCTATGTTGGGTAAAGTAAGCACTTAAAGAATATCTGTGGAATGAATTGAATGAAAGAGAGAGCTGCCTTAACTTCAGGAAACCGTGGTTTAAACAGGCAAGCTTCTGGGTGGAGATATTAATAGCACCACTTATTTATACAGTCATTTAGCATTTTCAGAGTGCTTTCACACACATTATCTCATGAAATCCTTGGAACAAACCTGCAAGGGAGGAGAGGCACTTTTATGATAAAATTAAATGACTTGCCTGTACCCTAACAACTAATAAGTGGCAGAACTTGTGCCAGTACGCAGGTCTGCTGACTACTGTTGGTGCCTGAATACCAGATGGATTTTTCTGATTTCAGAGTGGAGTCCTCAAGGATTACTGCTAGGGGACTTACTTAAAACTTTCATAGACTGTTTGAAAGTGGGCTCATATAAGAAAAGTCACTAGGCTGAGGTGTCCTTAAGCTCTCCAGAGTAGTAAACACCAAGCAGATCCATCTAAACTGAGTAAAGATAAATAAACAAGTCTATGTGAGTGGACAGAAGTATGGCAAATGAGTTTCATTCTGTACTGATTTTGGATAATGCATTTAGGTTGTTAGTCTGAAGGACACTTGAAAGAAGATGAGCTTGGAGCTATGTTTTATTTCAAGAAAGAGAACCATGAGTTATTGTTGACTGTTTCCTAAAGTCATATAGCAATAATTTCCAAGTTCTTAGCCTCCTTGCTAAAAACATGGAAAACAAAACTGAAAGCACTGTTTTGTCCTATATTCAACAAATTGGTAATGAAGCTATACCTGGGGTCAAGCATCTAATTCTGCCCCAAAACTTTAAAAAAGAGCCTAGTCAGTATACCAGGTGAGAGAAAAGAGCAACTAAAATAATCAGATCCCCTAAGAAGAAAGTTGCTTTAAAAACAGGAGTAAATAAGTGGATATTTGGAGGAAATTCTTATTTACCTTTCTGAAGTTTATGTCATAGAAGGCAATTATAATATTCAAAACCACTTCATTTTCAACAAACATTTTATTGAGAGGACACTATATTCAGATACTATGCCCCACACTAGAGTTTACAGTGAGTAACACATAGAATTCACAGTCATTGTCAGAGAATACCAGACCAGATGAATCTTTTGTCCAACTCAGCACAGCTTTTCTTGGGTTCTTTATGAATTGGCATCTGGTTTATAGTGCAGTCTCTTGGGTTTGGTTGGTATGTGTTGGTTGCTAGAGAACAATCAACCATGGTGAACCCGCAATCAAGTTCTTCGAGCTGCAAATCTTTAGGACTGGACTCTTCATACCACCCAGAGGATAACGTGAAGTTATTACTATTAACAACCTTCTCATTAATGTTGAGTTGTTTATCTGGGTCTTACAGACACCATCCTTCTCTGTGTTCTCAGCATTTCTTCTGAGCTAGGAAAATAAAGATAGTCCCTGTATGACTGAGTTATCTTCCCAAAAGTTAACTTCTAACTTAGTTGTTTGAAACTGAAAATGCATTTTCCCCAGAGAAACAATGTGACAAATACTGGTAGGTCCTCAGGCCAACTGTTAGAAGCCCATTTAGCCCACAAGCAGCTCAACTATGAGAGGATGAGAACTGTGACCTACAGCATTGTTTCCATGGGAAAATGTGCCCCAGCAGCAGAATAAGGACTTCCTTCCTCCCCCACTTCCTACCTCCATGAGCAGAAGCCAGTGTGTTTACTACAGGAAATGCAGCTCCTGCCTGCGGGCAGCTGGGCACTGCAGCAGCCTTGGATGCCAGATCCACCGGGCAGAGATACTCTCTCACCTCTCCTGCCCTAACCCTGTCAGTGAAGAGAGTGGGGGCAGGTGTGGAGTCTTTCCCTGATCCACCATCTCCGGAGCAAGGCTGTTGGGATTCTTTTGGGGGGGGTGGGGGGTTCAAAGCTGGCTACATAATTTCTGGGGCCTCTTACTCAAAAAGCAGAAAAAAAATGGATGGAGCTAAAGGTACCAAAATATAAAGCCTTTTCCCTTTCTTCTGGTCTCTCTCTGTTGACTTATGGTGTTTAATTTAGATAGTCAATAATCATAACTAATATTCTAAGTAAGGAAAAATTAAAAATTTAAGTTGTCAGCATGACTTTTATAATTTTTATATTGTAAGATGCAAATATAGTTTGAAATACAAATGAGTATTTAACTCCTATGTGAAATCACCAAAATGACACAATTTCTATGTTGCAGCTCCTACATGCATATATATTTTGTTCTCACCAGAGCAGTGGAAAACACTGCAGAAAACTAACTTAACTATTATCATTTCATTTCTTGATACACACATTCGAACAACACTCTCTACCTTTGACTTACTGAGGAGTAAGTAAGGGCTGAAAGAACAAAAGAAATGTTTTGGCCTAGGCTGTTGGCTAATATGGGGAAGTAATGCAAGAAAGGATACAATAGGGTTCCTTGATCTTTTGTGCTTCCTAGAATGCCATTGCCTTCTTTCTGCGTTTGAAGCAAGTTCTGGTTCCAATGGAAAGTATGGCCTCTCAGAGCTATCAGCACCCCCAGTTACTCAGCTGTAGATGTAACACACCTTATACTCACTTGCTTTGTTTCACTGAACTCCAGTGCCTTGTGGGTCCACCAGAATTCTGTGCTTATGGGGCCCTAAGAAAGCTATAGGTGAACGGGGTGGCAAGGAACAGTGGACACCCATTGCGCCTCTCTTCTGCTCACATGCATGCTCTACTGTCCCATCCAAATGCACTACAAAATATGAGTTCAAAGATAAACTTATTACGAATTTCAAGATGGCAATAGGAGAGTATTAAACCAAACATGGGGTCTTTCTGAGCGTGTGGTCCTGCATAATGCCCTGGATATGGGGCGGGGTGGAGGCCAAAGGTGGGGGAGGTCTGTGGTAGCCTGGGGTAGGAATTCACAGGGATAGAGCTACACAGGATGGGCAGATGGATCTTAAGCCTCCTGAGGGCCTGGCCATTTTCCTTTCAGAACACCACTCCTAGGGTATTGCTAGAAACAGTGAAGGCTTCAGTCAAGACTCCAGAGGTGGGACTTCCCTGGTGGCGCAGAGGTTAAGAATCTGCCTGACAATGCAGGGGACACAGGTTCGATCCCTGGTCTGGGAAGATCCCATATGCCGCGGAGCAACTAAGCCCGTGCGCTACAACTACTGAGCCTGCTCTCTGGAGCCCACGAGCCACAACTACTGAGCCCATGTGCTGAAACTACTGAAGCCCGTGTGCCTCGAACCTGTGCCCTGCAGCAAGAGAAGCCACCGCAGTGAGAAGCCCATGCACCACAATGAAGAATAGCCCCTGCCTGCCGCAACTAGATGAAGCCCGCGCACAGCAACAAAGACCCAATGCAGCCATAAATAAATAAATAAGCAAACAAAAGACTCGAGGTGGGTGCTGGTCTCTGGGGATGACATCTTCAGGGAAGGTTCTTCCAGTGGTGGTAACTGCCAGCTGGCAAAATATGTCAAATAGAAGGAGATCACATTGTGGAAGGTAGACCTACTGCACCATATTATATACTGGTTGATAACTTGAGCATTCAGAATGACCAATGTAAACACACCTTCAGTATGTTTACTTAGAGTTACAGATAGTGATTACCTTCTTCCCCAAATGACAGATAGCTTGACTATTTTGGAGTACAAAAAGGAGGGGAATGACCTTGTGTACTGAAAGCTGCTTTGCCCCCACAACTCAAAATATTTATCACTCTGTGGATGGGCTGAGGAACACCTTGTCTAATCTTTTATTTGCATTGGTCATGTGCTGGAGGCCCAGGTTGTTCTCAGAAACTGAGGATGTTTATAGAAGACGGTGGTCTCAAGAGTTCAAGTTTCAAAAATATGGACTATCTCCAGAACTCAGGAGCATCTGTTCTCCTCACGCTAATGGGGCTCTCAAGATAGGAGGAGGATGGACAGAGAGTAAATAAGAAAGCCTTTGGACCATATTTCCCTAAAGCCAAGAGTGTCACCATCTCTCTGCTCCTCTTAAAAAGTGTGCGTGTGGGTGTGTGTGTGTGGCAGGCGGGAGCTACAACTATTGTATTAGTCGTTTAATTCTACCATTTCTACAAATTTATCCGACCTCCACAAAATACTCACTTTCAAGGCAGATAAATTACAGGGAGGATCCTTTGCTTACTCGCTGTTTTTGTAAAATTACCCCAATAGGTATTTCCCAGTACATTTACGTATTTAGTTATATAACCATTATTCAAAAAGTAAGTGTAGGGACTTCCCTGGTGGCGAGGTGGTTAAGAATCCGCCTGCCAGTGCAGGAGACACGGTAAGATCCTGTCCCGCAAGATCCCACATGCCTCGGAGCAACTGAGCCTGTGCGCCACAACTACTGAGCCTGCGCTCTAGAGCCCGCGCGCCTAGAGCCCGTGCTCCGCAACAAGAGAAGCCACGGCAATGAGAAGCATGCGCGCCGCAATGAACAGTTGCCGCTGCTTGCCGCAACTAGAGAAAGCTCGTGCACAGCAACGAAGACCCACGCAGCCAAAACTAAATAAAATAAATAAATAAATAAAAAGTATGTGTACAGATTGTTTCAGAGATTTTGTTACAAGGAAAGCCAGGTTTTGTCTAAAAAATTTAAGCAGTTTATTGCAGCTTTCCTACAAAATCCTATTTACCATAGCCTAAGAGAATGAAATAATGTTCACAAAGTGTTTACCTGAAACAGGTTACTTGATAAATGCTATTACCATTCTCCCAAGGAGTAAGGTCTTTGCTGCCCCATCACATTAAATGTAGGACCCTTGATCTTCATTTACAGGTGTCTCTCGCTTCAAAAAACCTTCATGTGAGGCTTCCCTGGTGGTGCAGTGGTTGAGAGTCCGCCTGCTGATGCAGGGGACACGGGTTCGTGCCCGCGCGCCTAGAGCCCGTGCTCCGCAACAAGAGAAGCCACGGCAATGAGAAGCATGCGCGCCGCAATGAACAGTTGCCGCTGCTTGCCGCAACTAGAGAAAGCTCGTGCACAGCAACGAAGACCCACGCAGCCAAAACTAAATAAAATAAATAAATAAATAAAAAGTATGTGTACAGATTGTTTCAGAGATTTTGTTACAAGGAAAGCCAGGTTTTGTCTAAAAAATTTAAGCAGTTTATTGCAGCTTTCCTACAAAATCCTATTTACCATAGCCTAAGAGAATGAAATAATGTTCACAAAGTGTTTACCTGAAACAGGTTACTTGATAAATGCTATTACCATTCTCCCAAGGAGTAAGGTCTTTGCTGCCCCATCACATTAAATGTAGGACCCTTGATCTTCATTTACAGGTGTCTCTCGCTTCAAAAAACCTTCATGTGAGGCTTCCCTGGTGGTGCAGTGGTTGAGAGTCCGCCTGCTGATGCAGGGGACACGGGTTCGTGCCCCGGTCCAGGAAGATCCCACATGCCGCAGTGCGGCTGGTCCCGTGAGCCATGGCCGCTGAGCCTGCGTGTCCAGAGCCTGTGCGCCGCAACGGGAGAGGCCACAACCGTGAGAGGCCCGCGTACCGCAAAAAAAAAAAAACAAAAACTTTCATGTGATCTGCCTCTCATTGAACTTTACATACAGCTTCAATGGATCTTGGCTGAAAACATTCTCTTCATAATCTTTAACTACAGTCAACCCTCATTATTCACAGATTGCTTGCGAATTTGCCTACTTGCTAAAATTTATTTGTAACCCCTAAATCAATACTCACAGCATATTTGACATGCAGAGTGGTGAAAAAATTGTTGCCCTGTGTGTATGTTCCCATTGAGGTTGAACGAGGCAACACTCTGCCTTCTTGTTTCAACTCTCACATTATAAACAAATGTCCTTTCTGTGGTCTAGTTAGCACCATGTTTTTTGCATTTTTTGCTTTTTTGTTGGTGATTTAGCTGTTTAAAATGGTCCCCAAGCATAGTACTGATGTGCTGGCTATAAATTTAAGAAAGCTGTGATATGCCTTTTGGAGAAAATATGTTTTAGATAAGCTTCATTCAGCATGAGTTACAGTGCTATGGGTCAGAGTTCAATGTTAATGAATCAACAACATATATTAAATAAGATGTCTTTAAATAGAAGCACACATGAAACAAGGTTATGTATTGACTGGTTGGTGAAAACATGACCAGAGGTTTGCAGGAAACTAATCCTGTATTTCCCTTAGAAGCAATGGTTCAGCAGTTACTAATTCAGTGTTCAAAGTGACCTTACAGAACATAACTACCACAAACAACAAGAATCAACTGTACTTGGCAACCAATTTATTCAGTGGGAAGTTCTTTTGTTTACAAATCAAATTACACTGTGTTCTTTTAGAAACCATGTCTAGGAAAGCAATCATTTTAAATTAAGAGTATAAACATCGACACATAGAAGCTTCTATCAAGAGCGAGAGAAGACCTTGGATGTTATCACCTCTTTGCAGGTCCCTCCTCCTCCCAGCAATTTCTTTTATAGCATCCCTGACAGGTGGCCATTGTTTTCTGACTGAATGCTTCCAGTGACATAGCGCTCACTTCACCAGGAGGTCCTGTCCACTATAGCTCAGTTCCAATATCCAAAACTGTCCTTTCTTACACTGAGTCAAAATCTTTCTCTCTGTAATAGCCCTCCTGGTGGTCTTAGATTTGAACTCCGGGGCAACATGGAATAAATCTACTCTCTTCTCTGCATAACAACCCTTTAGCAAATTGCTTTTCTGCAGGTTAAGCAGACCCAATTCCCTCATCTTTTCTTCAGAGAAAAATTGTTTCCACACTCTTCCTAGATGTCTCTTCCTAATGAATTCTGATTTGTTATGCAAGGTAGCTCTTTTTATGTGGTATCTATATTTGAACACATGAGTTCAGAAATCCTGAGCTGAATAGCATAGGTCTGGTGCCCCTGTGACTTGAACACTGTTTTGCATTAACACAGTCTACATTTTGTTAGTTGTTTGGTGACAGCTTACACTGCATGAATATCTGTAACTTATAGTTACATTATAAGGTCAAGCTGTTCCCCAAATCCTGGCCCCTTTCAAATGATTTTTCTGAACAAAGATACCATACTTTATATTTATTGCAGCCAAATGTCATCTTCTTTAAAAGAAAAATCATGATTTTGAGTAACTATTCTGTCATCATATTCTGATCTGAGTTCTATATCTTCCTCAAATTTGATATCTTAACTCAAAACATTGATAGAAACATTGCTCAGGTCTGGACAAAGGAGGACAAATCTGCATTGCTCTTCTTGAGAACTTGAGGCCTCAAGATTAATGTCACTCCAGTAATTAGCACTCTTTGAATCAATTCTCTGCAATTATCTAAAACCATATTTCTCAATCTTATCCACAAAAGTGTCTTGACTTTTTGAAATGACCAACATCTTTGTTTAGTAATATAATAATCCTATCAAGAAAGGAAGTGGTATTTCTTTGTCATGATTTACTTGACAAGAATCCATGATGACTCCTATTAACTGTTATTTTCCCTAACATATCGTGTTCAATGATTAACATTAGAAAATTTCCAGGAATTGGCATCAAGCTTAGTGGTCTTATTTCTAAAATCTGCTTTTCCCTTCATCTTGAAAATCAAGATATTGACAGTTTATTTTCACGGGAAGATGGTCATCAGAATGGAAAAAGATAAAACAAGTAGTCTAATGAGGGAATTTAAACTCAAATAGGCAAAATGGGAGCAACTGGGTAACTCAAGCCTTTCCCCTCATGGAGTCCAGTTGATCTGGCTCCAAGAATATCACTTGTATTGTCATTCCCTTTCTGTGCCCAGTAGAGACACATTCTCTCTCTTTCTCTCATGCTTAAACCAGAGTTTGGATTGGGTTTTCTGCCACTGTAACAAAAAGAATTCTGACTTATACAGGAAAGGGCTCCTTAAAGGACATTAGAGTATTGTTACCAGTGTAAAGCAGACTGGATACAGAGCAGAAAACAACAATGGATCCTCCTGCCCTCTTCCTGTTGCCAACCTCTTGCTCATCTAATCTACCCTTCCCATTCATAGCAGAATTATCATTCTAAAATACTAGTTGAATCATCTACATTCCTCTCCTTCTGCCTTTAGCATAAATCCAAAAGTTCTGGCATCCAAATAAGGCCTTCTCGACTGGTGCTAACTTGCCTTCATTCCCCCAGGCCTGTCAGACTTCTTGCCAAAGTGTGCCCAGCACATTCATGCCTTTGTACACTCTGCCTTCTCATCCTGAAATTTCTTTTTTCTTCATACTTCCTGATGGAATCAAGCCCAGCTCAAATACTCTGTCTTCTTGTTGGAACTTTCCTGATGTTCCCAGTCCTTTATCAATTGTTCCTTCCAACAAGAGCAGGTAATTTGCATCTCTGCTCAGGACGCACTAATCTCAAGCTGCCTTATGGTGTACTTTACCTGTTCCTTTCCTGCATTCTTCCACTACAACGGTGGCTTTCAAACTCTTTTTAACAATAACATAGCTCATAGCAATAATGAGCAATAAATAGTGCCATTGTAATCCAACTGGCACATTTATAGATACCTTATAGTTCAACAAGTTTAAGAAGTACTTCCTCCATTTTAATATCTCTGAGATCAGGATGTAGCAATAGGGTATCATTATTTTGATAGTTTTCGCTTTCTTCATAGTACATAAAATAATGGTCTGTCGTAATTGATGACATTTTAGATTTGTTGGAATACGATACATAACCAAAACAAAAGTTTCACAAAACAGTGTTTACCCTTTGCTATAGGCTATGGTCTCTAGTTTGTTTTTTTCCCTCTATTTCATTAAGAAAAAAAATGCAGATCATAATCCACCAAAATGATTTCACTGTGTATGGCAGTTTGAAAAACTACTGAGAACTTAGACTATTTACAGCTGCACAATAGGATTAAGACTACCTCAACATGACTTTACAACCCTAACATCTGCATAAACATGACTTCAATTCCAAGAAATTCTTGCCTGAAAAAATGAAGTTTCAAGTAACTTTATTGCAGTTTCAAGAACTTCCTCAAAGTCCATTTAACTGAACAACAGACTACAACCGACCTAGCCTTCATCAGGGTAAACACCCCTCCTCAACAAAATTACTCTTGGGTTTGTCAAACCATTGTTGACTTCTCTAGGTTTTCTTCAAAACTCTCCCCCTCCTTGTGTCTACTAATTCTAAAAGATTATATAACAAATTTAGTCCCATCTCAATCATGCTTTCATTGAAAGACCTGTATTAAATTAATCCTGACCCTCTGAAACCATCCCACTCTTGACCTCCCTCTTTGAGATGCTACTAAGACTCTGTCAACACAGTGGTTTCTCTTACCTCCTGTAAGAAATACATTTGGCTCTGCTTGATCAACAGGTTATTTTGGTGGTCTTTGACGGAAGTTGGGAGCTGACACATTATAACCTCGAGGAAAGGCACAGTACTTATCCTCTACCCCCTCCTCCTAGTGATCAAACATTGATGGATGGGGGAGGAAAGGTGTCTTAGGAATCTCAGGGGAGCCTAGAGTAGGGGCAGCAGGGATGTACAATGGTCACAGGGAAGGAGCTCTTGTCGCAGAAAGGCTGCATCCAGAAATAAGAAATCCTGTGGTTAGGACAACCTTCCCCTTTCTCTTGGTTTTACCTACTCACTGTGCCCTCCACACCTGGTATTCAGATGGTATTGTTTTAAATATAAAAAATATAAAACATTCAAACTCCATCCCAACCACTTAATTTCAAGCCACTATGTTACCTTTGAAGTGGTCGTCTTTGCCTCGTGCTTGAAGCTTGAGGATGCGCATAATAAAGGATAAAGGGCTGCCAAACGTTTGGTTCTCATCAGGAATGGTGAATAAGTCACTGAAAAAATATGTTGACCTGCGTCTCTAATTTCACAAATACCTACATACAATTCACATAAACACTAGAAGGCTTCTCGGATTCAGTAAGCCATGATGGATAAAATAAGCTTGCTTTTCGTCCAAGTGGGCCCAAGAAGGCACCAATCTACGTTTCCCACTTATCTCACAGTACATTCCTGCTCAAATTCTACACTTCCCTCAAACTGGCCTAGTCCCACTTCCTGCAACAAGCCAGGTGCTCTCCTCTTCCCTGTCTTTGCTCATTCTGTTCCCTCCCCAGAAAAAGCCATCCCCTCAACTCCTCTGGTTTCATGGGCTCCTTCTCATTTAGCTGAAAGGTCACCAGTGGCAACCTCATTTAGAAGCCTTCCTTAGCACCTGACCTTTAACGCGTTTGCCTTGTACGAGGGCTGCTGCTTTAGAGCCCATATATCTTCAGGTCCCGCCTCCTAGTTCCCCGGAGGCGGGGACAAAGCCCTATTCCTCTAGGTTGTCCAGTACCTTGCACTTAGTAGGTGCGCAGTAAACGCTACCAAAGAGTTTGGTCACTTCGCCCTCTAATGCTGGGGCACGTAGCGCGAAGAGGGCCCGTCTGTTTACCTACGCGCCAGCCCCCCGGCCCGGCCCGGCCCAGTCCAGTTCACCCCACCCCACCTCACGCGAGACGCCTGACGAGCCCGCGTGCCTCTCCTGCAGCCCCTGCGCCGCGCGGAACCCAGGAACGGCCGTTGAAAAATTCCGGCGCCTGCCGGCGCGCGGGGCTGGACTGGGGCAGGGGCGGGGGAACCCGTGGAGTGAGCCTGTGACGTGAGGGGGCGTGGCTCCGGGAAACCCCGCCCCCTCTTCCTCGCCCTCTCTCGCGGGTCGGGGTTACATGGCGGCGACTGCGGCAAAGCGAGAGCCTCGGAGACGCCGCTGCCGCCAGCACAGCCGGAGACCTGAGCCGACACTGGGGGCTGTCCGTGGGCCCCGCACTCCCTCGATGAGTCGGAGAAGTCCCGTGAGTATGTGTGTGTACGTATGCAGGGCGCGCCGGCGGGGCTGCTCGGGAGGGCGCCGCGGCGGGCCCGGCGGCGGCGGCGGCGGCGGAGCCGGCTCCCTCCATTGTGTGTGACCCTCCGGCTGCAGCCGCTCAACAAAGGCGCTTTTGTTCCGTCTCCCGCCCGCCCCCGGCCCGCCCGCCGGCTCGCTAACTCGGGCCTGGCCGGCGCGGCCCCGCGCGGGCCGGCGGGCCGGGGTCCCCGCGTGGGGCTGGCAGTGCGACCGGTGCGCCCCTCCCACCCGGCACGCCCCTCGCCGGCCGCGGTTCCGGGCCCGGCGGCGACTGCCCGCCCTGGGGCCCCGCTTTCCGCTGCCGCACCGCCGCCGCCCGCGCCCGGGTCCGCGGGTTCGAAGCCCGGCCCGGCCCCGCCGGCGGGCCCGGGGCGGCGGCCGGGAGGGGCGGCCCGCCCCGGGAGCATGAGGTGGCGCGGAGTCTCGCCTTCCTGGCACGGTGCCTTTCGAAATGCTCCCGCGTCTCCTCCCCCATCCCACTCGGGTGACTCGGCCTCAGCTGACTCCGGCCGGGCAAAGTCTCCAGTGCACTCGGCAAATTGCGTAGCGCGCCGCTCACCCGGCTCGGCTCAGAGCCCTGAAGTCCTCTGCCCGAGTTGAGTGTGGCCGTAAAGGAGGTACAGAAAAAGTCGTCTGAATCGGAATTCCTAATTTCCTCCTCCTCTACTACAGCCTTGCCTGAGCTGCGTTCGGGACGTGGAGCGGTGGTGGTCCATGAAGGTCCCCAAATGAAAACTTGTTTTGTCAGTTCACTGAAAAGGGGCCTCCTCGCTCCGCTGTGCATTTTTCCCTGACTTGGTGAGGTGCGTTGAAAAGTAAGGGCGTTTTGGCCGCCTTTTGTTCCTTGGCTTAGTAAGACTGGTTCAGGTGTTATGTGGGAGCGCCCCGAAGCAGGATATTTTCTATTCCTTTCCTGTTTTATTTTTTCCTTTGCTCGCTCATTGGAAAAGGTCCAGTAAAGGGAAACTGGTGAGGTGGAATTAGAAGCCTACTGCATTTGCAGCAAAATTCATGTTCTTTCCTTCAGTGCTAAAAATGCTCCCCAAAGTCAGTCTGAGTGTTAACTTTTTTACAGGTACAAGATGGTTTGTCAAGGGAAACAAAAATTAACAGGGGACAAAATGGAGCGAAAACAGCTTCAGAGTAGTTTTCTGATTGTTTGATTTGTCTAGCCGTGTCATTTTTTAAAGTTCTGATTGGACACATTCTCTCTAACGTTGGGAAACTGAGATGGTCTGACTAGAAGAATGAGTAGTCTGAGCTAGAAGAATGAAGGGACCAAACAGGACTGGGCCCTGAAAGGGAACTGCCTCTAGAGTTTCTTCGTAGCAATGTCAGATATTTATGTTTGAAATATACTTTCTAACTGGGTGGCAGAGACTTTACACGTCTTTAACGGGTAGTTCAAACATGTTTACAAAGGGCTTGCTATGTGCCAAGGAGCGTGGAGTCCGTTTACATATATGTGTTACATCACTTAATAAGAATTGCCTTGTGAAACTTGGTAAAATTGCTTATTGGTGTCCTAAATTCAGTAATTGCAGTCATCTAGGAAATATGCCAGATTTGAGCAGGATACGTTTTAATCACCTAAGTATTACTGTTCAGAAAAAAAAACTCTGGGAAATGGAGAATTATTTAGAAAAACCATTATATATCACCATATTTTGCAGTTCACTTATTTGCAAAAGGGGATTAAAAGTGTTTGCTACTTTCTGTGATTAAGAAAGAATCCAGAGAAGATTGAAGATCAGTTAATTTTACAATAGGAAAAGCACATGTTCTAATGACAAATGTTAGTACTAAAAGTGTTGCAGCATTTTGCATAAGTTCATTTAAGCATCGTGAGAATTCATAACTGACAAAATAAGAAGGTTTGCTGACTCAGGGTACATTGCTGAAGGGGATGGGGTCGGGTAGGAGGAAGCTTAGAAGTGCTGCAAGTTTTGAGTTGGGTGATGACTCATCCTGCCCACGGACTGCTACGTGGCCTTTTTTTTACACACTGTATTTTTTTAAATGATAGGCTAAAATGCTCCTGTACACATTATAATTGTCTGTCTCATAGAGGAGCCACAGTTTCTGTAAAAAAGTAATGGCTTCTTAAATTGCATTTTAAAAGGATATATATCCTGCAGGTGGAATTTTGTAATATTTGTTGAGAGGAAAGGTAAAATTAATTGCTGGTCAGTTGCTGCAATTAAATATTTGATACTAGCAGTTCCT
Organism: Physeter macrocephalus; assembly: GCF_002837175.3. Classification (NCBI taxonomy): domain Eukaryota; kingdom Metazoa; phylum Chordata; class Mammalia; order Artiodactyla; family Physeteridae; genus Physeter; species Physeter macrocephalus. The sequence goes on from NC_041224.1 coordinate 45,373,589, forward strand.
TGGTTATTATTGAGAGAGATTTCTTATGGATTATTTACAAAGGACAGATAGTACTTTTATGGTGTGGATAGAAATTAACCTTTTGTTTTCACTGGTAATGTAAAAGTTATCTTTATAATATCTAGAAATTACTATAGTTTAAATAAGTGTTGTAAAAGCACAGCAGTGTTTAATCAGATAAAGCTGTTAATATGAACATTTCACTCTGATGGAATTATATTTAGTGCTTTCTCCTGATGTACGTGAATTTGCTGTTTTAATAAAGACAACTTAGAATAGGTATTGTTATAGACACTATTTTTTCATCAGTCTTTTTCTAAGATAAGCTGAATGTACAGCTCCAAATTTAGGAGTTACATTGAAATTTGGTAATAAAATATGTTGACCATTGTAGAAAGCCATTGTTTAGCAGGTTGGCTTAAAGTAAGATTGAGGGAAAAGAGAAGATTGAGATAGCAGTTTGTTTTAAAAGTGAGAAAAAATTCCCCACTCCCAAGTTTTTCTTTGTATATATGATTTATCTTCTCAGTGATTTATTTGAAGGGTTTTGTGGGCAGTAAAGTATATTAATGAGAATCAAATCTTTGGAGAGATTTTGGAAGAACGTTGTATGATTTATATAGGGGAACTTTAGTAAAGTTTAATTCAAACTTTAAACTGTATTTCCTACTAAAGGAAATCTAAAAATACAAATTTAAAAGTATTATAGATTTTCAAAGCATCCTGTCATTTAGAGGTTGAACATGTATTTCCAGTGTGTGTGTTTTGAGAATATAGGTAATTACCTGTCATGCTTCATTCAGAATTTATAAACTGGGTGTGTTAGCCTATCTCCTTTCTATGAGGTATTGCCTTATGAAACTATGAGCCTCGCCACTGCTATCCAGTTCCTTGTTTGCATTGCCTACTGTACGGCCCGTGTTAAAATAGAAGATGCCTTAAAAGTAAATTCTTTGTAGCATTGTTGGCTTCCCACTGTCAGCTCCTTCAGCCTGTTTTGTGGGCTGTTACATTACTCCACTACCTGCTAGGGGTATGGGGATTTTGGTCGGTTTTATTGCTCAGAGCCCTGACTGAGACTTTATAAAAACAGTAATGTAATTGTAGTTACTTTTTTTTTCCTGGGAGTTGCTTGTCATGTGGAGGTGATGCATTTCGAAAGGTTTGTCTTATATACATGTCAGCCTTTTAAATCCGTTTCTGAAAAGTAGTACCGAGACTGATTGTCTGTAGCAAATCACATTTTCCCATTGATACTCATTTAAATTTGATATTTTTTTATGGGGAAAAAATGGTATCACAAAAATTGTTAGAATCCTAGCATTTACTTCAGGGAAGAGACTGCCTCTTCAAGAGTATGAGAAATCTGTGCATTTAATTCTCTACAACCATAAAACTATAAAATGTTAGTTTTTACAGAGGGGTCATGGGTATTATCTTCCTCCAGGTACATCATTTGACAGCTAAAGAAACTGAGGCCCAGAGTAATCTTAGACCTTGTTACTCACAGGGTGATTTCTGGACAAGCAGTATTAGCAGCACCTGGGAATTTGTTGGAAGTGCAGAATCTCAACCCCATCTCAAGACTTACTGTGTTAGAACCTGCAGTTTAACTAGATTCTCAGGTGATTCAAATGCACATTCATTTCTGGAAGCACTGCTAAGTGACCATACATAAGTTGCTCAGCCGGTTAGTGACTGATTTGGAAAACTAAGGTCTTCTGAGTTGCTCTTTCCATTGGCCCTCCTGAAAAAAAAAGTCAAAAGGAAGATTGAGGATCTAATCACTGTCCAGTAGAACTTTTTGTGATGATAGAAATGTTTTATTCTGTGCTGTCCAATGAGATAACCACTAGCCACATGTGACTGTTGAGCATTTGACCGGTGGCCAGTGCACCTGAGGAACTGAATATTTAATTATATGTAATTTTAATTAATTTATACTTAAATAGCTGCATGAAGTTAGTGGCTACCATATTGGACAGCACAGATTTAGATGATCTTTGCCCACACTAAATTTAAAATAGTCTAAGCTGTAATTTAATAACTGATTAGGCTTTTAACGTATAATTTTCTTCTAACGGAAGATTTTTTTGAAGGAAAAAAATTTAATCTTTCTCCTTGATTCTTGAGAAAAGTATTAGGTACTTATTAAATAGATATAAAAGCAATTGATAACTTATGAAAAATATGCAACTTATTTTAAAACTATGATATGTATGAATTTATGGCATGGTGAGTGTGATCCTAAGATGTACCGTTTGATAAATTTTGACAAATGTGTCGAGTTGAGAGTTCATATAACATTAAAATGTAAAATATTTTTATCACCCCTAAAAAAAAATAACTGATTAGGCTTGATTTAATAATTTCCCTCTTCATTTACAAATTGGAGAGATGGTAGGTTTCTAACTACCTGCTTTTATAATATGTCCAGATATTATTTTAGTAGTTATTATAAAACAGTGCCAATTTTCTGATTGATACTCCTGTGTTCAGTAATGTAGACACTCAAAGTTGCAAGAATATGCATTTTCCCATTTGTCTCAATAAAGATATTTTCACTTGGATTTAAAAATATTAAAAATAACCTGTTAAGTAAATGTTCCTTAATTATCTTGCAGATAGCATTGAGGGGACAGTTTTGCCTCTGGCCTAGTACCTTCAGGCTTTTTTCCACTTGTTGATAAGCTGCCAGATTGATCTGCTATTTGTTATGTTATTTCCAGGCATAGAAACATTGAGTGGTTCTTAACCTCCCACCTTATGCAGTGGTAAGATTCTAACCCTAGAGTAAGTCACAGTGGCCTGTGTCCAGATCTTGACATTTATTATATGTGCGATTTCAGTGAACTTGATTTACCTCTCGAGCAAAAGTGTTCTTATTTTGTAAAATGAGACTTAAAAGGTGTTGGTTCTGAGTAACAGAAGTAGTTCGTTTTAGGAAGTGCCTGTCACTTAATAGATAGTAAATTTGAATTACCTTCCCTTCCCCTTGTGCTTAGCTTTTTATAGCCTTCTGTATTTAGTCTTATGTTTAAGATTTCAACCAAACTTAAGGGATATTCTGATTTTAAGTCTTGCTGGTTCCCACCGATTACATGGCTTCATGCCTTGCTTCATTCATGTTATATCCCTTGTACATTCCTCCACTTGTGCTCTAGATTCCTTCTCTTGACTTCTTAAGGACTCATTTCTTGCCTGCATCGTGGATTTTACCCTTTCTATTGGGCCATCTTTATTGGTATACAAATGTGCTCTAGAGCTGTGCTGTCCAATATAGCCACTAGCCACATGTGGCTATTTAAACAAAAATTAATTTTAAAAAATTAAGTTCCTCAGTCATGCTAGCTACATTTCAGTTGCTTGGTAGCCATGTGTAGCTATTGACTTCTGTATTGGACAGTGCAGATATAGAATAGAAATCTGTTGTAAACCCTCTCCTGATTCCACATTCTTCTCCTCTAGCTACTGCCTCATTTCTCTGATCCTCTTTCAAGCAGATTTTCAAGAACTGTCTTTGTGTGCTCTCTCCACTTTCATTTGCTCTTCAACTCCAGACTGGTTTCTATCACCATCTCACCACTGAAAGTACTCTAGTCAAGGTTACCAGTGATATCCATTTACCAGTTCTATCTTAAAGGATCTTGCAGCAAGCAGCATTCAGTATTATTGACCACAGTTTTCTGCCTATTCGCCTGCTTCTCGTAGTTTATGGGACGCATATTCCTGTTTTCCTCCTACCTCACACTTTGTCATACTTTTTTTTTTTACAGGCTTCTCTCTCCTCTCCTGCCTCTAAGTATTGGCATATCCCAGAGGTTGGTCGTGGACTTTTAATCCCCCTTCTCTTGATTCTTTCCATAGGATGTCTCATTCAATTTAGTTTTGTTTTTTTTGTTTTGTTTTGTTTTGTTTTTTGCAGTACGCGGACCTCTCACTGTTGTGACCTCTCCCGCTGCGGAGCACAGGCTCCAGACGCGCAGGCTCAGCGGCCATGGCTCACGGGCCCAGCCGCTCCGCGGCATGTGGGATCCTCCCGGACCGGGGCACGAACCCATATCCCCTGCATCGGCAGGCAGACTCTCAACCACTGCGCCACCAGGGAAGCCCCAATTTAGTTTTTTAAATACTATCTATATGTGAATAATTCTCAAGTGTATGTTTCTGGTTTAGACTTCTCACCTAAACAGACTTAATATGTCCAAAATAGACCTCTTTCTCCCATATTGTTCTCCAAGTCTTCCCCATCTCAGTAATTGTCACCTAGGAGTTATCCTTAAAACCTGTTTTTCCCTTTATCCACCATATCTAATCCATCATCAAGTTTTCTTGGTCTCCAAAATATCATTTGGATTTGTCTCCTGTTTTACATCTTCATTTCTACCAGCCTAATCTCAGTCGCCATCATCTCATGTGGCCTACTGAAATAGCTTTTAACTGGTCTCTGCTTTCACTTGACCGTCTTCTTCAGTGCATTCTCCTCCCGGTAGCCAGAATCATCTTTTAAAAATGGAGATGAAACCATGCCAGTTGTCTGCTTAAAATCCTTCAGTAGCTTTCTTAGTTATAAAATTCAGAATCCTGCCTCATGTGTTTGCCATCAGTCCCTGCTCCCTATGCTCAGGACACTGTCGCATCTTTTCTTTTCCTCCAAAATACCAAGTTATGTCCTGCTCTAGGTTGTATTTGCTTTTTCCTCTGTTTGGAACACTCTTTTCCCATCTCTTAGCAACACTGGTTCTGTCTTACTATTCAGGCTTCAGTTCCTTAGATGGCCATTTCCAAGCCACCCAGTCGAAGTTATGTTTACTTGTTAGTCTTTCCTCATTAGAATGTAAAGTCTTTGGAAGCAGAAGAACCTTAACTGTCTTATTCTCCACTGTACGAGGAAACAGTGCCTGACACGTGCCAAGTGCTCAGTAAATTTTTGTGCACTGTATAAAATGTTTGTTTGACTCCCTTAAACTTCTAAAGGGAAAAAGTACATTAAAGATTGCATTGTAGTCATTGTAACATGTGATTCTGAACTGGGTTTATTTAGCTCTCAAAGAGTACATTATTGGTACAATTGTAAAAACTTAAATGGGATCTGAGTACTAGATAGTAGTACTATGCCAGTGTTAATTTTCTGACTTTGATGATTATATTTTGGTTATGCAGAAGAATGTTCTGTCTATAAGAAATATACTCTACCATTAAAGGGTTGGGAGGGAATGTGTGGTGTACTTGTCAGTAAATTACATTACTATTTGAGAGACGGTCATGGGCTTTGATTTGAAACCTGAGTTTCAAATTCTGGCTCTCACTGATACGTGATTTTTAATGCATTTAAATTCTCTAAAGATCTTAGGACCCATTTTGCAGTGTTGTTAGGAGGATTTAGTATAAGAGTAGTATGCTTCACACATACTACGTTCTTAAGCTTGCTATTGTTTATTCAATTCTTTTAAAATTCAACTGTTAAAAAAATTCTATTCTCATGTTCAGTGCTGTGACTTCCTTTATAATACAAATGTTTTTCATTAATTGCTTTTATAAAAGCTGATAATGTAGGATAAATTATAATTTATCCTAAATTTATAAATTTATAATTATAATTTATAGTAATGTTATTTATATCGTTAACTTAGAACTTTGAGCTGTACTCCATAATGTAGTTTTTTAAATTCTCTTTTTAAAAAAAAAAAATTTTGGCCGCACCACGTGGCATGCGGAATCTTAGTCCCTGACCAGAGATCGAACCGGTTTCCCCTGCGTTGGGAGCACGGAGTCTTAACCACTGTACTGCCAGAGAAGTCCTTAAATTCTTAAAAATTATATACTTTTAAAGCAGAAAGTAGAGCGCCTCAAAATTATTTCAGTTAAAATATTTGGGAAAAAATAATAAAATATGTGTACTTATCTTGAGTAACATGGTTAATTTTTATCTTCTTTGGAAGGGTCAGTGAATCTGTGGTATGTATATATGTATGTGTGTGTGTATTTATGGCCATGCCGTGTGGCACGTGGGATCTTAGTTCCCAGGCCAGGGATTGAACCCATGCCCCCCTGCAGTGGAAGCTCCGAGTCTTAACCACCCAACCGCCAGGGAAGTCCCGAATCTGTGGTATTTAAATGTTAGTGTATTAGTTTGTATTATTATTGATGTAAAAGTACACAACTGCTTGGCAAAATAAATCATTACTTATAATTGTTGATTTACTTAGTTTTCTTTTTCCTTCCCTTTATTCCCCATTGATGGGCATGTTAGTAAGTATACATAATGGCCAAAAACGGAGAAGGTGTTTAAAGATGACCCATGGGCCTTTCATTATTTATCGCAGTCTGTTTTGAATAATATAAACTACTTCACTAACACTGCAAACCTTACGATTGCATGATTCAGTTTACCCCCTCTAGCACATTGTGCTCTTATGTTTTACTTCTACATGTGCTATAATCGCTACAGTACATTATATTTTTGCTCTAAACAATCAATAGTCTCTTAAAGACATTTAAACATGTGTTTTGTTTTGTTTTTAAGGCTTTTTGTATTTTCTAATTATTTACCCTTTCTGGGGATTTTGTTCCTTTCTGCAGATCTGGGGTTCCATTTGGTGTCATTTTCCTTCACCGTAATCAACTTCTTTTAGCATTTCTTGTAGTGAAAGTCTGTTGGAGACAAGTTCTTTTCCCTTTTGTCTCTTTGAAATGTTTCTATTTCATCATTTTTGAAGTATGTTTTCCTAGATGTAGAATTCTGGGTTAATAGTTTCTTTTGGAACTTGAAAGGTGGTGTTCTGTTGTCTTCTGGCTTTCATTGTTTCTAATAAATCAGCCATTGTTTCTATTGTTTTTCCCTAGTATGTACTTTTTCTTTTTTCCATAGTTGCTTTTAAGAGTTGCTCTTCTGCCCTTCCCACCCCCCAGTTTTCAACAGTTTATGATGTGCCTAAGTATGGGTTTCTTTGTATTTATCCTGCTTGCTGTTCATTGAGCTTCCAGGTCTGTGAGTTAATGTCTTTTATCAGTTTTGGAAAGTTTTTGTCCATTTTCTCATCACATACTTCTGCCTGCACTGTCAGCTTTCTGAACCTTGGGGCTCTCTACTTTTCAGCCTAGCTGCCAGCTCTTTGGATTGCTTGGACATTTTCTTCGCTTTTCATTACCACCTCAGGTTTTCTTTAACTTATGTTTTTGCCTATTTTCTTATGAAGAATATCTGTCTTATATTCAGAGTGACTTGGAGGGGTTTATCTCATATTCCTGTCTTGGCCTCCACCTTAAGAGGGCATCTATCTTGTACACAGTGGAGACTTATATGCTTCATGAGATTTTCTCTCAGCTTTCTGGCCTTGGCTTCAGACTTGTGCACTTAGTGAGGACCCATGGGGAAGAATTGGCAGGTGGGGCTTGTAACTGGGCTCCCTCTGAATTCTAATATGTTACCTGAATCCACGTTCAGCCAGTAAAATTTGTTTATAAATTTGGCTGGTTTCTTCTTAGTCCTGTTATTGGAAAATTTCTTGTTTTCTTGCCACTTTGCCAGGAATGAGAATAGCCATGGTCTCTTGTCTTATCAAGAGCTTGACATTTTCTGGAACTTAATTTATTTAGAGATCTTTGCATCGTTAACTTTCTGGTGTTTTTAAAAATTTTATTTGTTTATTTTTGGCTGCATTGGGTCTTTGTTGCTGTGCACGGGCTTTCTCTAATTGTGGTGAGCAGGGGCTTGTCACTGTGGTGGCTCCTCTTGTTGCGGAGCATGGGCTCTAGGTGCATGGGCTCCAGTAGTTGTGGCTTGCGGGCTCAGTAGTTGTGGCTCAAGGACTCGAGAGTGCAGGCTCAGTAGTTGTGGCACACAGGCTTAGTTGCTCCGCGGCATGTGGGATCTTCCCGGACCAGGGCTTGAACCTGTGTCCCCTGCATTGGCAGGCGGATTCTTAACCACTGCGCCACCAGGGAAGTCCCCTGATGTTTAAAAACAAAACAAAACTACAATTTTGTAGCTTATTCAGCTTATCATGGTTTATAGGGTGAGAGTAATGGTGTCCTGCAACTTTCTGCATTCTAATCAGGAGTGGAAATCCTGAGCCTTTCACTAAACTTAAAACATTTTGGAGCTGGAAGAGACCATAGAAATCACGTAGTTTAGCTCCATCATTTTCCTTATGAGGAACTAAGATGTAGAAATCTGAGATGCTTTGATTACAAAGCTAATTTAGCCGCAGTTCCTGGACGAGACTTCAGAGCTCTTCATGTTTCTTTGGTTTTTTATTTTTTTTAGTATGGGGTTAGTGAAATCAGGCAGGAATTTTTCAGCAGTGCCAAACCATAGTGTGAATCTGAAAGGAAACTTACACTATTTTTTATTTTGCAAGCTTTGTTCAGGTCCGGAGAAAATGAGGAACAAAGGAGGACAGATATTCCAGAAAAGTATGCCATTCTGAATCATTTTTTAAAAATTGGGGGGGGCTTCCCTAGTGGCACAGTGGTTAAGAATCCGCCTGCCAATGCAGGGGACATGGGTTCAAGCCCTGGTCTGGGAAGATCCCACATGCTGCGAAGCAACTAAGCCTGTGTGCCCCAACTACTGAACCCACGTGCTATAACTACTGAAGCCCACGTGCCTAGAGCCCATGCTCTGCAACAAGAGAAGCCACCGCAATAAGCCCGCACACCGCAACCAAGAGTAGCCCCCGCTTGCCACAACTAGAGAAAGTCCACGCACAGCAACGAAGACCCAACACAGCCAAAAATAAATAAAATTTTTTTTAAAAAGGATATCTCTAAAAAAAAAAAAAAAAATGTTGGGGACTCTAACCAAGTATGTGGTTGTCTCCATTTGATGAGGGTCCAGAAATGTTTTGTGTGGCCTTGCACAATGTGGCCTTCTTCAGACCCTCACCAGGATTAGCTCAAAAGTGACAGCTGTTATATTTGATGTATAGTCTGGAAAGCTGTGGTGCTAGATGCCATAGACCCTACTAGGATGGAGTAAAGAACAGTAAAATCAGGGTAATGTCAGGGTATTGCATATCTTCATGATACGTACTTGCTATCATATAGGCTAGTAGGACTTTTTATAGAATCCTACTCATCTGGTTATATAGGATACTATTTCAGTGGCACAGTCGCTCTCCACTACCTCAGCAAAACAAACCAGGAGCTGTAACAAAGCTGAAGTGTTTTTGTTTCTTCAGTCTGAGTGGGTTGAAATCAGTTGCTTTCTTCAGATGTTGGCAGACCTATGTGTTCACCATAGGGTGAGGCTCTTGGGGGAATGCATGGAAAGGAAAGTACCATATTTAGGAGTCATCACTGATGTTCCCACTTGGTGGGTCAGAATGTGATCAGATTTTGAAAAATTGAGGGTAGAGCTTGTCTTCTCCAAAACTTTCTAATACCAAGTAGAATATGTTATTTACATTAATTCATTCAGTAGTTTTTAAGGTGCTTACTAAGTACCAGGAACTATGATCAGAAAATGTCAGTAAAGCTACTTAGTCCCAAACCTTTTATTTTAAAATAGAGCTACAACAAAGGGGAAGGGAGTGGTGCCCTAGAAAATGAAGATTATAGGATTTGAAGATCAGAGATTAGATGAGATTGGGGGTGGATGGCCAAAGACAAAGGAAGGAAAATGCTATTAGAAAAGAGAAGAGAAAGGCCTAGTGGGACAGGGAGGAACGTACTACAATGGAGTCTGTTGGTACTGTGATGCTCTAGGAGTGAATATGTGCTCCATGAGGTTTTGTTTTGTTTGTTTTTTTTACTATTTTGACCCCTTCTGTACCTTAATGCCTAAAAGAATGCCTGGTATTTGGTAAGCACTCAAGGTTTTGTTGAATAAAAATGTAGTGGATGGGGGCTTCCCTGGTGGCGCAGTGGTTGGGGGTCCGCCTGCCGATGCGGGGGACGCGGGTTTGTGCCCCGGTCCGGGAAGACCCCGCCTGCCGCGGATCGGCTGGGCCCGTGGGCCATGGCCACTGGGCCTGCGCGCCCGGA